>NW_024528488.1:1026726-1135001 GCF_017590135.1 Pyrgilauda ruficollis | reverse complement strand
CCCGCCCGCCTCGCGAGAGCCGCGCGCCAGCGCCGCCATCTCGGCTGAGGGCAGCGCCCGCCCCGTGCCGCCGGGCCGTGCCCGGGGAGCAGGGAGTGTGCCCGGAGAGTACGGGGTGCGCCCCGACCTGCTGCCCCGAGCCCTCGGGATGCGGCCGGAGCCCCCGGGCTGTGCTCAGAGCCGGTGGGATGTTCCCGGAGCCCCCGGGATGTGCCTGTTACTCCGGGATATGCCCGGAGCCCTCAGGATGTCACGGAGCCCCCTCATCCTCCTCTCCATCCTGCTACAGTCCCACTCTCTCCCCGTGTCTTTTAGCCTCCCAGCACCGGCGATCGCGAAAGCTCTCGGGGAATATTTCGGGAAACAACAGCTTTTTTTCCCCCTCAAAGCGTGCGACCATCAGCTGTGCCGTCTGGATGGGCAGCAGGCTGACAGCATCTTCCCCTCGAGAAAGGCGTTGGAGGCACATTTGTCACTTGAACACTTGTCACACTTCCCACAGCTAGTAACACCTGTCCGTCCTGTTTGCCGTGTGTTTGAATTCCAGGCACGACGCTGTGTCTCGTGGGTGCCCAGCCCGAGGAGCTGCTGGAACTGCTGTTCACTCCTGCAATGAGTGTTGGTGTCTCGCAGCCCCGAGGGCAGCAGCCTCCGGGAGTTTGCTCCGAGCCAAACCTTAAATTGCCAAAAAATTCCCTTCAGGAGCCTCAGAATGTACCGGTTTTAAATGTTGGTGATCTTGTAGCTAGCCTGAAAATTTACTGGTTTTAATTATTGGTGATCTTGTATCGAGCATGACAATTGACAGCTTTTAATTACACCATAATCAGAATCCCACACTGGTTTGGGTTGGAAGGGACATTAAAGCCCATCCAGTTCCAATCCCTGCCATGGGCTGGGACACCTTCCATGGCTGTTATTCAATATTCTCTAATTTCTACCGCTCGTACAAACCCACACAGCCTCAGTTCAAGGGAAGAAGAGACACGCGGGCTGTAATTCCCTGTCATTCCCGGTGCGGAGCAGCACAGGCTCCTCCTCTGCAATTAGTGGGGGCAGCGCTCGTTAATTAAGGCTTTGTGTTTGTGCTCCACACGATCCAAAGTAGTTTTTCCCCCGGTAGCTTCTCCTGGGGTTTGCAGAAGGATGAGGATGGTTTTTAAAGTTAATAATAAGCGGGGTGGGCATCACTTAGGGGATTTTGCAGCACTGCACAAAATGTACCTGTGGAATAGCAATGCAGCTTCCTCCTCTTCCCAAAGGAAAGTGCAAAAACAAGACAAAAATAAAAAATGAGGGAAGAAATAAGGATGTAGAGATGAGAGGAACTGAAGGAACAGCTGCATTGCTCAGCCAGGCACTGCCATCCTCACAGCTTCTCCCCAAACTTGTGCCACAGGGATCAGTTTGAGCAAGAATCTCAGGGAATAAAGAGAGCTGACTTCTTCCAGGGAGATTTTCCCAAGTCACAGATGGGTTGTGCCCATCTTCTGTCTGACATCTGCATTTATTGAGCCTGAGGAGTGAGGAAAAGGGAGGTGTCAGAAGAAAATAAACAGAGAACAAGGCCATGGTGTGAAGCTTAGAAAATGCACTTTGAGTACATCTGAAGAAGCTGAACGTATAAAAACCCACCCAGATCAGAGAAGAATTGGACTTAAAAGGGGCTATTCCACCTCTCCACCAGCTGGGAGGGAAGGGAAGGGAAGGATGACAGAACTGGCACAGTGCAGGGCATGTCCTGTACAAGGCCACCAAGGCAATGTCCCATCCTTGACTGAACTGCTGAGTACAGCCCACAGCATCTTCAGGATACCAGTTTTTTGGTGTCATTTGAAGTCACGTTTATTCCAGAGTTTCCCCTGTACTACAGGAATCTGTAACTCTTTTGGTCTTGCTCTGAGTTCCTTACATTGACATTGATTCTGCCATTCGCCCTCATGCTGGACAGGCTGGACATGCACAAAATTATTTGTGCTGTGAAAATTTAGAAATGTGATTTTCTAAATTTATTTTGCAATTTGCAGATCAGTTTGAAGTTCCTCAGCTTACAGGAATAAGTGAGCTAAATTGTAGCTCTGGTCTATTCCTCACCAAGCA
Source organism: Pyrgilauda ruficollis (assembly GCF_017590135.1). Classification (NCBI taxonomy): domain Eukaryota; kingdom Metazoa; phylum Chordata; class Aves; order Passeriformes; family Passeridae; genus Pyrgilauda; species Pyrgilauda ruficollis. The sequence continues at coordinate 1,132,901 of NW_024528488.1, read as the reverse complement.
ATTCCTGTAATCTCATTTTTATTACTCGCTCCCCACCTAGGAAGTGTTTAACAGGCAGATAAAATCTAGCACAATAAATCCCTATCAACAAAACAGTGAAATCTTGTGTGATGCAGATGAAAATGACATTTTGGGGGGGGAGATGTTTGGGAAAAGAACAATTTCTTGTGCTATTTTTACTGCGAGAAGGTGGGAGGGGACATTACCAGACACCCACACTGAGTGGCAGTGGGGCTGTTGCAGAGCCTTGTCTACAAGTGTCATCAAGAGAATGCTGCCAAAAATACCCTGAGATGACGAGTTTAGATACAATTCCACCCCCAGCACCTGCCCAAACACTGGCTCCTGTAATTTGGGAAGTAGAGAGCCCAAGGAATGTGCAGGGGGTGCCAAGGCCAGCTGAAACACCAGCAGGAATTCAGCCTTTGGAGTTTGTTTTCCTTACTTGATGGATAGTCAAGAAAGAGCTCTCTCAAAAAGAGCTGCAGGGAGAACAGATCCTGCCTATATTTTAGAATTTTGACTGTCACAAATAAATTGTGAAGTATCTTCCCAGAGAGGAGAAATAAACAAGGAGCTTAATCCAGGGAATATGAGGCTGCTGAGAGGAACGAAAGCAGAGCTGGACAGGAACTCCTGTGGACTTTAACCCTTGGGACTCTCCTTACCCCCAAGGGATTTTTAAGTAAGTTTTGCTCTCCTGAGCTGGTGTCAGGGCCCTTGTGAGGAACTGCACATCCCTATGTAAGCTGGGCTAGGGAAGGTGTCTCTGCCAGGGAGGGGCTGGGTGAGCTTTAAGGTGTCTCTCAACCCAAACCAGTCTGGGATTCTGGGATTATAATTACAGCCTGTGCTGTCAGACCTGAAATTATGCAACTGAAGGTTTTGAAAGTAGCTCATGGAAAATAATCTGTGCTGGTTTTTTCCACCTTTTCCTGCTGACATCCCTGGACAGTGATGATGTTGGTGCCAGGAGTCTGGGGCAGTGCACTGGTTGCTGGAGTTGGATTTCCATGCCATGAGATATCCAGGGATCTGCTGGACCAAACACAATCAGCTCATCCCTTGTGCTGCTGAAGGAGTCCCACAGGTGCTGCCTCTGAGCTATCCTGCTGCAGTAACACCAAGTTCCAGCCCCTGCTCTCCCTTTCAGAGGTTTTACAGCAGGCAGGGGCTGTGATTGCAGCAGCCCCGAGCACTCAGCATGCAGGGCCCATCCCTGTTCTCCTCTCAATTCCCTACAATCAGGTGCAGCAATCAGGTGCCCTGGGTATTTTTAGCCTCCCTGGTTGTGTTGCTCTGCCTTGGATTAATGACCTGCTCCCCACGCTGTGCTGGGGCTCTGGGACAGGCTCCCACCCTGCTCCCAGGCAGGAGATGGCATTAATTAAAGCATCACTTGCAGAGATGGAAAATCACTGAGGGGCTGTGAGGGAAGCAAAGGTTTGGTAGAGTTGGTTTTTTTCCCTTCACAGTTGCTGTGCCTGAATGGCTTTAATGGAAAGAAGATAAAATGTCATCTTAGTGGGTGTGATGGAATCACCTGACACTTGTGTCCTCTTCCAGCAGAGTCCAAGAAGGGAACTGAAGAACACAGAGTTTCACTGTCACTCTTGGGGCTGAACTGGGTGTATGAACAAACAGCTCACACAAGGAACTTCCTTCTCTGTTCCAGTGAATAGCCAGGAGCAGGTTGTGATGATTCAGTTTCAAAATGATTCTGCAAGATTCTTCTCATTTATTGTATTGCAATTTGAGCTGCACTTCTTGTTTTTAACAGTCTAATAATTCAGGGGCATGGTTTGTACCCCTGAATGGGAACAGCCTCCAGAGCATCCCAAGGCACACTCACAGAAATTCTCCTTGCTCTGAACCTGAGCAAATAGCCATCAGTCTGCCTTTCCCAACGAGACAGCTTCCTGAGAACTGCCTGCCGTGAACATTCACAGACTGGGAGCAGGAGGGAGGGCTGAGCAAGGCCGGAGCAGATGTGTTTACAGCTTCAGACAAATCTCTGCAGCTCAGGCAGTGCAGCGTGTCTGTCACTGCTGCAGAGCACAGCCCATCAGTCTCCAGCCCTCCTGCATCCCCCAGGACAGAGCTGCTCTCCTCACCCCACTGCCAAGTGCCAAAGCTGTCTCCTGGAACTCTTCTTTACCAGCTCCCATTGCACACTGAGCTCCCAGCTGGACTTAAGCCTTGCATGGATGAATGAACCAATGACAGAGCTGGGAATTATTGTCTTCCCCTTGGCACTGTGCTGAATTTGGTGTCTTCTGTCTGCCACTGACACCTCAAAAAACCCCCAGATTTTGTTGAACCAGCTCTAGAGCAGAGCAGGTGCCCTGTGAGGGTCTGATCTTCCTCCAGTGCAAGACCTGATCTACAAACTCAAGTGATACAGTGCATTCCTGAGACTGAATGGAATTTCCTCTGTAATCCAAACATGTTCCAGGGTCTTAAACTCTTTGTTCCAGCACACAAAGCTCTGACCCAGTCAAGCTTGTTAGCAGTGGCAAATTTATTCCTAACTGCTTTTCTTTGATGCAATGGAGTTTTCTTTTTTTCCAGACAGGCATCAATCCCTAGTGACAAAGGATGGATTATCTGCCTCTCAGCAAGACATCAAAACCTATCCCAGGGAATTCGGATGTGGAGAACTGTAGAAAACATGCCAAGAACTGCATCACCCAGGAAGGAGAGCAGTATGGGACTGAAATGCCACATGGTTTTAGGGTGTTCATGGCATCTGCAGAGCTGAGCTGGTGTTTGGCAAGTGCCAGAGGGATGGAATTCAGGACTGGAGCCAGATTCCAGCTTTACTTGGCTGCAGACAGAATCTCCTCTGGGCTTTTCCCCTGTCATCCTTAGGAAATTGTTTTTCCCCTTTGTAATGAAGCTCAGATTTCAGGATCTCTGCATGTCTCTGTGTGCAGGATATTTCAGTGAGGAAATTGGCTCGACCTTTTCCTCAGGCCCAGCTTTCATTCCTAGGTAAACAGAGGGGTTTTGGGCAGAGCTTCTTGTTAGACAGCAAATTAAGGAGAGGTGTCCCTGGGGCTTGCAGTGGGAAAAATACTTCAGGATTCAGGATGCTGTCTCTCCAAGAGCCTCCTTCTCCATCTTGTGCCAATCTGTGGGTTTGACTCTCTTGTTTAATTACAGTTCTAATCATCTTATTCACGCTTCATTTCTCACTGTAAATAAAAGGAATTATAGCCTGCATTTCCCTTTTTTCTTCCAAGTGGCTGAGTAAATTTGCTCCTTTTTGAGAAGTGACCGATTATTTTATTGTGAAATTGTGCTCACCCAGTACACATGGCTGGGCTGAGTCAGCCCAGGGTCAGGGGAGCACCCGGGGGACAGAGGGACAAGTGCAGAGTGTGTCACCGACAGCATGGGGAGGACTCAGGCTCTGAGTGAGAAAGGACAGCAAGGTGACTTTGTCCTTAGCCAGTAAAACCAATCACACTCTGCTGAAACCTTTGTGGCTTTATCCACGGGGACAATGGCAGCTTCAAGGGAAGGCAAACTGAACGTGGGTGTTTTTCCTGCCATTTCCAAGGTCAGCCCACTCATCCCTGATCCCAAGGGTTTCCCTGATCTTTCCATAGTCAGCTGCCCTGAGCCATGCCTGCCTGTTCCAGAGCGGCAGAGTGCTTTGTTAAGTTCCATTTCCCAGGAATACCATCCCAGAACTTCCATGTTATCTCTGCTCACTGCTGACAGGGTCAATTAATGGAAGTATTATAATTACCTACATTAAAGTCTGGGAAATGCATGAAGAAGAAAACCACAAGATGAGCTGTGCCACAAGATGAGCTGTGCTTCTGGGCCTCAGAGCCCTAAAGGTGACATCCCCTTCAGGAAATCCATTATTGTCTTGAGTGTGAACAATTCCTTACCCTCCTTGCACTCTCCTATTACACCTTTCTTTCCTAACATGCACATTTGTGGGTTGTATTGATTGCTTTTGACTGTGAGACTCAAACCAGAGCAATTTAAAGATAGAGAGGAAGAACATCAAGCCTTAAACAGCCAGCCCAGCCATCCATCAGCGTGTCCCAGGGTCAGTTTATTGTGCCCCAGTGGGAGCTGCCACCCCCTCTCCAAGGCCATCAGCTGGGACAGCAGTGGCTTCACCAAGAACCAAGATTTGATTGCAATTTGGGAGTCAAACAAAAAAAGCCTGGCTGGGGAGCTCATGCCAAGCAGTGATTTCTGTCAGTCCCTGTGTGACTCAAACCCCATCCATCACACCCAGAGCAAGAGCAAAGCACCCCAGGGAGCAGGGAGGATATTCTGCCACATCCCTTGCTTTGAAGCTATTTTTTTGGATTTATGAGGATTTTTCTTTCTAGAACCAACTCTCCTGTGCCATGGCCACGGAAAGACATGCACAGAGCATCAGCTCCCTGATCCTGGGACAGACACGTCTCCAGAGGCTGCTGGAGCTGGCTGGGAGGTCGTGAGGTGTGGTCAGTCCTTTGTCCCTGTAACAACTGGCAGCACAAGGGGAAATGCCCTCCGGTTGCACCAGGGGAGGTTTAGATGGGGCACTGGGGAAAATTCCTTCCTGGAAAGGGCTGTCCAGCCATGGCACAGCTGCCCAGGGCAGTGCTGGAGTGCCCATCCCTGGAGGATTTAAAAGCTGTGTGGATGTGGCACTGGGGGACCTGGCAGTGCTGGGGGATGTTGGACTCGGTGTTCTCAGAGAGCTTTTCCAACCTGAATAATTCTGTGCCTCTCTACGTTGAGTTTCAGCTCCTGAGTTAAGGAGCAGCTGGCAGAACCTAGGTTTGCCACACCTGCTGGTGGTGCCAGGAATGCCACCAGTGCTCCCAGAGCTTGCTCAGGGCTCTCTGTGCCAGGGCAGGGCAGGGACTGCCCACACAGCTCTGCAGACTCAACCCTGCCTTAACCCAGTGCCAGGGCTCCCCAGTGCCTGAGCCAGCATCACCAGCCCTTCCTGGCAACATCTTCCTATGGGGACAGTGCCAGTCACTCCAGTGACACTTCTGCAGCTGGGAAATGTCAGCCAGCTGAGACTCAGGCTAATTCCTGAATCACATCTGCCTCCCCCGAGCACATGAAGGCTGCCTCCTGAGTCCTGCAGTCCAGCCTGTCTCTGCCATGGCTTCTTGTCCCTGTCCCTGTCCCCCAGCCTCTCACTGCTGCAGGTGATTCCTGCCTGACATTCCAGCAGAGCTCAGGGATTGGTTGCAGCACCAAGGGGAGCTCTGTAAAATAAACAGGGAAATAAAATCTCATCCCAGAACTCCAGCTCCATTATGTGCCAGTAAATCCCCATCCCAGCACAGACAGACTCACCTCATGGATATTTCTCCATGCTCAGCCCACACTTTGATAATTAAAGATTTGCAAACCAAACACCGCCCATCATTTCAAATGTCCAACCTTGCCACTGTCAGGGGATTTTTCAGTGGGAACAGGATCTGAAAACGAGGGAATTTCACTTCTGGGTTTGCAGCTGAAATTCCTGTCACCCACATGTTGATATCAGGCAAGGCAAAACAAGCTCCAGCCTGGTGGTTTCTCACCTTGGTCTTTCTAGAGGGCTGGTAGGAGAAAAAGGAGTAAATTTGTCATTGCTGGGACAGGTAAAAATACGTGAACAGAGAAGAATTATTTTTATCTTCTCTGTCAAAGAAATGAAATATTTTAAGCCAAACTTTCAGCTGATGATTAATCAAGTTGAAAAGTTTTATTTCAGGTGAGGAACTGCCCTTTCAGTTTTCCCTTTGCTTGGGGACAGGGGTTTGTTCTGGGCTTGGCAGTGCTGGGGGAACAGACTCCATGGTCTGGGGGGGCTTTTCCAGCCTCAGTAATTCCATGGTTCTGGGAAAGCCTTACAAGGCTCTTGGTTAAGAATACAGAGAGGTCTTTACAAGCTGTGCACTCTGAGAACACCTGGGGGTGGATGACTTCCCAACACCTTGGAGCTGGCTCCAGATGGAGAATGGGGCTGGACCTGGCTGTTCCCCTGGAAAATCTCAGTGCCAGTGCTGGGGCTTTGTGTCCAGCTCTCCTGAACTCTGCCAAGGCACAACACCTCCCTTCCAAGGAGGGAGCTGAAAAGAAAAGCCGATTTTCCCATCTCAGGAGCACTGGGAGCTCTGAAATCCTTGTTTCCCAGTGCCTGGCACCCTCTGGTGTCAGAGGGCTCTCAGGGAGGATTTTATTGTTCAGGCACAAGGTCAGAACTGGGTTCTTTGAGAGGAGATTCTTTTGGCACTGAAGTCACTGCTTGAACCTGGACCCCTTGGGCTTGTGGTGGGTCTTGGCAAGATCCTGGAACCAGCCAAGCTTCCAGGATCTCTGCTGGGAGAATGGCAGAGCCTCCCTGACAGCAGAGGCAAATCCCAGTGAAAGTGCAAATTTCAGTTCCTGGAGTGTTCCCTGATTCAGGGAATTCAGGGATCTGAGCTAACCCCTCAGGTGGCTGGAGACGGAAGGGCCACAGCCCTGAACATGGCATACACTTCAAAGCCACACTTTAAACCCTCCCCTTCTTTTCTGATTATTTTGCATTATGTCAGAGATCAGTGGGAAAAGGAGAAGGGCTTTGAGCAGGGGAATAAAGAAACACATGAGAACTACTCAATAACTTCATTTTTGGGGATTCAGTCCTTATCTCTGGGCCAGCTGGGGAGAATAAAACACTTTTCTTGGCTTTAGATGAAAATGAAAACATCAGTTATAGTAATAATGGTCAAGGTAAAAGAGACTCAGAGGTTGAGGTTTGGCTCTGATCAAGTATCCTTAAATACCAATGCTCTGAATCTCTTGGTTGAAAAGGACAGGAAGGACACTTTGCTCTTCCATCATTTTCTGTTGTTCCCTGTGCATAGGAATATAGTGAAATGTGGCCATTTTCCTTCCTTTTCTACTCAAAATCAATCACATTATTTTTAATGGTCATGGAGCAAAAATTAAAATACAGTAAAAACACCAAATGAACAGAACTTTTCTAAATTTCTTAAAATATTTGTGGGCACAGTCTGGTGAACTGTTGGCCTTAAATATTTGCCTTTGCCTAAATTCCACGTGCTCAGTGTTACTGGACATGCCAGACCTTGTGGTTCAGGCGCTTCCCAGATGTTTTTCCTTCCTGAGCTCACTGCTTTGTGTTCACGTGGGTCTTGTCAGGACATTTGAGATCTCCAGATCCAAATTCGTCCCTGGTGTAACTTTGAGGGAAAAGGAGAGAGGGGCACCAGGGAAAGATGTGATCCCTGTGCTATCCCAGGTTTTGTAGCCTATTGAGTCCTGCTTTTATTCCAGCCTGGGTGGTGGGGCTGGAATGAGAAACAACATCCACATTCCCAGGGTTTGCCCAGGCTTTGTTTTGGGAGAACTCAGGATAAACAGCCTGGAGGGAGGGCTCTGCAGCCTCCTCAGTTTTGTGGTTGCACACTGAGTGTTTCATTCAGAACTGCTCCTTGCTGCTTTGTGTATTCTCTGCATCTGTCCTGCAGCCCTGGGCTCCCAAATCTCCATTTGTGGCACCACCTCATTCCTTGTTTGAAAAAAAAAAAAAAAGACATTTAGCAAACTTCTCCATTATCCCATCTTCTTTTCTGTGAAGGATGTGTTCCTGCATGAAATTAGCTGGTAATTTTCTTGTCTTGATTTTCAGTGTTCCAAGTGTTCTTAGGAGCAGCCCTGCCAGACTTCCAACATATTGTTATGGTTATCACCTTGATAAATATAACCCAGTTCTGTCTGCTCCAACCTCTCTCTGAGTCTTCCCTGCTGACATTTTCCTCTCAAGAAGTTTCTTTTCTTTATTTCCAGCATCTCCACAGCATTCTCCTCAACCAGTTTCCAAAACCTTCATGATTGCTCTTCACCTTTTGCTCTGAGGTTGCTCATTGCAGTTCCCTGCCAGCCCACAGAAAGCCTCCAGCTTGTTAAAGCTTCAGTGAAATTGGGTTTTTGTGTACTTTCCACTGCCCTGATTGAGAGAAGGTGCCTGTAACTACTCCCAGCTCCTCCTTCAAGGCATCTCTGCTGTGCTGGCAGCTGCAGCTCACACTGAGCTGATCTCCAGCCCCTCTGCTCCATCAAACAGCTCCTCAGGAAATCATTCCTGGGTTCTTTTCCAGCACCTTGCCCAGCTCTCCTGTCTGACAGGGAATGCACACCCAGAAATACAAATTAATTTGCTCTTCCTCAGCCTAACAGCTGTGCTCTGGAGAGCCCCAGTGCTGCAGAGAGCTGGAGTTGAGCACAGTTTGAGCTGTCAGAGTTCAGCTGCAAAGCCAAGCTGTGGCAGCAGTGTTTGACACTCAGCTCAGCAATCCTGCTGCAGGAAAATTCTGCAGAAAATAATCAGAGCCCAAGGGTCAGAGACTCAGCCCATTCAGAGCTGGAGATTTTAAAAGCAGGTTTTCCTGGGAGATTTGCAGCATTTCAGGCTGCAATCCTTTCAATTCTGGAGAAGCTGCATCTCAAAAAAGGAAAGAAAAACTTAGAGCTGCCTAACCAGAGAAAATCTCCAGCCCTGTTTGAGGTCCAAAGACGTTGAGGCAGCAAAGGTTTGGTTCAGCTCTTCCTGGGTTTGATTTTTAGTTCCACCTGCAATGTTCAGCACCACCTGGGCCAGAGCTTTCCATGGATGTTACCAAAATCCTCTGAAAATACTGAGGAAAAGAAGAGTTTCTCTTAACTTCGCAGTGTCTTTTTTTATTGACTGCAAGTCAGGCATTACTTTATTCTTGGCTTGGGTTTGTGTGTGGCTGACAAAGTCCCAGCCTCCTCACAGACCCTGACACAAAACTTTTTTATTTATTTATACATTTCTAGCAAAGAAATTAATGTTCATTGGTTCTAAGTCACATAATTCTCTTCATTAATCAGTATTAATTAATAATTAATCCCCTGTTGGTTATTGATTTTTTCTCTCTTCAAGCTAAGATGGGCCACATTCTTTCGTCCTCTTGTCATTTTAGCTCAGACAAGGAATTTCCACCTTTTCAGGCCTTAATCTCTTGTATCTTCTGGTCATTCCAAGATCCTTGAAGGGTCATGAATTTAAGATCCCAGATGTACAACGTTCAGCTCCCTTTGGCTCTGCTTATTGAAGCTCATCAATGTTAGTTTTAGCAGATTTAAAATTCTGGTGATTTAACGACCAATGTAACAACAAGAGTCTGTGAAAAAACTGAACTGGTGCTGGCTGAAAGTGGGCATGGCTTATCATTAATTAAGCTCATTAAAGATTAGTTCATTTCCAGCACAGACAGAGCTCACCTGGTCCTTGCACAGAGTTCCAGCAGCTCCTGCTGCCTCCCAAAGAAGCCACCAGGATTCTCCTATGGAAAATCTGGTTTATTGTGTCTGAACAATGCAGAGAATTGAGGGTGAACATTCCCAAATCCCCTGGGGAATCTCCATCAGCTCTGCCACCACCTGGGAGAGGTCTGGGGCTCCTCAGGAGAGGCCCCTGGGCTGGGCAGCCTTTGGGAAGAGCCAGCAGGGAGCACAGGAACACCCAGAGGGGTTCAATCCATGGATCTGAGCACAGGAACACCTGGAAGGGTTCAATCTGTGGATCTGGGCACAGGAACACCCAGAGGGGTTAAATCCATGGATTTCAGCCACCTCTGTCCCCCTCTCTTTGCTGAGGATGAGCCCCCACCTCCAGCTCATTCATTTCCCTGCTCAGCCATGTCTGATTCTCTCTTCACCTTTGAGCCTCTCTCCACTCAACAATTCCCCAGTAAAATCCTGATTCCAGAGCCTGCTTCTGCAGGGAAGGCAGAGCAGCTGCACATCAGGAAGTTTCCAGTTTGTGCTTGGAGAATAACAGGAATTTTTAATCACCTTCCTGCCTACATCAAATTGACAGGAGGAGAATGAGCATTTCCCTAAATAAGAGAAACAAGCCTCACATGGAAAAAAGGCTTCTCTCCAAGGGCTATTTCCATGGCAACATGTAAATGCCAAGCTCCAGCTGTTTTGGCTGCAGGGGTACTGGCAAAGGTAACAAGGTTGTTGTTAATTATGAAACCATAACTGTCCTCTTATGCAAATCAGGCTGGATTTGGTTTAAAACCTCCCCAAAGCTGGCAAGGGACAAGTTTGCAAAATTCCACCCTGGCAGCTGCAAGCTAAGAAAGCTGAGAGTGACAGAACAGCAGGAATTAGGAAAAAAATTTGGGAAAATTCTTCTTGATTTCACTTGGTAGTTCCCAGCCATCATCCCAAGATCCATGCAGCCCTTTTGGTCCTGGCAGAACTCAGAGGGAGTCCCAAGTTACATAAGGATACATGATTTTATACACAATTCTATGTGATATTATACAATTTTATACTCAATTATACATCTGCTCCTGCAGTGGTTTAATGGACATTGCAGCACACAACAGTCCATGCCAAAATAAAGGTGAAATATTTTGAAATGGGGAAAAAATGCCCCCTGAAACACACAGAGAAACCTCTCACAAACACACTCTGACCCTGAACAGGAACCCTCCATTTAGTTTCCAGGATTTTATCCATGCAAAATGAGGCAGGGTAATCCCATGGAGGGAAAATAATCCACATTGTTGTGCATGCAGAGAGATGATCAGCCAGGGCAGGCAGCGAAGTGTTAATGGAATTCACCTCCAGGAATCTCCTGCATTTGAATTTCTGCCTTGGTAGGAGGCTTTGAACTCCTTTAACCTGGAAAATGGGAGGAAATAATTGCATCCTGTTATCTTCACTGAGGTCCATTTTCTTCTGAGCACTTGGAGGAGCCTGGCTGAGGCTGCTTTCCCCACAACAACAAATAATGAAAGCTGGTTTTTGGTCTGGGCTGAGAGAGCTGGGGCTGGATGTGGGAATGAACCAGGATTTACCTGAAGGCAAATGGAGCTTTGGACTTGCAGCATCACTTCAGTGATTTGGTAGCTCATCTCTCAGCCCTGGCCGGCTGGAAATGCTTCAGGATTTCCTGAATCCTTCCCAGGGATTTACAGGATTAGTCCCACCCAGGCAGCCAACCTTACAGCAGGGCAAAGGCACATCCAATGTGTCTCTGCTTCCAAACATTCAACAGCTCTGAATCCAAGGCCCTCTTTAATGAGGACTGCCAAAAAGCCAATTAAAAATGAAGCACAAGAGGTGATGAGCAATTGATGTCTTAAGCAGGTTAAATTACCACTCAACTGAACCTACAGCATAGTTAATAAAGCAGAAATGCACAAGCTGTTATCAAACATTAGAACAAAAACCATCAGAAAAAGATCATTTTGTGCAAATCTTTTTCAAAGTTGGCATCACTGGGCAGCTTCCCTTAACAATCAATAGCAACACTCCTAAAAAAAAATCCTGTGGGCCCAGCTTTTGTGTACATTCAATGCTTGGGGTCTGTAAGGGAACCTCCAGACAAGGGCCCTGGGAATCCAGCAGCACTTGGACTTGGCAGAGGGCTGTGGAAGACCCAAACAGTCTGGGTTTAATTTTAGTTCAAAGCTGAAAAGGTCACTGTTGCAGAAAGGTTGAAAAATTATAAAGAAAAGCCTTATAAAATCAAGCCTGCTCTGTTAAAATCGATGGCTGGCCTTCTGAAGCTAGCACTTTGTGAGTTCCCATGTGAAAGCAATCCTGGTGTGAGCAACAATGTTCCTGGGTAAAAAACAATTGGCATCTGTATAAACTTTGTTTGTGCACTGTCAGATAGAAAAATGAAAACTATCTCTCACAACTTTTCCTGCACGTACACCTTGGGGGTTGGAGTGACCAACTAATACAGAAGAACACCTTATTACTGACCAATAAAGTAATTGGCAAGAAAGCTCCTGACCAACTGGAGTCCCACACGAGGTCTGTAGAGCTGTGTAAAAAGGACTTAGGTGGATAAAGAAGGGGCTTTTCCACCATGAAGAAAATGGAGTCCATGTGATTTATCCCATAGGTCACCACCATTTCTGTGCTGCCAGGTGGGTCTTTCTTTGGAATATTTTCAGGTTTTCCTGTGTAGGTGAAACTTCTGGAGATCTTAAAACAGATATTTTGTTCCCTGACCCACAGGATTTAACTCAGAGATTGCACCCTGTGAGGGGAAAGCAGAAATCTCAAAGACCCTTTCAGATTTTCATCCTCCAGTTCTTCAAATACAGAGATAGAAACCAAACCAACTTAAAGCTTTCAAGATTATTTTTTCCTGCCTTTCCAGATGAAAGTCTTTATATTTATGTCATGGATTATCCATGTTAACCAGGTAAAAATCACCTTGAGTCAGTTTGAATCAGTTACACCTCAGAGCCCCCTATGAGCTGATTATCCCTGTGGTTTTTTCCTGCTCTAGAAATTTGATTTCTCACTTGTCACCATGTGTTGTCCCAAATTTGACACTTCAGCCACTGAAGAGACCCTGAAGGAATTAAATTTTGGCACCGGGGTTTTCCATATCCCGCTTCCCTACAAATGGAGAAGGCCAACCAGTTCTGGGCTACTTCCAGCAGGAATGGGAGTGGGAATGCAGAGGGAAATGAGGAAGGTGGAGCTGGAGGAGCTGCGAATGCTTTTCAATGAGCGGCTCCTTTTTTTGCTGTTGCAACGAGGGGATCAGGGCAGGTCCCAGGCCGGGGGATAAAACCTCCTGTCCCAGAGCTCAGGCGGTACCTCGGGCTCTGCCCTTCCCAAAATCACCGGGAAAATCCAAAGGGCAGCCGGCGGTGGCTCCCCATGGCTGTCGGCTGTGCCCGGGCTGGGGAGTGTCGCCACGGCTGGGCTGGGCTGGCCCGCCGGGGCCAGGGACACTGCCCGGAGCACTGCCCACGCCCGGGACACCTGCGCCAGGTAAGCGCCTCCAGCCCGGCACTGCCACCCGTGCTCCGCGGGCATCCCTCCCCTGTGGCACTGCCACCTGTGCTTTCCGAGCATCCCTCCCCTGTGGCACTGCCACCTGTGCTTTCCGAGCATCCCTCCCCTGTGGCACTGCCACCCGTGCTCCCCGGGCATCCCTCCCCTGTGGCACTGCCACCTGTGCTCCCCGGGCACTGCCACCCGTGCTTTCCAGGCCTCCCTCCCCTGTGGCACTGGCCACATCCCGCCCTGTCCCGCCTCTGGGCAGAGCTGCTCCAGTCCCTTCTCTGGGAGCAGGGAATAACCTCGGGGGTTCCACTCAGTTTTCTGTCAGTTCTCCTCCTGGAAAAGCCTCGAAGCTGCCCCCAAAGCCAGCTGGGAGTGGCTGTCCCTGGTGAGCACGGGTGTCACTGCCCTGCCAACACCCTGGGCTGAGCTCCAGCTCTGCCCTGCAGCCCTCAAAGCCCGAGCCAGAGGGAACCCAGCACCAGTTCCAGCCCTAACTGCAAAACTGGGTTAGCAGTCTGAATTTCTAACTGGTGTACAATTAAATTGTGCAGCCGAGGGCTGGACCAGCCTCTGCCTGCAGCACTGGCTGCTCTGAGCCCCTGCACTTCAGTTTTCTCAAGGTGCCGCAGCAATTGCCAGGTTTTAACCTCCTCGCTGCAGCAAGAGAGGAGCTGAGAGTAAAACTACCCTGGTGAAGGTGTGTGCTAAGGGATGGGGATAGAGCCTGGGATGGGAATAGAACCTGGAATCTGAATGGGGATAGAGCCTGGAATCTGAATGGGAATAGAACCTGGAATCTGAACAGGAATAGAAACTGGAACCCCACCGGGATGGGAATAGAACCTGGCATCTGAATGGATATGGGAATAGAACCTGGAATCTGAATGGATATGGGAATAGAACCTGGAATCTGAATGGATATGGTATAGAACCTGGAACCCCCCAGAGGGATGGGAACAGAACCCAAACCCCACGGGAATGTCTGGCTGCTGTCCCTGTGCCCTGCAGTGCCCAGGTTCTTGCCCTTCCTCCTGGTCGGCTCCGTGTTTGTTCATTGTTGGCGGTGCCTGAATTGGAATTTCCTGCTGTAAATGCTTCAAATCCCAGGATGAGGGCCAGCCAGGTGGACTCAGGGCTGCTGGAAGCTGATGTCCCCTGTGCCCTGCCCAGCTCCATGGCAGTGCCCCCCAGAGCAGCCCCTGTGTGCCTCTGTCCCCTCCTGTCCCAGGGCTGGCTCCAGACCCTCGGTTGCTCCCCACCTGCTCTGCACAGCTCTCACCCCCTCCTGTGGCCACCACAGGGTCCCACTGAGCACTCTGCCCTTGGGCCTCTCTTTTCCTCAAAACCCATGGACACAGGGCCAGCGCTGTCCCTGTTGGGGTGACACTGGCTGACCCTGCACTGTCCCAGCCGTTCGCATCCAAGGGTGCCTCACTCAGCTGGATCCCACCTCATCATTCTAAGGAGTTCTCTGGGACTGAAAGGAAGACTTTCAATTTGGCAGCAATTTTGTTCCTCGATTTTGGTTTTTTACAGCTCTGAAGGTGCCATTTTAGAACTTACTGTATCTTCTTGGGCTTTTTAACTTGGATTAGGAGAGCCCACATTGCCAACAAGTGACTCAAGGGTTGGTGTCATCAGCAGAATTTTGGGTTCTTTGACCTCAGAGCAACTTTTATGGCACATGGCCTGCTGGAACTGGATGGGCTCCATCTCTCTGTTAAGGCTAGAAGAATTTTAGCCCATGAACTGGCAGAACTTTTTGAGAGGGCTTTAAACTAAGTTTGAAGGGGGAAGGGGATGCAGCTGGGCTGTCTGGAAGCAGGCCCAAGGGTGGTAAGCCTGAGTTAGGGGTGAAATCAGCAGCCCAGCTGAGGTGCATGGATACCAGTGCACGCAGCATGGGTAACAAACAAGAAGAGCTGGAGGCCATGGTCCAACAGCAGAGCTGTGATGTAATTGCCATCACAGAAACGTGGTGGGATGACTCACATGGCTGGAGTGCTGCACTGGATGGCTACAAGCTCTTCAGGAGAGACAGGAGAGGGAGAAGAGGTGGAGGGGTGGCCCTTTATATTAGGGAGGCTTTGGACATGACAGGCAGTGAAAATAATCAGGATGAAGTTGAATGCCTGTGGGTGAGAATTAGGGGGAAGGCCAACAAGGCTGACATCCTACTGGGAGTCTGTTATCATCCACCCAACCAGGAAGAAGTGGTGGAGAACTCATTCTATAAAGAGCTAGAGGATGTTTCAGGAACACCAACCCTTGTTCTTGTAGGTGACTTCAACTTGCTAGACATCTGCTGGGAACTCAACACAGCTGAAAAAAGGCAGTCTAGGAAGTTTTTAGAGTGTCTGGAGGACAACTTTTTGTCCCAACTGGTGGGTGAGCCCAGCAGGGGAGGGACTGTGTTAGATCTGCTGGTTGCAAATAGAGATGGGCTGGTGGCAGATGTGGTGGTTGGAGGCTGCTTAGAGCACAGTGATCATGATTATAGAATTCTCAATATCTGGTGAAATCAGGAGGAACACCAATAAGACTTTTACACTGGACTTCCTGAGAGCAGACTTGGGCCTATTCAGGAAACCTATTCAGAGAGCTCCTTGGGAAGCAGTCCCTAAAAACAAAGGAGTCCAGGAAAGGTGGGCATGCTTCAAAACAGAGATCTTGAGGGCACAGGAACAGACTGTCCCTGTGTGCTGAAAGATGAGGCAAACGTCCAGCCTGGATGGGCAAGGAGGTTTTGAAGGAACTTAGGAATAAAAAGAGGATGTATCATCTTCAGAAGGAGGGTCAGGTCTCTCAGGAAGTATTTAAGGCAGCTGCTAGAGCATATAGGAAAAAAAATTAGGCCAAAGCTGAGTTCAAACTTAATTTGGCAACTTTTGTAAAGGATAATAAAAAATTGTTTTAAAAATACATTAATAGCAAAAGGAAGGGTAAGATCAACCTTTGTTCTCTACTGGATGCTGGAGGGAACTTAGTAACTGCAGATGAGGGGAAGGCAGAGGTGCTCAACGCCTTCTTTGCCTCAGTCTTTAGTGAGAAGAGAGCTTCCTCACTCTGCACAGCTCCTGAAAGGTGCCTGTGCTCAGCTGGGGCTGGGCTCTTTCTGCAGCAGCACTGACACAACCAGAGCACACAGCCTCCAGCTGTGCCAAGGGAAATATGGGTTGGATATTAGGAAGAAGGTTTTTACAGAAAGGGTGATAAAGTTCTGGAATGGCTGCCCGGGGAGGTGGTGCAGTCCCCATCCCTGGGTGTGTTTAACAAAGCCTGGATGTGGCACTGGGGGCCAGGTTCAGCTGAGGTGCTGGGGCTGGGCTGGACTCGATGGTCTCAAAGTCTCTTCCAACCCAGTGATTCTGTGATTATTTTAATGTGAGATCCTGAGGTCTGCACATCTGCTCAAGGCCTGACTGAAGCTGTAAAAATGAGCTCCAGCCTCCCCTGGTCCTTTCAGGCTGCCATGCCACCTTCTGGGGACATTTCAGAGGATTTGGGCTCAGTTTCTGTGGCTGTCACTGCTCAGCAGCTCGGGACAGGCAGTGCCTTTGTGGGGTTTTTAATTGTGGGGTTGTAAAGCACAGCAGGACTGGCCTTAACCCCTCACTTCCAGCAGGAGATTGATGGTGAAACACTGCCCTGTTCCTCATGGACTCTCAGTGCTGCTAAAGGAGCAACTTTTATCCCTGATTTCACTAAAATCACCATACAGGTGCTACACGGAGATAATAAACCACAAATGTGTTGCTTCCTCTCTTCCAGTGGCTTAGTGGGGTTTTCTTTTCCTTTCTTTCCATAACTGGATACTCCAAATGCAGAAGAATTAAAGGGTGAGGGAAGAACAAAGTGAGATTCCAGGCACTTTTCCTGAGGAGCAGCTCCTGGCTGCAACCAGGCCCTTCCCAGCGGGATACCGATGGGAAGAAGTTGTCAAAATCCAAAAGTCACTGCTGGAGTGTTTTAACAGCTCCTGCCAGCTGGGAATCCTGAGGGGTTGGCTTGTTAAAAGGACTCCACAGGTATCACCAGCAGGAGCAGAGCCCTTAAAAATCTTATCTGTATAGAAGGAAATGCTGGATCTTTCCCCCTCCTAGTGCTGCTGCAGATTGGAAAAATAAAAAGTTTGGAAATGTCTCCTGTAGTTCTCTGGCATTCACAGACTTTGGATAAACAAATATGACCTTACACTGATTTATTTTACTTCAGAATGTTACATCAGAGTTGTGGTGAGCACAAAGTCCTACAGTTACACTCATATTATATCCAAGTGGCCTCATTGGTAGGGAAAAGTCATAATTTGATCATTCCTGGCTCTTTCAGGGAACTTCACAGAATTCAGCTGACCCTAAAGAAAGTGGCAGCAAGGGCTGGGGCTGTGGAGAGCAGGAGGATGAGATCGGAGGCTGCCTGCCCAGCTGCACTGCTGCCTTTGGGGGACTGTGGCCAGCAGGAGATGGCTCAGCACCTCCTGTCACCTGCCTGGGGCTGATGAGAGCTCAGGTGTGGAAATCCCCTGGGTGCTGAGCCCTGCCTGCCACAGGAGCTGCTGGAAATGAGTTCATTACCCAGACACTGCCCTGGAAATGTCCCTGAGCTGCTGAGGACACCAGTGTGGCACGGAGAGGGTGCTGAGGGAGCTTAAAGGAGAGGGAAACCCTGTCAGAGGTACCCCAGAGCTGTGGAAGGCAGGATGCCTGATCAATTAGATAATTATTGGAACCAATTATTCAGAGAGAAATCAAACACAACTACTCAAGTTCCAATCACAAAAGAATTCAGGAGCAAAGATGGCCATCCAGCAACCCTGAAATTGGCCTGGGTGACAATAACAGAACAGGAAATCACATTTACATCAGTGCCACAAGCACAACAAATAAAAGCAAGATTCCATGTGTAGGGAAAGTGTTAATGTCTCCTGGGTTATAAATGATTTTTTTTTTTTGTCATTGGTGCTTCTGCTGAATAAATAATCCCACCTGATTTCCCTGCTCCACATGATCTGTGCAAGCAAATAATATTTTCATTTTTTCCCCCTTGCCTAGGAGGAAATCTTTCCTTTCTATTAGGAGATGGCTGCATGGGAATATTGGTCAATGATGTATGAAATGAGGGGAAGAGTGAGAGAGAGGCTGTCTGTAGGTAATTCAGATAGAAATTTATCTAAAATAACTAGATGTTGTTAGATATTATTTCTGTGGGTTTAGCCCCTCAGTGAGTGTCATTTCACAAACCAGAGGGATCAACATTGTTCTCACCTGATTTCGTGTGTGCTTCACTTCTTTCTGCTGGAGAGAAGAAAACTGTTCCTCTGTGTCACAAATCCTGGGGTGATACAACCTCAGGGAAATGTGTTCCCCATTTCTTGGGAAAGGGTCCCCATTTGAGGAAGAAGGAGCCTCTTTTTGCCTCAGGAGGATCTGACTCACTGTCTGGGTTTGAAAAGCCAGGTGTCTGCTAAGGAAGGCAGGAGCCTCCTTTGAAATGGAAGATGTAAACCCCCTCCTTCCAAATAATTATATATATAATATAAATATTAGATAATCTATAATATAATATAATATAGAATTATATATGTAATTTATAATTATAATATTATATAATATACCCCATGGACAGCAGAGAACTGCCCAGCTCTCACAGATGTTAATGAACACACCCAGCCCCAGCCACATCTCTAACCTGAGACACCTCAGTGGATGTGCTGCTGGCACTGGGAAGTGCCCAGGAAGCCATAAATGTGGTTCAGGACTGTCACTGAGAGAGGAAAACAGACAGATGTGTTTGGGAAACATCCCAAATGATGCGGGGACACATTCCAGCTTGGTCCCAGCCAGGAGCCGGGCTGGCACAGCCCAGGGGGACAGATCTGGGACAGGCAGCTGGGCCGAGGGATGGCAACTGCGTAGGCAGGAGAGCCACAAAGCCTCCATGGACTCCAGCTTCACTTGGATATCCCAGCTCTGGTTCTCCCTGGAGGCAGAACCTGGACAGAGACGCTGCAGGAGCTGAGCTCAGACACCAAGCCAAGCTTTTCCATCAGCAGCCCTCAGAGATCTGCACCCCTTTGCCCCCCTCCCAAGGACATTTCACTATCAGGCACTTTGGGGAAGAGAAACCTAAAAACAAAACTCTTCCTCCAGATTTTGTAGCATTTGTGCAGTGCCAAGACTGCTGGTGTCCTGCTCCCTTCCCATCAGGCACTAGGGAATAATTGGTACATATATTAGGCAGAAACTAAAAATATGAGCAAAATCAACCTATCTGGAGCTCAGCTAAACCCCAGATGATTGGCAACACCCGTCTTGTTCCACAGGGAACAGGCATTCCCAGGGTTTGAGCTATTCCAGGCATCATCTCTTCCCACAGCAAAGGAACCTGGGTGGCAGAGAGTGCAAAACCTGGAAAATGAGGGTTGTTTAAAACATCTCTTAGCAACCCAGAGATACCCCAAAGTCACTGCTGCAGGAGAGCACTGCTGCCAATGCTCATGAGATTTCTGCTTTCCTTGGATCTTGGTGAGGAATTTATCAGCAGACGCAGGCAACTCGACAGCCTTTATCTTTTTATCTCACCCATTCTTATTCAGATAATTGTCTAATCCTTATTTGAAACTCCCCAAGGTCTTTGCCTCAGTAATTGAAGATTTATTCGTGCTTTGGGGTTTGAAGAGCACAGTGTCTCCTACAAGAGAAATCCAGAGGATGTTCCTTTGCGCTGGAATTCCGTCTGTTCCAGGTGGGGCCTGTGGCTCAGCTGAAAACAGGAGAGATTTCAGCACCACGGGCAGGGTGGGCATGCAGGGATGCAAATGTGGCAGAGCTCCAGAGCCCATCCAAACACTGATGGAATTGCAGAGCTGGAGCCTGAAGGACACCCAGTCCTCACCACTCCTTCCTTCTTATAAAGAATGTCCCATTTTCCACAGGTCAGCAGGGAGTGCTCCTCACTCTTCACTGTTCTGTGGAGAAAATGGTGTTTTACTTGGGTTTTACTGGAGTGAGGGAGGGGGTGCTCAGTGCTGTTCTCCAGATGTTAATTCCACATGTGGGGCAGTCACTGTGGCTTTGCAAACATTTCTCACTCTGCCCAGGTGGAATCTGCTCTGACAGGCAGAGCTTCCTTCAGATCCCAAAAGGAAAGGGCAAAACACATCACAGTGAGCAGAGAGGAAAATGGGGAAAATCTGCCACAGCTTCCACCTAAGAAGGTTTTTTCTGAATCTCCTCCCCACTCAGATGAGCAGGGATAACCATCCAGGAAGTTTAACCAAGTCATATTTTGAAGCCAGATAATTTAAAACCCCTTGCTACGGGCTCCTGAAAGCATTCCAGAGCTAAATGCTCTGCATTTCCTGGCTGTCTCCACAAGGAACTTCCCACCATGCCAGGGTGCTCCAAGCCCTGTCCAGCCTGGCCCCATCACCTCTCTCAGCCAGGGAGGTGTTAAACACCCGAGCTCCTGCAGAGAAGGATCCTGGAAGGAAAGGGAAGGGCTGGAAATTTGTTTACTGAATCTCAGTCTGAGGTGAGTTTTAGCTCTCTCAAGAGGTTCCAGCCACATAATTGCAAATAGTTATTTTAGCTGAACTTCATAACTCTGAGTTGCTGTGATTAAACTGAAATCCCCATCCCAGACCTGCAGGAAGATGAGTCCTAATAACAACTGTTAAATCTCAATATCACATTCAGCCACCTCAGTAATCTGTTTAAAAAAGCAAACATCTGCAATCCCATTATCAAGCAGCCCAGGGGCTGAAACCTCCCAAGTGGATATGTCGGGAAAGAGAGAAATTTTGCTTAAAAAGGAAGCTTATCTCATCAGGATGAAAAATCTCAACCAAGGAAAGCAAAATGTGCGGTAAAACTTAACCACAACCGTTTTTGTCTCTCAGTGTCTGAGAAATTAAAATTCTCCAGTGGATTCTCCCCCTCTGAAATGCAGGTCCAGCCCATCTTTCAGAACAATGGCTTCAGGTTAATCACAGTCAATGTGGAATTGTTTCTTAGTGACAAGCACAGCTAACACAACAAATAGCCTCACATTCTTCAGGGGTGCTTGTAAATAAATAAAACTAATTCCTGCCACCAGCACAGCTCCCAGTATTTCACTGTGATAACAATGCTCTGGAGCACTTCATCCCTGCACAGCCCTCATCCATCCCAGGGAGCCAGGGCAGCTTTTCTCCTTCGCCAGTCAAGAGAGTGGAACCAAATGCTGGGGCTGATCTTGCTGAATATTTTTGGGTGGCTGAGCAGAACCCTGGCTGTATTATGATACATCCAGAAAAAACTCCAGAAACTCAGTTTTACACAGCTCACAGCACTGCTGGTGCTTCAGCTTCTCCTGGAAGACAAAGTTCCTCAGGAAGGATGACAAAAAATATCATTACATTCATGAACTCCACCCTGTTTCTGCAAATTTAAAGGATTGCAGAGACATGGACAGAGTTAACCAGCACTGCAAAGCACATTTTAAAGCACTCAATTTTACTTCTCCAGTTCTCTGCTGTTTTTCTGTGAAATCCAGAATGAGGGGGCTCTACCTCCAGGAAGCAATTGAAGCCTTAAATGCACATTTGACTGGGTAAATTACCCAGCAACTCCTCTGAGCATCCAGCTGGAGACAGGCAGAGATGAACCCAGGGAGAAGAACAGCAATAGGTTTTATGCTACAGAATTTACCTCTCTTGGTGGGAAGCAGGATGCTGAAGGCTTTGGAAGCACTCTGATATCCTTGATTTCCTTCACAGCAGAAATGCACTAGCTTTAAAAGGGGGTGCTTCTAATTAAACTGTTGTTAATGTGTTGTAGTTAATACATAAATGTGGATTCAAGCCTCAGTATTAAAATTTGAATATGACAAAATGTGGGGTTGTTTAGATCTGGGGGTTTATTTTAGCAGGCTGTAAAAGACAGATCAGAACCCATTCTGTCTTTCAACCATGGAATTTCTACCCATGGAAAAATGATAAATGATGGAGAGCTGTCCTGACAGCAGAGGACAGTGTGAGGAACAGTGGAAATAATATTTTGTTACTGACTTTCCTTGGAATAGGCAAATTCCCTTCATCTCCCCAGCCCCATCCATAGCCCTGCAAACCAGGGCACTCAGGATGTGCTGCTGTTGCAGACCTTGCACTGGACACTAATCTCCTTATGCTCCTAAATCAGCTGCCAGTTTTAGCCCTGGGCTGGCCCAGGCAGCCAGGACAGCCTGACATCTCTGCTCCTCCATCAGCTCTGCCTCAGCGTCCCCCTGAGCCCCAGCAACCCAGAATAATGAACATTTCACTGACACTGCCCAGCCCTGGGACCAGTGTCCAGCCCAGGCCACCAGCTCTGTCCTTGGCTGGGGTCAGGGACAGCAAAGCAGATTCACATGGGAGCGCCTGAAGATTTCCCTGCCAGGCCTCCCACACCAGGCCATGCCTGTTACACAAGACTTAGATTAAAAATCAGAAATAGTTGCAAAAATGTTGGTGAAAAAGTCGGCCAGGGAGTGTTTCAATAACTTCTGTTAAAAACATTACATGCTCCAGCTCAGCTCTGCCATAAGAACAGAAAAGCCAAGTAGGTAATTTTTAAATTACTTTTTTGCCATTAGGACAGTGTCTTTTACCCAGAAGCTGAACACAGATGGTTCTCAAGACACCTGTAATTCTTTCTCTTCAGTAATAAACATGCAAAATGAATAATGAAGAGGTACCTTGGAAGCCCTGTCCACAAGCAACACTTGCTGTGACTCTATAATTTTATTTTCCTTTCTAAATAAAAGGTACTAAAATGGGGGATTTTTGTCCTAGTAACACTGAATATATCATTGCAACAAGGGGCCTGGGTGTGACAGCAGAACTGGTAAGGTGACCTAGGCCAGGGAGGAATTAGGGGATAAGTGTTTTAGATGTGGCTGAAAAGATCCCAAATGCCAGCACCAGCAGCTGTGCCTGTGGAAAACTCAAAACACCTGGGAATTCCCAGGGGAATCCAGGAAAACACAGCCAATCCCACATGGACATCACCTCCAAAGCAGCAGCTGGAACTGCACAAGGAGAAAACTTCCAGGCCATTTTGTGAGAGGATCCCAGGACTCAAATAAATGTAGGATTTAAATCCTTGCATTATTTCCATGTGTACACCGAGTAGGAAGCGTTCACAGGGACGTGTGAAAATACCTGCTTTGAACCAAGAAGGGAAGGTGGAATTGGTGCTGGAGTTCACTGAGGAGAGCCAGGAAATTCTGCTTTTGTCTCCAAAGCAGCCCAGGGTGGCAGCAGCTGTGCCAGCCCCCACTGCCCCAGGCTGGGGGAGCAGCCTTGGAGCAGCAGTGGGACAGGACTGGAATTTCCCTGGACGGGATCAGCCTGGAGGGCTTTTCCAGCCAGGATGATTCTGTGGCTGGGACACAAGTGTGACCCCACAAGCAATCCTGGTGAGAAGCAGCATCGCCCAGAGCCCCCACGGGACTGGCACCTCAGCCACATCCACAGCCAGCACTCCACGGAGCTGCCTCAGCGGGCCAGCCAGACAAGGAGATTTTGTCACTATTTCCTTTATTTGGGGAGGGAAGAGAATAAAGCTGAAACAACAGCCTTGCTTTTAAGTTTTAATAAAACTCCTGCAGCTGCTGGGATTCTCCCAGCCGAGATCAAGGTCGCCTTGTCTGGATTCCTGAATTTTCAGACAGCAGCCTGGTGTTTGATGCTCCCTGCTGCTGCCAGGGCCCACACTGACACGCCCTGCTGTCAGGACAAGCAATTTTATTATTTATTGTTGGGGCAGAATGCATTTAAGCACTAGAACTGCTCCTGTTCCATGCTAATGGTGCCACAGCTTCACTGGCCCATCCTGCTCTGTCAGCTTGGGGGCTGAATTATGGTTTTGGTATTTCACTCTCTGCTCTGACTGGGATTTGTTCCTTGTTGTGTTTCTGGTCTACTTCAGGGTAATCACTTGTTGGAGACACTCAGGCTGCTTGTCACAGAGCTCTGCAAGCAGAAGAGCTCTTCACAAATTCTGTGTGTCTGGGTTGTACAGGATGGGAACATGCTCAGGATCTGTGAATCTTCCAGAACATCTGAGCACAAATTCCTGACAGAACAGAAATACATCTTCACACTTCATGTTTTAATGAAAACAATCAGCACATTCCAGTGTGTGTTTTCTCCATTTATGTCTTTTCATTCAAAATGCATCTTCATACATTCTTTACAACTATTTTACTTCAAATATTTAATGAACATCACAGAAAATGCAACACTGAATCAATTTGGCTTTTCTTTAAAAAACTATTCCCAAGGCACTACACATATGGCTACACCTTAACACATAAATAAGTATGCAGTGGATCAGAGTCTGGATTATTATTATTCATAACTAAGAGAGGACTGTGAATGTATTTTGCTTTTCAAAATTCAGGAACAATCCAGCAGAGGTTTTTGAGTTATCACAGGAGTCAGCAGGTGTTCTGTGAATGAGGAATTGGAGAGCTCAAGGCCTCGGAGCTGTAAGCACTCCTTGGTTTGAAGAATTCAGAAAGGTAAATAGGTGCAAGAAATAATAATGGGAAATTCCATTTAATGCAGGACAAAGGCAGGGAGATGTAGAATTACCCTTCATGAAGGGAATAAAGCAGGCAAAACCTTCAGACAACTTTCCCCAGCTGAATCCATACGTGGATTGTGCAAATCACAGAGGGGGGAAAGTGAAGATCCCTCATCCAATTCTAATCCAGCTGTGGAGAGTGAAATTTTTACAAGTTAAAATGGAAAATAAAATAATTAAAGCTACAAGTTTTGATAGCTCTGCAGCTCAGGTGTAATTTTTGACAAAATTACAGTTTGGTTAACTGAACCAAAACATTCAGTTTTTGGTTCAGGTAACCAAAACTGAATGTTACTTTAATGACATTTCACCCACTAGGTCATTAAGATCAGTCCATTTGTTTCCCTTGTTTTTCATTATCTTCTGTAGAGTCATTCTGGTTTTCTACTGGTGTAAACACATCCCATCCCATGCTGTTTAATTTCCTTTAAAATTTTATTTGCCCATTTCTGGTTTCAAGAGGACTTTAACTTGCAGGTGTTTAAAACAGCAAGGAAACAAAAAGATCATCTTAGAAGGAAATGGAGTCAACTCAAGCTATATTTTAATTTTATGACTGTTCATTTTCTTATACTGGCAATTCCCAGTCAACAACTCAGGTGAGAGAACATGACATTTTTAACCACTGAAATCCCATAATTTTGAAGTAACCGTGGGCTTCTGGTTGTTATTGCTTAAGACTCAACAGAGGCTGCATCAGAAATGAGCCTTTGAGGAAACCAAGCCTATTATCCCTGCTAGCTGGGGCAATGGTAACCATCATGAAAGTAAAATTACTGCCATTAAATCAAGAAACTAATTAGAATCAGATCATCAAGCTCCTTTTCTGCTGGAGCCTTGGTCTCCTGGCATGGGATAGGGTGATTTACTCCAGAGCACACACCAGGGCTGAGCTGTGTCTGTCGGTTTAGTGCTTTTCTGATACTTCTAGAAATTCAATAAACAGCTCAAGAAGGCTCTTGTGGATGTGGGCTGGCAGCTCTCAGAGAGGAAGGCTGGGAAGGCAGAGCTCAGCAAATCTGGCTGATTCCTCTGGATGGAGTCAGAGGGAATCAGCCTCTGCTCTCCCTGCACGGCCCCGAGCAGAACAGGAGCCTTCAGCTGAACGTCTCAGACACAGAAATCCTGGGCTTGATTCCCTCCCTCTCCCAGCAGAAATCAGTGAGATGTCAGATGGAAGGATCACGAGCACAGCTCTGCTCAAGCATCTGAAGCAGACAGGAGGGATCTCTGTGGTTCCCACAAGGAGACCTGGACTGGCTCTGACAGCCTTTGTGTGAAAAACACGGACATTCTCCTGCGAAAATGTAAAAAATTTAATAAAGGACCATAGGAAACAAGGAGCAAAGAGCAAAAGTTATTATGGCACTCAGCCAAGAGCAACACCTGCAAGTTTGGAAAAGCCCTTTACATCCCATTTATATTACATCAGCCTGTTAGATATTCATGGACCTTTATGCACAGTAAACTTCTTCCCAAACTAGTTTACATGTTCCAAGAACTGTTTAGCACGGTTCCTCCTCAGTATATCTGACCTCCAATCAGGATTTGAGGAAGAAATCTACACCACTGGACAGTGAAGAAGGGGTTGATGGACAGAACTTTGGGAGGGGTTAAAGGGTGAAAAAGGGGAAACCTCCATTGTGTGGGAAAGAGGGCACATAGCAGGCAAATCTTGTGCTCCTGGCACCATAACCTTTTTTTCTCTACTCAGTCTTCTGTTGTATTTTTGATAAGGTATAATAAACCTTCCTAAACTATGAAAAGTGAGTAGCTGCTTCTCACAGGTAGGAAGAGGAAGCAAGACAAAATAGAGACAAGAGGAGAGATATAGGGAAGCAAAATAAAGTAGTCACAGCAGCATGTGAAAAAAAGGGGGTCAGGAGAGAAGCAAAGAGTTCTTGAGGGGAGACAGGACCCAAGGGACCTTGGACTTACCTCAGCTGTGATTCTTGGATGATTCTTGGCACTGCCAGGAAAATTTACCAGCTCGGATGCATCTTTCCCTTCTCACCCAGAGAGGCAGGTTTCACTCGCCTGCAGAGAGACCCACCGGATGGCCTCCAATTTTTATTTCCTTGCCTTTTTTATGGCCTCTCCAGTCTGCCACAGCAGCACCTCTCTGAGCCAGTAAGTGCTCATCCTGTCCCTCTTCAACCTATGCCCTGGAGGGAGTAAGGCCAGTACTACCGATGGAAATGATATACAGTTTCAATTTTTTATGTAAACGTTTTAATTTTAATGTAACTTTAGTCAGTTTAGCTCACCTTTGCCCAGGGAGAAGAGAATTGAAGTTTCTTTTCAGAGGACTGGTTCACCAGGTGAGGTCTGATGAGCTTAACAACTCAAGGGACTGGAAGTAGCTCAGAAGATACACAAAAGGAAGTGAGAGACACCTGGTCTGGGAAAACAGAGATAAGAATGAAAACCTAATTAGCATAGAAGGTGAAGAAATCCGTATCCAATAGGAAACCAAATATTAAGAACTGCACAATGTGGGAATAATGAAGATTGAACCAATTAATTTCTATAGGTTTTGACTGTATAAAATACATGAAAAATCGAGTAAAGAGCTGAGATATGGAATTCTTTTCTCTGCACAATCCGGGCAATGTGTGGATGAAATTATTTCTGTTGCACATCCTGGCCAGAACAACATCCCGGCCAGAATAAAGTGATGCCTTGATTCTCTAACACTAAAAACTTAGGGGAGTTGTTTTTGTTTTTCCTGCAGTTTCAGTGACACTAATGTGAAAAACACATTCACTCTCCTGTGAAAATTTAAAGTTTAATAAAGGACCATAGGAGACAAGGACCATAGAGCAAAGCTTATTGTGGCTGGGTGCATCTTGGCACTCAGCCAAGACCACGCCTGCTAGTTTGGAAACACCCTTTATGTCCTATGTCTATTACATCAGCCTGTTAGATATTCATGGACCTTTATGCACAGTAAACTTCTTCCCAAACTAGTTTACATGTTCCAAGAACTGTTTAGCACGGCTCCTCCTCAGTTCCACCTTTTTAGAGCATGTGGATTCCTTGGTTGTGGCTTTTAGTCCATTCTTATCATGTCCTGGTTTTGGGCCTTGGTCCACACTGCCTTCAGACAGTGAGTGCTGATAGTTGGGATATCTGTACAGGTGTCCTCATCCTGTGTTCACTGGATGTTATCCCATCCAAGCAGGCATTTCAACACAAGCATACTTATATCAGCTATTTCACTGAGCTTAATTAACAACAGAAATAAAAACAATATCTTCATAACAAAGTTACTTTAACACCACACATATAAAATCCACTTTAATATTTGCAAAAAGCCAATTTTATAATATGTACCTATAACATTTGGGATGCTCTGCACTCTGAAATCCTCTTCATCCCCACGCCTGGGAATCTCCTGGGCATGGCAGTGTCTCACCTGCCTGCCAAACTTACTGCCACCAACCTTCTCCTGCTGTGGTGGCTCAGCCTCTCAAATGGAGCACAAGGATTTCACAAATATCCACCAGTGAGCTCAGGAAACTTGGGGGGAAAGCACAGGACGTGTGAGGTTCTCATACTGAGGATGAGAAAGGTGATTCACTCCAAATGATACCACAAGAAATTAGACAATTATCAAAGGTTAATAATGAATAACATGCATCTGGCACAGCAGGAAGTGCCCCGATGAGAATCCAGGCTGCCACTCCAACCTTACAGGAGCCATTTACTCTTTATGCCTTTGATTTCCCAGCACTCACCCTTATTTTCCCTGTCTTTGGAGAGTAATCAGTGTTTTAAATGTTCTTCAAAATTATATGAGTCAGTACAAATTGTCTTTCCATTTGTACCCTTAATTGGGTTTTAAGGCCATTTTAGGCATCTGCATGCTCCCAAGTCTAATAGGAACTCTTAAAAGCCTGAAATAATTTGGGACCAAAATTGACACCTGAGGGCCATTCTATTAATGGAAGTTGAGAGTTACCAATTTTACAGTTGTTTTGTTTATAACCAGAGGGAAGGACAGGTTTACTCAGTAGCTGCAGCATTACTCAGCACAGAGACCTGAGGAACGTTCCAGAAAGCAGCAAGGAATTTGCTTGCTCCACAAATAAAATCACTATTTAATATTATATGGGCTACATTTATTGAGAGGATCTACCTCAGATTAGGACACTGAAGTCCTCAAATATCTACACACAAAAGTGGCACAAACTGGTTGCCAAACTTCAAATTAATGTTTATTTTCTGAGTTATCAAACAGTCCCAGAAAATTAAGGGAGAAGTTCTTTCCCCAAAAATATAATCACTCAAAACAAGTCACCTCCTTCCCAGAAGGGAAATGCTCAGAGCAGCATTGATGTTCCCGCCTCCAGGACCATGAGATGGCTCAGAAATGAGCTAAAGCTCAGGAGAGATTACAGAAGTCCTCTGAACTACAAAATCAGTCCAGGTTCTCCAGCAGAAATAATATTCCACCAGCAAAGGACTGGAAAAGAAAACAGAAAATCCCGTGCTGATATCACCCACAGCAGGTGAAGGGCACTTCAGCACTTCAAGAAATTGGCTAAGGAACAAATGAATTCTGTGTTTCTAGGCTAAACACAGAGTCAGTACGAAAAGCTGCCATTTCTAAATGAAAGCCTTTGCTGAACTGGCAAAATAACTCATTGGTTTGAAACCAATCCTGCAAGATTCCCAAACGAGTCAACCTATTACCAAAGCAAGCTGATTAATAAATCCAGTATTGATCTGCCAGGAGCATGGGATGCCTTTGCTGATCCCTTTGGAAGCTCTTCCCACTGCAATGCACTGGGAACTCAGCAGGATGGGCCACAGGGAAATCATTAGGCAAAAATAATGAAAGGAGAGAAGAAAATGAAGGGATCTCAAGCCTTCACTAGGCAGGTTTCTGATTCTCCTCTTTCCCAGGAATTAATGTCACGTTCAGGCTGTAATATTCCTTGGAAAAACAAGGAAAAACCACTGCTCTCCAACATCCAGCTATTTAAAGCACCAACAATAACTCTGTACAATAATTCTGTAAAAAGAACTCAAGCAAACCCGCAGACAAACTGAGCTAGAAACCAGCCCCTCTGGGTGTCCCTGGCAGCAGCAGGCTCTGGGGTTTTCCAGCTGCTGGTCTGAAGCAGCACTGATTTATTCAGACAAAAAATGTAAGGCTGTTGGGCAAGATGGGATCTAGAAATTCAGCATCCAGTGAGGACCTGGATGTTTCCATACACATGGATATCCATCCCTGTCAATGGAGATTTGATAATGCTGCCTCGTGGAACTTTATTGCATTTTCAGTGTTTTCCCACTGGGTTATTGAAATTCTTGCTCCTGCTAGAAGAGAGGACTCACGAGGAAATCTGCAGTGCGCAGGCACAAAGGAGGAAAATAAAATTTGCTCTTTTCCACCTCCTTAGGACAGGGTGAGGAAGGATATTTCTCCAGCTGAAAGCACATGGAAAACCAGGAAGGCAGAGCATGGCCTGGCTGACTGGAGTGTTGTTTCCTACACCAATCCCAAAGCATAATTAACAACAGCTGCCTACAAATACGGATTTTCTTTTTTTTCCCTGTCTGAAACTCAGTGGACACGTTCTCCATCTCATTTGTATGCAGAGCTCTGATCTGCCAGGGACACCTGCCAGTCGCCAGCAACTTTCAGCAAAGATCAATCCATTTCCTAATTAGGGAGGGAGTTAATGGCAGCTGAAATGACCATTTTAAATACAGCAGGCCCCAAACAATGACTTCTCAGGGTGCTGCCTGTCCCAGAGCCTTTCCTTTGTAATCTTCTCAGCCTTGCACTCTCCTGGATGATTTATGGTGTCTGGGGGCTCCTTGGCAGTGCCTTCTGTGCTGATAAAGAGGAGAACCTTGACTCTATCTTAAATTGCCAACAAATGCTTTCAAATTTCCTAAGAGTTCTTGCATTTATCCTTCTTATTTTCAGAGTTTAAAAAATGTTCCAGCCTGAAACTGCCCCTTCCTGCAGAGTAATGCCCATGAGCATCTCATTATTGAGCCCCATGAACTTTCCCCACAGTCAAAATGTGCCTAATTCCACTGGCCTCACCCCATAATTCCCAGCTGGATACCCAACCTCGTGGTGACAGCTCAATTAATTCTGCTGGCATCATTAATGAGAGGCTGATTATTTGAGAAACACACCTGGCAAGAGTGAGTTTCACGGGCTAAAAGGGATATTACAACTTTAACAGAAGGAGACATCAAAAAGCATTTGCCCACAGCAAGGAATTCAACAATTGTGTTTAAATTTAATATAACAAGTAATAAAGAGTTGAGCTGGAGTCAAAGTCTGTCACTGGCTCTCCCACAATATTATTTATGGCTCTATATAGGCCCAGCTCCATGGCTTCAGCAGGCAGAAACCTTAATACCTTGTGACACAACTGGGCTGAGCCATCTAATATCACCCACAAATCCTTGAAAAACAAATACTCCTTCAAATAATTATGCTGTTCCAACATAATAACTTCCCAGGCAGTGATGAAATGTCCTGTTTTAGGGAAGACCACTGAAAAGCCTTGTCTGTATCCTGGGCTTCAAATCAAAAACCTTTAATATTAGGATCACACTCTGCACTGAATAAATGTCAGAGAAATAAACTTGACGGAACAATATATTTTTCATGCTCTAAAATGAATTTTAAAAAGGACCTAGAACAGGAAACTACAAAGTCTTTAACCTCCAGGGGGAAAAAAATCAAATACCACCCAGGTCACTAATAATCTAATGTCAACTGTTTTCATAAAAAATGGGCAATGATAAATAATCAAAGCATTTAGTGGGAGCTGTGGGGATCTGGGTTATTCTCAGTTATTCTGTGTTATTCTCTGTGCATGCTGATTAGATTTTTAAAGAAAAGGAAATGTTTCTCCCAGCCCTGTTTCCCCATGGTTTTTAACCCAGAGCATGAAATCTCTCACTTTATTTTCTAGATCCTTCCAGATCCTGACCTCCCTCAGCCTGGCTGCCACGTTTTCTTCCTGAGAAGGAAAACACCACAGAGCAGCCAATGCAAGGTGAACCTCTGGGCTGACCTTTAGGACACAAGGCAGGTCTGGCTGATCCAAACTGTCCAGAATTCCAGATTCCTGCCTCCACGAGCTCCTGGCACTGAGCTGGCTCCTGCAGTGCCCTTCCACTTGCACACCCCTCTGATCACTGCTCCTGTCTGGATGGGCAGAAGTGGTACAAGAAATGTTTACTTCACTTAAATTATTTTAATTTCTTGCAGCAAACTACAAGAAAAGGGCCAGCCCCAAGCATCCCACTCAGCAAACAAGTGAATGTTAAAACTTGAACAATGTGTAGGCAGAGGTGTTTATTGCACTCTGCTTTACATCCCACTGCATCAATGCATTTATCACTCTCCTGCATCCATCTCATGCTGCCCAATCCTTCTTTATGTTAAATGTAGAGATCAGCACAGAGTTCTCTGTTCCAAGAGACACAAGATCACTCTTGCTGCACTTCATCACGTGTGAGAGAAGACAAAATCTCTTGTCCTTTGGCCAGGCAGTCCAAAATCAGCATGAGGATAAAACCCCAGTGACAGACAACACACTCTGCATCCCAAGACTGGAGAATCAGCTTTTCTTGCCAAAAAAGACTTCACTGAAAATAAAAAAACCCAAAAAACAAAACAACCAACCAAAAACCCAAACAAACAACAACAAGAACCAAAAAACACCCAAAAACCCCTTCATATTTCCAGAGTTTAAAAAATGTCCCAAAAAAACAACAAACAAAAAAAACCCCCAAAACCCAAATACACCCCAAAACAAAACAGAAAGTGGTATTAGCTAACCTGAAATAGCAATTTTAAAGCAAGATCCCAGAATACAGAAGAGTTGCTTTTATCATGATATAACCTATAGAAATTGTACCTGAAAATATGGGGAGATTTCATGCCCTCGAATACTTTTTGCACCTTATTTCCCTGAAGCGTCACATCCAAGGCCATCTGCGTTCATCTTCTTGGGTGTAATACACTCTCCTAAAAAAAAAAAAAAAAAAAAAAAGTCATTTAAAACTCCCAAGTGTTTCTCTTGGCTTTTGTGTCCTTGTAGCGAAGCAGAGCTGGAACTGCCGTGTGGTGTTTCTGACAGCCACAGCTGCGGGCAGCCCCTCTCGGTGTGTGCAATGTGTGGATCCTGGTGGGATTGAACACCCCAGCTCCCCCAGCCCTGCAATGTGTGGATCCCCCTGGGAATTGAACACTCCCAGCTCCCCCAGCCCTGCAATGTGTGGATCCTCACGGGGATTGAACACCCCAGCTCCCCCATCCTGCGCAACCCGCTGGGCACGCTCCAGCTCCTCAGAGTCCTCTCCAACCTCAGAGGGACTCGCTGTGGGGCTCAGCTGGGACGGGATAAGCAGCACACCACCAGCCCCACACACCCGGGGCTATTTCGAGGCCGGATTTTCCGCCTCAGCCGCGGCCGGCCCGGGCTGCGCTCACCGCCCCGCTCCGCCCTCAGCGCCCGGGGCCGCCCCTTCCCGCCCGGGGGAGCCGGGCCGGGGTGAGGAGCGAGATCCGGAGGCCCTGGGGAGGAAAAAGCAGCTCTTAGAGCCCGTCCCTGAGGGCCCAGAGCAGCGAGGGAAGGGTGGAGCAGCTCCTGCCCAGCCCTGCAATGTGTGGATCCTCACGGGGATTGAACACCCCAGCTCCCCCATCCTGCGCAACCCGCTGGGCACGCTCCAGCTCCTCAGAGTCCTCTCCAACCTCAGAGGGACTCGCTGTGGGGCTCAGCTGGGACGGGATAAGCAGCACACCACCAGCCCCACACACCCGGGGCTATTTCGAGGCCGGATTTTCCGCCTCAGCCGCGGCCGGCCCGGGCTGCGCTCACCGCCCCGCTCCGCCCTCAGCGCCCGGGGCCGCCCCTTCCCGCCCGGGGGAGCCGGGCCGGGGTGAGGAGCGAGATCCGGAGGCCTCGGGGAGGAAAAAGCAGCTCTTAGAGCCCGTCCCTGAGGGCCCAGAGCAGCGAGGGAAGGGTGGAGCAGCTCCTGGAGCCCGTGAGGGGCGGGCACGGCCCTGGCTGGGGGAGTTCCGGGGTACGGAGCTGCTCCGGCCAGGCTGGACACTGGGGCTGGAGCAGCCTGGGATGGTGGAAGGTTTTTTCCCACTATCTCATCTAACCATACTCTCTTTCCATTTCATCTCGTTCTTCCTTGTTTCGACACTACCTGCTGTTAAATAGTTTTACCTACCTGTAAATAGTCTTACCTTTTTTTTCCCTGTAAGTATCTCATCTAACCATACTCTCTTTCCATTTCATCTCGTTCTTCCTTGTTTCGACACTACCTGCTGTTAAATAGTTTTACCTACCTGTAAATAGTCTTACCTTTTTTTTTTTTTCCTGTAAATTCCTTTTAGATGCTAGAAAGGGGGGAATTTGCATTTATTTTTTTTTTTTTAATGAAGAATTTTATCCAAGCATTACTCTAATCCACTACAGATTTGCAAAGAATGCTGCTCAGATGTCACAGCTAATGTTCAGTGCTAGTTGGTACTGTACATTTACCCTGTGGTCTGCATGTGTGCTGCTCTAATCCCTGCTTTGGCTTGATCACTACTGAGTGGTGATTTTACCCACCTGCTGTGGTGGTTAAATCTGGTGTGATGTGGCTGTAACATCCCAAAGTACCTCCCGTGTTGCTGTGAGTAATCCTGTGAAACTGACCTTATTTTTGTTTCGATTTGCAGTGCTGTCCCATGGCAGCTGTCCCAGCAGAGAGCTCCAGGAGCCACGGGAAGGGGCTGGGGTTGAGCCAGAGTCACAGCAGCTCTGCCTTGGACTATTCAGGAGACACCTTTGAGTCCTTCAGTGAGGAGGAGGAGGAGAGTGAAGCACCTGGATCCCGGTGTTCCACAGAGGATTTGGAGGGGGCAGCTGTGTCAGAGGCTTTGGAAAGCTCATCATCACTGTCAGGCCAAAGTGCTGCAGGTATGCAGAGCTCTCCCTGCTTGAGGCCTGCCTTCCACAGCTTCAGCCAGTGCAGTGGGAGCTGGAATCAGTAAAAATAAACAGGTGAAAACTGCGTGCAGTGTCCTTGCTGTGCAAAGTGCCCACCAGATCCATGCTTCAGACAGCTCCATGGGAAGGACTTTGCCGTGGAAATCCTTCCTTAATAATCTTTTGATGGTGAAATTCTGTTGGCACCTTAAAAAATAATTCTCCAAGCCACTTTTTACCATGTATGAAAAGTAGCTGGGCCATAAAACAATTTTTCCATGGGATAGATCCATGATTTGAAATACTGAAGAGGGCTGCGTAGGACCTTAAAGCTGCAGCAGAGGAGGGATAGAGCAGAAGCTGAAATCTGTGGCCTCATCTGTGTATTGCTGTGGCTCAGGGTTTCTCCTCCCTAGCAGGGAGAACTGGCACATTCAAGTGGAGGATTATTTGCCTCCCACTTTGCTTTCCTCACAATGTGTGTTCAAAGTTGCCTTTTTTCCTTGCAGAGGAGGAGTTTGAAGCAGTGGATCCTGCAGCTGTGGAAAGAGCTGCCATAGGAAAATGGATTGATGCCATGGGAAAATGGATTGATCTGAAAAATAAAGACACTGGGATTAGGCCAGACAAATCTGTCATCAGAACTCCTGCTGGTGAGTTGGTAACTTCAGCAGAGGCTGTAATTGTTTATTTCGAAAGGAGATGTAAACTTGACTTAAATTTTATACACAGGCTATTAAATTAGCCTGGCTTCATTAGCCAAGTAATTAAGTACAAAGTTTCTCTTTTATGCTTTCTTGGAGAGCAGTTTGTCTCCCATATCACACATGGCTTTGATGCTCCCCCCATGTAGTGACATTATCCTGGTGATGCATTACCACAAAACCTGGGAAAGTACATTAAAAATGTCCCCATGTTTGACATTTGATTGTTTAATTTAATTCAGGTTTTTTTCTCTCCAGTTGCAGAGGTACTAGGAAATTGGGGCATTTTTCTCTCCAAAATAAACATGACTTCAG
This sequence comes from Pyrgilauda ruficollis, assembly GCF_017590135.1. Taxonomy (NCBI): domain Eukaryota; kingdom Metazoa; phylum Chordata; class Aves; order Passeriformes; family Passeridae; genus Pyrgilauda; species Pyrgilauda ruficollis. The sequence continues at coordinate 1,097,468 of NW_024528488.1, read as the reverse complement.
AATTTATTGTGTGAAACGGGTTTTTCCCCTTGTTAATCAACAGTATTGATAATTGAATTATTTGTTTGCCCTGTTTTAATTCCTTTCCCAAGCTGAGGGAGGCAGTAGGACACTAATTTTGGCAGGAACAATGGAGCAGCTTTACCCAAATAATGATGGAGTGTAGGGAGGAGGAGGAGAAGGGAAAGGAGGAAGGAAGGATCCATTTCCATGTACCATTATGCAAGGAACTGTGAGAGCAGATGGTGGGATGCAAACCCTGCTAAAGTCTGTCAAAAAGTGGGTCAAAGATGCTATTTTTAATTAAGAAAAAAGAGCAAGAAAGCTGTAACTGAGCAAAAAATAATGGGAGCAGATGGGGAATCTTCCTCAATCTACATGTTGATGGGAAGTGAGCACACTTGGAGTTTTGTAGGTCACTGTAGGACAGTGATCCTCCTGCCTGGGCCCTTCATGGCCTGGCATTTGTGTACCAGCATCCTCAAAGCACCCATCCCTCCTAGAGAAGCAGCACCTCGGGTCACTTCCAGGCTGGTCTGAGTTGCAGAACTCCTTCCCCACAGTGTCAGTGCTGGTGGCTCCTGACTCATCTCCTGCATTCCTCTGTCCTGCAGTTGAGGGAAGGCATGAGCAGCTCCTCCTGGCCTGCTCCTCCAAGAGGATCTTCCTAAAATACATCAGAGTCCTGTGGTTGCTTCCTGGAGACAGAGAAGGGGAGCTGGTGGGTTCAGAGGCACTGAAGGAAGCATGAACCGCAGCTGAAGATTGAGGATGTTTCCATCCCCACAGGGTTTTCCCTTTGAAGTTATGCTCAGAGGATCCCTGTAGTTCCGCACCAGGGAATGCTCTGCCTTTGGCTGGTGGGTGCTGATGGCAGGGAGAGTCAGAGTGGTCACTGAGGCTGGAGCAGCAAGTCCTGTTCCACGATCTTGAGCTGATGGATGCAGAGCTGGCTTGTCCTTGCTGGTCTTGTCACTTGTCCCTGTGGCAGCCTCAGGTACATTGGTGCTTCCAGTGATCCAGATGAAGAGCACAGAATATGGTTCATACTTTTCTTTGATGCACACACAGTACCCAGCCATGCTATGCCCAAATCAATCATAATTAGCCATGCACAGCATTTTTTTTATTGCAGAATGTTACCATAAATTAGGCACAGCAACTTTTGTCATCTGATATCTGTAAATGCTTCTCTTGGACATAATCCTTCAGCACTTGGTAGCCCCCAACTCTTGTATTGTTTTAGCAGCTTGGAGGTGTTTTTTTAGTGCAGCAGATGAGCTCACCTAGAAGTGGATTGCTGCACTGTGAGTCCCCTCAGAACACTCAGCTCAGTGAATCATGTGCACTGAGCACACAAGGTACTCTGAATTGGGGTTTGTTTTATTGCCTCAAGACTTTCCTTCTCATCTTACTACTAATAGGGTTAAATGTGATGGGGGGAGCAAAAGGTTCTTGTTTGCCTGTAGGAGCGCTCTGGAATGTAATTTTTATTTTTCATGGTTTTCTTTGTGGGCTGAAAGAAGGAAAGCACGCTGGCCTCAGGAGAAGTGAGAAATTTTCATCAGAGTTGTCTTTGTCCCTGCACCTCAGTGTGGTAGCACGAGCTGTTATTAGCCAAATGCATCACAACACGAGTGTAAATTCTCAGTTCCACAGAGATTGCTCCATGTTAGTCATCTTTGAAATACACTCAGGAAAAGGCAATTCTTCAGCTTGGATGTATCTGAGAATTCAGGTGGGGCTCTTGAGCCCCCTGGCTGGTGCTGTGCTCACAAGCTGCCTCTCACTTTTGTAATGTGTCTTCATGAAATGCTTTGCCTGGTTTTTATTTCTGCACTTTTACCACTGCACTGTTCCTGCAATTGTTCCCTGGGAGGGTGGGGGATACCCTGGCAGAGGTTGCCCAGAGCAGCTGTGGCTGCTCCATCCCTGGGAGTGTCCAATGCCAGCTTGGACAGAGCTTGGAGCAGCCTGGGATGTGTCCCAGTGTGGCACTGGATGGGCTTTAAGGTTGTGTGACTCCGGGATGATTCAGTGTGCTGGAGGAGTTTTACTCACTTTAAGTTCCTATTTGTGATGAACAGCCTGACATTTCAGCCTGTTTCTCTCAGTCCTGTGTTACCTGCAGGGGTCTTTCTCATGTTCTTTGCTGGTCAGGCTGTCAGCATGTTCATCTGAACTGTAAAATCAATCTAGGTCATTATGAAGATGCTCTCTGGAGCTGCAGAGGTAAAACCTTACTGAAGAACAGTTATTGATTATTGCCTTTCACAGTTATCTCCTTTTACTTTTTACCTTCTTTAAAATGGAGTGTTAGTAGGGAATAATAACAACAAAATGCCTGCTATTTTCCTATTAAATCAAAGTTAGACATCAAAGGAAAAGGAAACTCATAAATATTTTCTTCTTTTACTCCCTCCTTGTGGATCTCAAATGTCACACTTAAGGCTGGAGTTAAAACCTGCGTAGGTCACTGAAAAAACCTACAAAACCTGCACAGATCACAGAGTTCCACCCCCCTCAGCAGGGTTTGGGACGCAGACATGAGGATTAGCTTGTCTCTTCTGGGCTGCTGGAATCACAGCAGCTTCCTGGTGCACTTTGTGGGGCTTTGCTGCCTAAACATTCCACGTTTTGTGACCTTCCTGCTGGGTGAGATGGGGCTGGGCTTGATGCTGTGCTGGTGTCACTTGGGCTGCTCTGTCACCTGCTCTGCCTTACTCCGCTGCAGTGAAGAGAGGGAACACTGGATTTGGAGCAAGCAAAAATCAGGAGAATGCCCTTGTGGAGCAGTCATTGGCACTGGCAGGGATTCTCTACACTGCCCTTAGATCTGCCACCACAGCTGGAGAAGGAGCACTGCAGCAGGTCTGGATCACACATGGAAAAGAGGGAATCTGTGAGAGACATGGAATAAACCCAACCCCAAAGCAAGAGCTGAGATCCCCTGGGCAGGTGAACCTCCCACACCTGGGGGAGGTCTGAATGTGTAAATACTTCAGTTAAAAGACAAACTTTTCTCATCTTTTTTTTTTTTTTGGGTTTGTTTCAGAAGAATTCTAGTCCTTGATCCCTAATTTATATTCTTTCCGAATTTCCTATAAGCATGAGTTAATATGAAGAAATAACTCCAGCACTGAGTCGTGCAGTGAGGTTTAAAAATTGCTGTTACCTTTGCCAGTGTTTCTTCTGAAGTCTGGAGGTGCAGATGAGCAGATGGGTGGGTGTATGGCAGCACAGGATTTATGCATTATTAGAAACCAATTCTTAATAAAATTGCACTTGTGGATGTCAGAAGAACCTTAAGTGAGTTATTCAGGCTGGTATTAAACTGTCACTAAATGCTCAGTGGACCTGATGTGTTTTACTTCTCCCTTTGAGTACTCAAATGCTTTTGTTCTGGGTTTTCCCCCCCTCACAATGGTAACTTTTTAATCTTTTTATTCATTCTATGTTCGGCATAAATGAACCTGCCAGGAATATTTTATTAGTGTGATTAAACCCAGTAGTGGCACATGATTTCCACATTTTTACACAATTCCTGTAAGGAAAATCACCTGATGACTGAAATGGAGGTTTCCACTCAGATATTTATGATGCTCCCTCAGAATGTTTTAAAATTAAATTTCATTTTAAGGTGTTGCTAATTCTTATTTATATGTCTAGAAATTGTCATTCCTTTTAATCATTTTGATACTTCATCTTCTTAGGAGGAATAAATTGCTCTGTGATGCTCAACTCTGAACTGTGGTACTTGCACTTAAGCATATTTTCCATGTTGTCCATGAAGCCACAAAATTCTTTCTTTGTTTAGTTTTAATTACGGATTCCTTTATCCTTTATAAACACTTTATTTCTGAGGAGGTGCTCAGTTTCTTTACAGAATTCCACAACTCTGTCCTGTGTACTCAGGACTAAATAAATCCTAGGGAGTTTGGGGGAAGTTTCATATTCCCATTGCTCAGTATTTTGAGGATTTCTGTTGTGGGACTGGAATGACAAGTACCTGTCTGGAAATTGAATTTAATTCTGAAAAGACAGAATGTGGAGAGGTTGTTTAAATGAAAGAATCCAACCTCCCAGCAGGAATTTGGGTGTGAATCCTTGGAATTAAACTGGCCACACGTTGGAGTCACCACCTGCCTGACTTCGGGGGAAATCTGGCCACAGAAACCTCGAGAGCTGTGGTGTGTCCACCTCCCCAGCCCCATCCTGTGTGCCTGTCCATGAAATACTGCACTGATTGTGCTCTAAGCCTCTGGAAAATCTCCCCAAAAGCCCTGAATGAAGTTGTAAATCCATCCTAACCCGCCCAGCTGAAGTCTAATCTCTGTTTTATTTATTTTTACGTGCCACTGGGAAGGATAAGAGAAGATGAAAGAGGGAATGATATTTTTGAAATAAGATCTTAAAAAGAATTTAGGAAATGATTGTTGAAGCTTTAGATGAGAAGTGCTTTCTAATTGCATTTCCTCAAAAAAAAATTGCCTTTCTGTACTTTGTGGAATTTATTGGAGATGTTTCCAGAGTGGCTTCAGTGGACACTGCCTCTAATTTTTCTTACAAATTGCTCCTTACAGTTATTGATGAAGAGCTCTCTTGATATATTAATTAATTTGGGATTAGCAAGTTGCAGTTTCAGGTAGTGAGGTGCTAAATCTGTATTATTGACAGCCAGTTTATTTAATGTCATTGTATTTAACTGCTTGCTTTGCTAATCTATTTATCCTGTGCCATTAACCTTTTGTCCTTTTATTTCCTCCCATCTCTGGAGCCTGTTTTAGAGCCATTTATTCTGCAGGTTCCTACAGCTCCCATCCCCATTGCTGTTTAAATTCTGATTTTGGAGCCTGTTTCAGATCCATTTATTCTGCAAGTTCCTACAGCTCCCATCACCGTTGGTGTTTAATTCTGATTTTGGAGCCATTTCTTGTGCAGGTTTCTACAGCTCCCATCCCCACTTGTGTTTAAATTCTGATTTTGGAGTTTGTTTTAGGGCCTTTTATTATGCAAGTTCCTACAGCTCCCTCCCATCCCCACTTGCGTTTAAATTCTGATTTTGGAGCCTGTTTTAGATCCATTTTTTGTGCAGGTTCCTGCAGCTCCCATCCCCATTGCTGTTTAAATTCTGATTTTGGAGCCGTTTATTGTGCAAGTTCTTACAGCTCCCATCCACATTTGTGTAAATTCTGATTTTAGAGTCTGTTTTAGAGCCTTTTATTATGCAAGTTCCTACAGCTCCCATCCCCTTTTCTGTAAATTCTGATTTTAGAGCCATTTATTCTGCAGGTTCCTACAGCTCCCATCCCCATTGCTGTTTAAATTCTGATTTTGGAGCCATTTATTTTGCAAGTTCCTACAGGTCCCATGCACATTTGTGTTTAAATTCTGATTTTGGAGCCTGTTTTCAAGCTATTTATTCTGCAGGTTCAAGCAGCTGCCATCCCTATTGGTGTTTTAATTCTGATTTTGGAGCCATTTGTTGTGCAGGTTCCTGCAGCTCCCATCCCCATTGCTGTTTAAATTCTGATTTTGGAGCCTTTTATTGTGCAGGTTCCTGCAGCTCCCATCCCCATTGCTGTTTAAATTCTGATTTTGGAGCCTTTTATTGTGCAGGTTCCTGCAGCTCCCATCCCCATTGCTGTTTAAATTCTGATTTTGGAGCCTTTTATTGTGCAGGTTCCTGCAGCTCCCATCCCCATTGCTGTTTAAATTCTGATTTTGGAGCCTTTTATTGTGCAGGTTCCTGCAGCTCCCATCCCCATTGCTGTTTAAATTCTGATTTTGGAGCCTTTTATTGTGCAGGTTCCTGCAGGTGCCATCCCCACTGGTGTTTCATTGTGCTCTGTGTTGCCGCAGGCAGGGCCTGACCCTGGCTTTGGTTCTCCTTGGCCAGCACGAGGTCACACAGATGTACAGCAGCAATTCCTCTTTCCCTGGCACAGCCAGTGATGCCCTTTCCCTGTTGATTTCTGCCTGGCAGGAGTTGCTGAGTTCTCCCAGGGAGAGCTGGGTGCTCTCAGGTCTTTCTGCAGCAGGAGGATCAGCAGGATGCAGCAGGAGCAGGCTGGGAAGGGCAGGAAGCTGCAGTGGGGAGACCCAGCAAGGCAAACTGAGACAGGAGATTCCTGTGCTGTTCCTGCCCAGCTGATGAACAGGATCCTGCTGGAGAACACCAGGGAGGCTGTGAAACAGGTACTGGGTGAGACAAAGGGACATTTCCCCTAAATTCTGGGAGAACCACTGCAGAAAAGAGCCATAATTACAGGATCAAGTCATGCAGGCCTTGCTGATGCCAGGCTCGGGCCTCTGGAAGAGGTTTTGGGTTGACAACCCAAGATTTATACTTCTCCTTTCTTAGACATCACTGTAGAACTGTTGGTAGCAAATAATCACCATAAAATATTGTCTGCTGATAAAATCCTGATTTGTGTGATTGAGCAAGGCTGGGGTCATCATTTATTTTACAAGAAGCCCTGAATCAGCTGAAGGAAAAAGCCTTTTTCTCTGATTGTGTTTGCCCCAATTATTTATCAAATTATTCTCCATATTATCGTTGTGAAGTTTCTGACTCCAGGATTAGAAGAATTGCAAAGACAAAACCTCCCTGTGCTCCCAGCTTTCTTAGGTATTAGATAATATTGATAAAAGCAGTTCCAATAAAATCTTGCTGACCTCAGTCCCTGCTTAAGAAGCCTCTGTCTCATCCTTACCCTATTCAAATCTCGTTTTTTTGTCACCAGCCCAGTGGTTTTTTCCTACCACAGGATGGGTTTTATGCCCCAGCTCCTCCCTTCAGCCCTGCACCTAAAAATAACACTTCAAAATCAGTTCTGGTGTGATAATTATTTCAGGCTTCCTGTCTTTTAAAACAATTTTGATATTTCAGCCATCTGTTTTTTAAATTTCTGTTAATGTTAACCCACCTTGCAAATTTAGTGGAATTTTTTATTTCCTCTTTATTTGTCTTCCATTGTGGGAATACATTCCCTGAGAAAAGTGACTTCATCTGCTCTTCTGCTTGGTTCTGTCTGTAGCTCCACACAACATCATTTTTATCCAGAGAAATCAGGGAAAAGGGATCAGAGAGGCCTGGGATGGGACTTCCTTGGGTTGATTCCCCTGCTTTTGTAGCAATTGAATGTGTTTATGGAGCCAGATGGAATCTGAGTCAATTAGATCAGATAAAACCATTGATATTTCATAAAAGCACAAACCCTGGGATTTGTGTAATGCTGTTAAATAAGCTTAAGATTTCATGGTGGATGAAGTGACCCAGGAATCACTGAGTAGCACTGCTTATCTTACAGACAGAACTGCAGAGTCTGGGTTGGATTCTGCCTCAGAGCTGCATGTTTGAACTAATGGTTCCAGAGTTTATTTGCCTCTTAATTTATTTATAAAATGTATAAATATCATTTATAATCAAAACCCCTCTGGTTGCTGCTTAAGGCCTTGCACACAGCCAGCATAGGAACAGTTATAGATGATGGAATTGTGACTCTGAATTATTTTACCGCTGCCTAAAAAGCCAATTTTTGTCTTTAGTGCATTTTTATTGATTGTTCTCAAAGTTGCCAGCCAAACATTGCTTATGGCATCAAAGTTTCCTCTTCTAGGTCACAGAGGCTGAAATCCATGAGGTTTCAACCTGTCCTGACTGCCAGCAGAAGGAAGCAGAGCTGGCCAAGGTTGCCTTTCTCAGGCAAAAAAAGACTCTGCTGGAAGGTGCTTTAATCCAAGAGAAATTAGAAGAACAGTTTTACTCCAGGGTAAGCAAATATTGTTGAAAAAAATTCATGCTACATTTTATAGGTGCTGTAATGACAGAATCTGTAGTTCAGATTCTCCCTGATTTATGGCAGTGAGATCAGTGCAAACCAAAATAGAATTTGGGTCCATTTCATTAATAAAATGCTTGGGACCAATGTTCTCCTCAAGTCATTTGAGCTGCCTGATTTGTGGAAGCTGAAGGTCACTGCCAGGATGTCCTGGAATGGTTTTGGGTCCCATTTGATTATGTCTTCCCAGTTTGTTTTCTGTCCAAGCTGAAATGGCAAATGAAATGATGTGATAGGAGGTAACTGCCCATGCTGGGCTTCCTTGCTCATCCGCTGCCATGGGAATCTTGGAGTGGGACACTGCAATGTGTGATGGAGGCTGAGATTTTTCTGGAATACTGGGATTTTTTTCTGGGATACTCTGAGATTTCTTCTTGGAATTCCTGTCTCTGTGCCAGTGTCGCAGAGATGGAAGCTTTGTTGGTAGGAAGTGCCTCTGGAGCAGATGGGGGAGCAGTGAAATGCGCAGAATTCCTTGGGCCTCCTGTGGCTGTTTTCAGGAGGATCTTCCTGAAGGAAGAGCTCTTTTCCCTCCTTGGGAGGGGCAGACCAAAGACAGGAGCCTTCCTGCAGCTGCCAGGTCTCTTCCCATGTTGATGAGCAGGCTGGGAGTTTGTGCTGTACCACACATTCCTTTCTTCCCTAATGTAATTCCAGTCTCCAGAATTTTGACTTTTCCTCACTTCCTAACTAAGATTTGAGAGCTTCAGCCTCAGGTGAGGCTTTACTTTTTCCCACTTTTACCTCCTGCTTCCCTGCAAGGCCATCTGCTTTTCCCTGTCCCTCCCTAGGGGCGAATCCTGCTCTTTGGGCCATGCTGTTGGACAGTTTTTTAACAGAATCCTTTCAAACCCACCCAACTGTGTGGATGAGTGCTGCCCACCTGGCTGGGCTTGAGGGACTGGGTGTATGCTACAGGCCACGAGAAATGGCGGGAATACAATCCTGAATAATCCCATGTTTGCTCTCTGTTTCAGGACATGCTCACACTTCTAGGAGAAGCACTCAAAAGCTTTCCCAAGCCTTCAGAGGATCCCAGGGATTTGTGGCAAAGGCTGAAGGGTCAGGAGTGGAAGGATTGAATGAACCACAACTCCAGTGGGTGAAGAACTGGGAGAGCCTCCTGTGGCCAGTCACCTCCAGAATTCCAATGATTTTGGATCTGAGCTGCTCTGGCAGTGATGGATTGGGTACTGCTTTAATATTCCTGCAGGTGGAACCAGATCTGCCTGGCTGGGGTGTGAGTCACCCCTTCCTCCTTCCTCAATGCAAATGTTGCAGTATATTGTAATCCATCTCCATAGGTTTCTCAAATTCCAGAAGCCAACAGTTTCCATTATTAATCTGGCAAGGCAGAAGTATTGTTTTTTGTGGGATTGCTGTGGGATTGCAGAGCAGCTCTCAGCTGCTCCCATCCATAAGGAAAATAAATGATTCCGTTTGCCAGGGCAGGGAGGTGTAATTACTGCATTTCAGCTCAGGCTTTGCCCACTGCCTCATAGTAAATTGAAAGTGAGAGCCCCAGGTGGAAGACAAAAAGCAAAGTTAACTATAAAAAGCAGTAAAATGAAATGCAGTATTTATAGAAGGGAAATAATGAGGTTGTAACAGAAATTAATCAGCAGGACCGGGGATGCCAATGGGATGAGAAATGATAATAAATTAATCATGGAATCTATATAAGATAGAGAGGAAAAAAAAAAGTAACAGATGAAAACTGGGAGAAGAATTGCAAGAAAGTACTTTGGAATTTGTTGTAATTTTTTAAGATGACAAAGTCACTGTTATTCAAATACTGGATCTGGGGTCCAGTACACATCCAATTAAAATGGAATTGTGCTGGGAATCTTTGGGTTAGACAATGAAATCATCCTCACTGTGGCCTCCAAAGCCTGGTGCTGCTCTATGGGCACCTCTGCAGCCCTTTTGACCAAAGCTGACAGCAAGGGCTCAGCCCCTTGCTCCAGCCATGGCCTGACTCTCCTCAGCCTCCCATTTCCTGATTTCACTGCATTCCCATCTCATTTCCATTTTCTGTGGAATATCCCTGTCTATGAACCCACACTGTATTTTTGTGCCAAAGCAGAGGGAATTAAATCTCCCTGTTGGATTTTCTTCCCCCATTTTGGGACAGGAGCCCTCACTGCTGAAGTGGGTTTGTATTTCATGGGGTTGTTTCCCTCCTCGTGCTCTGGATTGTTTATCAGAGTCCGTGAGGGCTGTTTAGCCTCTTGTTCTCACTTCCCACAAACCAGTGGAAAACCTGGAGGGAAATGCTGGGATATAAACAGAAATGTTAGCAAAGTTCTGCCTTCTGCTGCTTAAAAATCTGCTCAGAGTTTATTTCCCTGGGAGTGGATCCTGAGTAGGTCAAGCACCAGGTGGGAGCCCAGCCCAGCCCTGAGTTACTCAGTGCTGCTTGTCCTTGCAAACAGCTTTAATAGTCCATCAAAAATACTCCCCCAAAAGCATCTCCTTTTGAATTGTCCCTGCAGAGCACCTGGATAATGAATAAACTCTGCTTGTTTCGTCCTGTTGCTCTGGGATCCTTGGAAATGTTCAAATCCCTTAAATCTCCTGCCCTCCAGTCTCTTCCTGGATGCCCCACCTCTGTTCCTTCCTTGTTTTGGTCTGCACTCCCTGGTTCTCTGAGCCTCTGGAAGGCTCTGCAAACACTGGGAGAGGCACCCAGAATTTCAGGTGGAGCCTTGGAAGGGCTGTCAGGTATACAGGAGGTGATCAGGAACTGAATCCTTGGAAAATGTCATTTTATAGCACAGACTTCAGCCCTTGCAGACCCACAAAAAGTGACTTTCATGCACATGTTGATATTTCTGTTTTCAGAACATAGAAGCTTTCTAGAGCTACTGAAATTTCTTTGCAGCTGCTGTCAAGCCTTTCTGTAAATCCTGAACTGTGAGTTATTTGGGTTATGTGTCTGACAGTATTTGTCTGTGGAACAGCAGCCTGCTCACACACAGTGCCTGCACAGCTCTTGTTTGTTTGCATAAATGTTACAAACAGAACTCAGGTAACTCCTCAGGAAAATCAAAGCAGATTTTGCTGATGGCTGTTGGATGCATTTTCCTGCTGCTCACTACAGTTGTTTCATTCTTTTATCAGCAGTGAGACTGAAATCTGAATGTTTTCTTTAGCAGCTCTTAGAGATATGCAATGGGATGAACGATCTGATCCCCTAAATAATTTATTTTCTAAACCTGAACTTTTTGAGCAGGATCCAAAACTCTGCTCAAAAAAAGAGATCCAAAACTCTGCCAGGGAAGATGTGGGAAAGAGGGTGGGTGATGTATCCTCCTTTTTCCCCTTCCAGGAGCTCCTCCCTCCAGCAGCAGATTTTTCTTTTGATCCAAAGAAACCTCAAAACTGGTCAAGGAATATTGGCTCATCTGCTGCCTGGTTTGTGCTTGCTGGGGCATAAAAGGAGCAGGGTGGCTCAAGAGGGATTCCTTGGGAAAAGCAGCTGTGGCTGTGAAACAAATCAATCTGCCTCTTCAAAGTGCTCTGCAGCTTTGCCTTTGTGGCTTTCATGCCACCCAGAGCTGGATGATTTCATCTTCTGGATGATTGCTGATGTGGTGGGGTTCATTGTCCTGAGCTCTGTGCTAACAGAGGAGGTTTCTCCCATCTCAGTTGTTTCATGCTCTGTGCATGCTGATATCCCCTTCTGGGCTGTTGGATTTTATAACTGACACTTTGGAGAAACTTGCATTCCTCATATTATCATTAAAATCAGTTTCCCATGGACTGCAGCACTGTAACTTTGCCTTGCTTTTGCTTTAGCTTTATAAAAACCACCCTGCACTCCAGGCTCCCTCATTCCTTGTCTCCTTTCCATCCATCTCTTAGGCTCTGGGAATTTGTATCTCTAGGAAAAACTTCCATCTCAGTCCCAGCAGGCTGCTAGCCCAGCTCTGAGTGGGAGAGAAGTTTTAGTGTCATTAACTCCCTGGATATGAGCTGGCACCAAAGCTGGACATTCACAAAGGACCTGTCCTGGTGGAAGGTGGCCCTGCCCGTGGCAGGGGTGGCACTGGATGAGCTTTAAGGTCCCTTCCAACCCAAACCTTTCCACGAATCTGGGATATTTGAATTTGGATTTCCAGCTACTGAGGAAATCCTCTGTGGTCCCAGTGGTCCAGTGTAGGATCATTGAAGAGCTGGAGTTGGAGGAGACCTTCCAAAGGCCCCCTAACCCCCCTGCCATGGCAGGGACACCTCCCACTATCCCAGGGTGATCCAGCCTGGCCCTGGACACTGCCAGGGATCCGGGGGCAGCCACAGCTTCTCTGGGAGTTCTATTGCAGGGCCTGCCCAGCCTCAGTGTAAAAACCTTCTTGTATCTGGTGTAAAGCAGCCCTCCTGCAGGTAAAACCATTCTGCCTTGTCTGAGGGCACAGGGCCTGCTCAGAGCTGTGCCCCATCTTTCCTGCAGGCCCCTTTCAGGTACAGGAATGTTCCCTGGAGCCTTCCCTTCTCCAGCTGAACACTCCCAATGCTCAGGTTTTCTTCAGGGCAGAGGGGCTCCAACCCTGAGAGCATCTTTGTGACCTCCTTCCATTAATCCTGAACCTTTTCTCTGAAGTTACAGGAATATCTGCAATGCTCTGGGGTCCCTCAGTGCCTCCTCAGAAATTCCGCGCACAGGGTTGGGGTGTGGTGAGACTCGGGTGTTTTTTTAGTTCTATTTTTTACCACAGCCAGTTTGATGAGGTTCCAAGAAAAGGAGCTGAACTCATTTACTCCTGTTGGGAACTTGTACAGAAGTTTTCAGCTGGTGGCACCAAGGACAAGGGCTGGTGTTCCCCTGTGGAGCTGGGGCTGCCCCAGCACCCGGCTCTCAGTAAACCCTGAGCTGAGTGCGGTTCAAACCATCCATGCATCCTCCAGCAAGGGCTGCAGTGCTCCCAGCTCTGCATTCTTCAAGCATTTTCCAATCTCCTCGCATTCCTCAAGCTGTGATTTTATTACCACTGGATGTGATTTCCAGAGAGTGACTTTTGATTGTGCCCCTGAGGGAGGCGCTGGGTGTGTGCAGATCAGCCCTGCCTGCCCGGGGCTGCTTTCCTGCCTGCTCTGGCTTCAAATGATGCCAAAACAGATATTAATCCTATCAACAGATATTCATCCTATCAACACCACATTTGCATTTTTTTCATGCAACTCTTTGTCCTTTTTTTTTTTCTCCACGACTGATTTTGAAGATCTTTGGCAAAACTGACAACACCAGGATGTGGATGGGAGATGAGGGGGAGTGGATTCCTTCTGTCAGAGTCCTCCATCTTCCAGATTACCTAAAGAATTGATCAGGGTACTTTAAAAAAAAAGAAAACCAAACATTTTCCAGCTTCTGGGCATGGACAGTCACTGCTTATTTATTCATTTATTTATTCTGTAATAAAATAGTACTGTTCTCACAGACTAGGCTGTATGATCCATAAATACCCTTGTAAAATAGATTTGTAGCATGTAACAGAATCCTTTAGAATATTCTGTGGAAATTCTTTTTTTGTTGTTGTTGTTGATAGCACTTTCAGAACATTTACATCCTTCATCCTGACATTTTGAAATAGAACATTTTTTTTTCCTACAGAGGTAAGTTTACAGCATCATCACAGTATTATAGCTTGTTAAAAATACATACAGCAGTACTGGTAATTGCAAGCAAGCTGTAGACTTGAGCAAGGGGCTGGTGGCAACTTCACATGGTTTCTACTTTATAAAACAATGACATTTATTAATATTACATCCATCACTTGGTTAAAAAAGATTACTTAGATGTGCTACTCACAAGAAATCTGTCATTTCTCTGTGACATCACAGGACAGGCTATGGAAATAGAAACACTCCGTGATATGGGGGGTTTAAAAAGGATTTGATGCCTCATTTAAAAAAGGGGTTTAGGCTGTCTCTTCCCGTAGGAATTTGAGTTCCATTTACACTGGATGTCCTTAATCCACTTGTGGGAATGCCAGGAGCAGCTCTCAGCACAGCCCTGAAGGAAGCACTGAATTGTCACTCTGGGCCCAGGAGCAGCTCTTGAGGAGCAGCCTGGCAGCACCAGATGGGACCCAACACCTGCACATGCCTGCAACACCTGCAGCCCTGCTGGCCCCAGTGCAGCACAGCTCCCCTGGGCTGGGGCTGCTGAGCTGCTCTGGGATATTTGAATTTGGATTTCCAGCTACTGAGGAAATCCTCTGTGGTCCCAGTGGTCCAGTGTAGGATCATTGAAGAGCTGGAGTTGGAAGAGACCTTCCAAAGGCCCCCTAACCCCCCTGCCATGGCAGGGACACCTCCCACTATCCCAGGGTGATCCAGCCTGGCCCTGGACACTGCCAGGGATCCGGGGGCAGCCACAGCTTCTCTGGGAATTCTATTGCAGGGCCTGCCCAGCCTCAGTGTAAAAACCTTCTTGTATCTGGTCTAAAGCAGCCCTCCTGCAGGTAAAACCATTCTCCAAATACCACTTTGAGGTATTTGGATACCCCAAATCTGCCTCTTCACCTTCCAGGGGGTTTGTGAAGGAGTGAAAGCAACAGATTGAAATTTACTGGTTCAGTAATACACAGAAAAGTGTGGTTAGGGTTGGAGTGGAGCTAAAAACTCATCCCATTCCAGCCCTGCCATGGCAGGGACACCTCTCACTGTCCCAGGCTGCTCCAGCCTGGCCTTGGACACCTCCAGAGATCCAGGGGCAGCCACAGCTGCTCTGGGAATCTGTGCCAAGGCCTGTCCAACCTCACAGGCACTGTCAGTTTGTCCAGTGAGGGTTAAAACGACAGAAAAGATTAAAAATACATCATTGCATTGGTTTTAGTTTGCACAATTGAGACTTAATGTATAAATATATATATATATATATATGTGTGTGTGTATAATAAAGCTGTAGGAAATCTCCAAACTGCTAACAACTCTTAGAAATGAGATAAAACAAGGATGTATTTGCTTGGAAATTCCAAATTTGCAGTTCTGTCATGATTTTCATTTTCAGGTAATTCAAGAGTACTTCACGGTGGATCCTGGTTTTCTCTCTTTATGAAACAAGTCCAGGTGTGCTTTGGCAAATGCTCTTTTCTTGGTCTCTCTGATACTCCTCTTGTGCTTTCTGCAGTCTTTTCCCTCTGAGTTTCCACTTGTGGAAGCAGTAGGTGATGAGGGATGTGAGCACCAGGGAGAAGATGATGACCAGCACGACGACGAGGGCGATGGTGGACGAGAGGGACCCCTCCAGCTGCTCGCTCTCCGTGTCCCTGGTGGAGTTCACATCAGCAAAGTTCTCGTAATCTGCCGAGGCCAAAAGCGCAGCTCCAGGAGCCTCCCTCAACTTGGGCCTCATTGGGACTCGGGAGCTGTTCTCAGGAGCCTGGAGAAGCAGATCTAGGAGTGCCCTGTCAGCATGCAGAGCCAGCTCCGGCTGCTGCAGGCATGGGGAGGCTCAGCAGCGGTGTCTGCAGCCAGGGAGAGCTGCAATTGCAGCTTGTGGCACAAAGTCTCCGGCACAGGACAGCTTTATCCCAGGTGCTGGGGTCAGGAACGTGCTGCCTTCTTCATCAAGGGGCAGGGAGGGCTCAGCCAGCTGCCAGTTTGGGATTCCTTGCTTTCTGCAAGAGATCATTGGAGAAAATCCAATCAGTTTTCCAGTGGTGGCCGAGCTCGTCCTGGGGCTGAAAGCAAAACAAGTGCTGCAACAAGTGTAACTTTCTATCACTGAAAGTCTTTTTTCCTTTCCAAAATATTCCCAGAGGAGAAGGAAATCAAAGGCCTGTTTTGCACATTACGCACAGTCACAAAATCAGCTGCAAACAGGAGTTCTCCCATTAATGAAGGGGTTTAACTTCCCCTCCTCTACGTATCTGCTCTTGGAGTGGGCTGGAAATTGGGGTTTTAATCCTCTGGAGTTTTAGTTATAGTGGGATTGAGGAGGTTTCCTCACTGATTGCAAATCAGGGATCTGGAGAAAGATCCTGGGTGAAAAACCACCCTGGATTAGTGGAGAGGTGAGCTCCCCTACAGGCACTGAGCTGTAAACTGGAATTTAACCCCCCCTTCCTTCCACAATTCTGCTGGAATTTCAAAGACTTTTAAGTCTTTAATTTGCTTTTGATATGTGCTCTGTGTGACAAATCCTAAAAATTTCACTCATCTGAGCACTTCTGAAGCACAAAGCTGCTCTGCCCTCCCCATTCCCTCCCTGATCCAAATCCCATTTTGGAGTTCAACCTGAGGAACAAGGCTGCTCTGCTCTGGATTCCTGCTTCCAGCCGGGACAGGAGGATTTGCCTCGGGGTATTTTCCTCTGAGGAGCTGTAAGTACGTTCAGGGCTATTTATTTCAAACAACAGCTTGCTCCAAACCCCCTCCACCCTCCTCCCAAATGCTTGGAGGCCAAAATTAGGTTTCAGAGATCTTGGAGCATCATTGTTTGGAGATGCTGTGTTTGATAGGATGCAGTTCATCCTCTTTATAGAAATAAAGTTCATCCCACTCAGGCTCACAGAGAACTGAGGGTCTCTTTTCCTAATTAACAGCACATTCTGATTAGTAATAACCACTGTTTACATAGCTCAGCATTCTGTTGGTGCTAAAAGATGTAAATAACAGTTCCTGCCAGCTTGGAACAATATGTTCACAGAGTCAGAGAGAAATGGGGATTTTCAAGGAAGTTTAGAACTCAGATTTTGCCAAGGGAGAGCTGATGGAAAGCTCATTTCACACGAGGGGCCCAGTGCACCGCGGCCCGTCTGTGATGAATGTCTGCAAGGGGCACTGCTGGCAAGCCATGCATCAGGAGGGGTGACAACAGAATATTTCAGTGCTCCTTGGCCGTGTGTTCAACATCTCTCTCAAGCAGCCTGGAGAAAGGAACTGCAATAAAAACACTTGAGGAGCTGAGAAATGCCCCTCTGATTTATGGAGCAGCCAAGGGCTCACCTCCCAGGGAAGTGCAGAGGGGGATGTCTCAGCACCGGGGAAATCTGGTCTTGTCAAACTTACCTTGGCCTGGATCTCATCTCATCCGTGCCCACAGCTCTGGGGGTCCTGGGGAGGAGAGAACAAAACCAAAAGTCAGGCTGCAGCCGGCTCTGCGCTGCCCCAGGAGGGGCAGGGTGATGTTTGTCACGGCCCCACCAGCGCACGGAGGCGAAACCCAAACCAAACCAGGAAAGCTTTTCCATCTCAGATCCGCAAAGCTCTGCTTGGGCTGCGGCTGCACTTCGGGGAAGGAAACGGCGTTTCTGGGCAAATCCCTTGGGAGCAGCCCCGAGGGCTCTGCTGGTGCCTCTGCTGGGACCTCCAGAGTGACAGTGACCAAACCTGAGGGTCACGGCAGTGCCACCACTGCTCCTGTGAGTGACAGCACCTCTGCTCAAATGAGTGACACAGCAGTGCCACCACTGCTCCTGTGGGTCACAGCAGTGCCACCTCTGCTGCCTGAGGGCCAGGAATGCTCCTTGCTGCTGCTCAGGGATGGATTGGGGAACCAGACTGGAGAGCAAAGGGTGGGAGACACCCCAAAACGTGGCAGCCATGGCTGCAGCCTTGCCTGGTGTGGGCACAGGCAGGAGCAGTGCCGAGGGAGCTCCAGGGAGAAGCTCCTTGCTGGGAATGTCTGGGTGGCTGTGATGGGAGGGGTGGTGGCACAAGGGTGACAGAGCTGCTGCTGGCACAGCCCAGCCTGGCAGGGGAGCAGGCAGGGCCAGCAGGGATGCTGTGCCCCTCTCCAGAGCAGAGGGACACGGTGAGGTGCAGGCGTTGGGATGATCAGCTCCCATCCCATCCTCTGGAATCTCACTGGTACATCCTCAGGAGGCACTTCCCATTAAAATGCCCCAAACCTCTTCCTCTTCCAGGCTTTAGCTGAATTCCAGCAGCAGAGAATAAATAAAGCTGAGATTGTTTCCTTGGGTTTGAGTGAGTCATAAGCCTTCAGTGGCTTTGGCCTGAGCACTGCAAACATTGCAATCAGGAGCTCAGGGCTGGGCACATTTAATTCCCATTAAAATATATTAGAAAGATTGAAGTATTGACAAAAATAATGTGATTTTTTTAAATCTGGAGATTTGTTAGAATAAACTTCTTGTGCAAGCACATTAGAATATCTGGAAGTTGAATTAATTTTTAAAGCTTTTAACGAAATAATAATATTTTATTCTGGGACTTACACAGGCTCAGGCTCTTGGGTGTAGCACGTCCCTGCCTTGGGATGGACCTTCCTACCCTGGCTCACATTCCCTTGTCTTTTTCAGCAAGTTATAAAGTAAAGTACAACTCAGTACAAGATGGGGAGGACAAAATCTGCTCCTTGATTTGTAATATCCTTAGGACAGGCATTGTCTTCCCTTTGTTCTCCAAGTCTGACCTTTGAGAACCTCAGAGAGAAATAGATTTTTGAGGGTTTTTTTACAGTTTTTGAGGGCAGAAAGTAAGAGAGGGTTGAAAGCGATTTGAAAGGAAATGACAGTAAAAAAAGCCAGTGTCTCAAGATGAATTCAGGTTATTGGCATCTGTCAAATACTGAATTACTGAAAAGAGATAAGAATGTTCATCAACAGCTTTTTGATTTCCCTGGGAGTCCTCCCTTTCATTAGGGCAAACCCTGCCTCTGTTTGCCAGACTTGGCAGTAGTGATGTTATCAGTGTTACAGCCAAGACAGAAATGACAATTTGCACTGTATTCCTAAAAATAAATAAATGAAAAATCCAAACACTGTGTGGAAGAGCAGACTTAAGTTTTACTGGATGCGTTTTGGGGCTTTTATACAGTTGGAGAAGTCTGGTTTAGATTTCAGTCAGCGTGGCCGAGTTCAGTGAATGTCTGGGATTTTCAGGTTTTTTGGAAGGATGAAGGGCAGGAATCCCAGTGAGCTGCTGCAGCTGCAAAGGAAGCTGATGGCACATCCCTGACCCTGGGGATAACTCACACTTCCTGATGGGGCTGAGCAGGACATCAAACCAAGCCCGGGGAAAAGGAACAGCCCTGTTCTCCAAGGAACACAAAAGCAGCTTCCAAAGGAAAGGTGTCTGCCCTGAAACCACAAACCCTCCTTGGGAGCTGATGGAAAAAATCTCTTTGACAGCAGGAGAGCCTTGGGTTCTGTCTTTGTGTCTCATCTCATCCTCCACTCACCGTGCTCTTCCCACTGTTGAATTACTCCCTTCATTTATGTAACCCTAAATATATATTGATTTTTTTAACATAGTTTCAGGCTTGCTTTCTTCCCTTTTGCCTTCAGCTTTCTTTCTTCAGCTTTGTAAATCTCCCCGCAGCCTTTCAAATTGCCTCTTCCATTTTAATTGCATTAGGGAAGAATGCAGCTCCTCTCTCTCCATTTGCATCTTTTTGATGTGAAAGCATTGGGATGAAAGGTGTCCCTCACGCTTAAACCTGGTGTGGAAAGGGCTCCTCCTCCTCCTCTCCTGAGCTGGGGAGCAGAGGAGACATCAACTCCAACACTTGTGCTCAGATAAAAGGGAGTGGGAGCAGTGGGAGGGGGACAAGGAGGAGGAAGGGATGGGAGAAGGCAGAAAATGCTTGGAAAAACACAGTGAGATGTTTTAGCCTTGCTGCATCTTCTATAAACTCATAGGAACAGAAGGCCTATGAGAGTATTTAAAATAGGCCTATAAATATATATGTATTTAATTTTGGATGCTTAAATTCTTTTGGAAATCTGCAGGTTTCAAGTCTCCAAAGTGCTGCTGAGTTTAATTCCTGGGGGTTCTGTGTCCTTTGGGGTGTGTGCTGCTCCCATGCACTCTGTCTGTAGTGTCACCAGGTTTGTGGGTGCCCAACTCCACGGATTTCCCTGCAAAGTCCTCACATTAAACCCCTTTGTGCCTCTTTCTTCTGTATCGTTAACCTCCAAAGAGGAAACATGATCTGTGCTCGATTTTTCCACGTGGCCACCCCTAGGAATGACTTTTGCACAATCCCCTTGTGCTCACCCCCAGTGCCAGAACTGGCACCTCAGAGAAAGGCTGGAGCAGGCCAATTAATCTTTTAATTAAGTGTACAAAACTCCAGCCCTGCTTTTATCCCAGCGAACAAGAAATCTCTGCTCTTCATTGCTGTTCAGTGTGTTCTGCCTTTGTTATTCCTGAAGAAGACAAAAAGGCTGGGAGTTTTGGGATCTCTCATTCCAGCCCTGGCCAGATCCAAGGGGCAGGGGAAAGATGTGTTCCTATAAAAGGATCAATATCTGGTGGGATCCTGATTCTCCCTGGGCTTGGAGAACTTTGTGCACAAGAAACCCAGGTAATTTTAGAGCAGAACCCGATCCCATCTTCCCTCTGCTTGGAGGGTCCTGAGCAAAACAACCCCATGGACATTTTTGGGATCCAGGGAACTCCATTTTTGGGAGCTGCTGTGGGCAGGGGCTGTGCTCAGCAGGACCATAAATGCAAGGTGCTGCTTTCCTGGGCATTTGCTGCACAGAGGACCCACGTGAGGCTAATTCTGGCTTTCATTTTAGTCGAGTAATCCTTGAAGTGGAGATTAATTAAAGCCACAGGTGTGCCTGCCTTTAGCTCTCTCTGAAGCTAATCTCCATCCCACTGATTTCAGTGGTGACCTCTGATAGTTTAATGTGTTAATTCAGCCTAAGTGTGATTTGATAAACAGCAGCAGCTTCGAGGGTGTGATCACAGCCTCCTTGTCACTGCCTGGTTTGGCAAATCTCAGCTTTGCTCTGTGCCAAGTCCAAATCCCTCTGGAATGGTTCCTGCTCCAGGAGCAAACTGCACCTCAGCCATGGACAGGCTGAACACTTGATGGACTCCCTCCCTAAAGCAGCCCCTGGAAGGCACCTGGACAGACATTTTAACCTTCTTGTGCAGGAAATGTGAGGAAAGTTTATTATCCTGAGCATTGGAATGCTCGGATGCCGTTTTTAGGGTGGCTTTAAATCTCCATGGAGTGCTCCCAGAGGTGTGAGGACTGAGCCAGCACAACCATGTGAGAGGAAACACTGGGGTTATTGTTTTCACAGGAGGAGTAATAATAACAACAACAATAATAATAGTTTGGGTTATTTTTCCTCTAGGAAAGGGTCTGGGTTTTTTCCCCTTTTAAGTTTGGAGAACAGTGCTGTATCCAGGTGTTCCCTTCCAAAGAGGCTTCCCTGCCTTCCGAAAGCTCTGCAGCTGTTTTTCTCCAAGCAGCACCACTGTTCCTGCCTTTGGAGGGTGGGTTTTCCTACTCAGCCATTCCTGCCACAGGAGCTTCCATCACCAGCCCAAGAGCACACCCTGCAGAATGGGGAGCCTTTGTCCCTTTGAAATGATAGTTTGTGGTTCACTCGCTGCTGATGTGGTTCAGACTCCTTTTTTATGCTGTTCTTCCTCTCCAAAATCAGGGGCAGCTCCATCCTGTGATGACAGAGGCAGCCTGGGAATTTCCCCTTGGTCCATAATTCAGATGTTATTCTGTGCAAACACAAGCCCTGGGGTGAGCAGTCCCCAAACCTGCACTGAGCTTAAATTGCTCAGTGATTTTTTTTTTTTTTCCCATTTGCTGTTTTTAGGCTCAGTTTGCCCCAAAGTTCCAGGATTTTGGAGCCAGGACAAGTAGTACAGGTAGAGGTGGATGATTAATTGTTGAGTCAGAAGGGAAATGGAAACTCAAAGCTGTTTAGAACTGAACTCAAATGAAACCCCCAAAGCTAAGAACCCCCTTAAAATACAACCAGGGCCAACCAATGGCCTTTCTGTGCAATTCTCATTTTGTGTGCAGGTGAAGGAGGGATTTAATTCTGGCCTAATTGTGAAGGGATGAACAAATCAGATCTGGTTTTGCGTCCCCCTCCCTATTTAATCTCTCCTTTCCCATTTTCTCCTGCCCTACCAGGAGCAAGGAAAGCCATTACAGCTGGGACACTGCAGCCTTTCTCTTGGATCTAAAATCTGACTGAAACTCCCGCAGGGATAGATTTCTTTTTAAATATATTGCAAAAGAGCAAGAGATTGTTTGAACATTCCAGTTTTCATCCATCTCCTTTCAGAAGAAAACTCTCCTGCTCTTGAAGAACAGGCCCAGTCTAGGACTGCAATAAATTCACTACTCAGAGAATTTCACCTTTAAATTGTGCAGGAAAAGAAGAAGTTAAAGGGTGGGAGGGAGCAGGGGCTGGGAGGGGGAGTGATGAGTGTCAGCTACTTTATCTGTACATTTCTGGAATAAAATCGCATTACTGTTCCCACAGCACAGACTGGGAATAGTTTCTGTGGGATTTGGGAGCTGCAGGTGAGCAGCACCACCCTTCCCTGCCCTCCCCAGCTGCAGCCCAGGGCGCCGAGCTGGTGTGCAGCGAGCTGGTCCCGGCGCCGAGGCTGGGGGAAGAAGGAGGGAGTGAAGACTGGAGCATTCCCTGCTTCCAGCACTGCCCTTCCTCGGAGCTCCCAACCCCATTCCAGACGGGAAAAGCGATGTGGGCTCGGGGAATGGTGGGAGCTGGCCACGGCAGCACCGCCGGGGCTGGGGGGCACGGGGCACCCCAGGGGCACGGCTCGGGGTGCAGGAGGGAGGGGTGGCAAGGCTGAGGGATGCCAGGAGCCCGGGATGGAGAGCAGGGGCAGCTGTGCCCAGCGGTGCCCGGTGCAGCTTTGGGAGCAGCTCCCGGGGAGCTCTGGCAGCCGGGCAGGAGGGGCACCCAGCCGGAGGGGCGCGCCTGGCACACCTGGGGCCGGAGCAGGACCAGCGGCGTGGGCAGGGCAGCCCTGGAGCCTGCCAGGGGCCGTGCCAGTGGCTGGTACCGTGCCGTGCCAGCCTGCACACCCGTGCCGTGCGTGCCGTGCCAGCCTGCACACCGGTCCCACGCTGCCTGCCGCGGTGCCGTGCCAGCCTCACAGCCCAGGTATCACCGTGCCGTGCCAGCCTTACACGCAGGTATCTCAGTGCCGTGCCAGGCAGGTACCGCGCTGCCCAGAGCCGTGCCGTGCCAGCCTGCCCCGGTACCGTGCCGTGCCATTCAGCCCGCACGTCGGTCCCACGCTGCCCGGTGCTGTGCCGTGCCAACCCAGTGCCAGCCTTGCACACTGGATCACGGTGCTGTGCCAGGCGTGCCGTGCCGTGCCAGCC
This sequence comes from Pyrgilauda ruficollis, assembly GCF_017590135.1. Classification (NCBI taxonomy): domain Eukaryota; kingdom Metazoa; phylum Chordata; class Aves; order Passeriformes; family Passeridae; genus Pyrgilauda; species Pyrgilauda ruficollis. The sequence continues at coordinate 1,074,527 of NW_024528488.1, read as the reverse complement.
GTGCCCCGGTGCCAGGCGTGCCGTGCCGTGTCCCCGCGGGGCTGCGGGGCCGGGATGCAGCGGAGCATCCCCGGGCTGTGCCGCAGGCGCTGCCCGCGCCGGGCGATCGCCGCTGCTCCCGGGAACCGGCTCCAGAGGCGCATCCCAGGACAGGGGCACCGTGCCCGGGGCACCGCGGGCAGGGCACGGGGCTGGGGCTGCTTCGGGATCGCCCCGCGGCCCCTTCCCTCCTTCCCTCCTTCCCTCCCTCCCTCCCTCCCTCCAGCGCCCGCGGCTCCGCACAAAGGAGCCACCGCCGCCGCTCACTCACCGGCTCCGGCCGCGTCCTCGGGCTCCGGGCTGTGTGCGGCCGGCAGCCCGGGCAGGAGCCCCGGGCAGGAGCCCCGGGCCGGGCGGGAGCCCCGAGCCCCGCGGTGGCCCCGGGCCGGCGCTGCCGCAGCTGCAGCGAGGGTGGGAGCGCGGCACTCCCCCTCGGCAGCACCATCTGAGCCCAGCCGAATTTGTCAACTTTATTTAGGGGGAAGAATGGATCACATGGGAGCCTCACCGAGCTGGGAGGAGCGTGCGGTGCGGAATCAGGTCACCTAGAGAAAGCCGAGCTAGGCACGGCCACCGGCAGAGAGAGCCGGAGACAAAGGCAGGGAGCAGACGGGAATTCGGCCGCTTTCTCCTTTCCTCTGGCCATTAACCAGGGTAATTTCCCGCTCCTTTCACTAGGTGCGGTTTCCTAATCAAGTAGGAAATAGAGAGCAATATGAAAGGAATGTTTTCAGCTCCCGAGCGCTTTTCAGCACATCCATCCTGTCGGGCATTTCTCAGCCTTTTCCTTTCCCGTTTCTGGCTCTGTCCTGCTGTGCTGCATTGATCCAGCCCCAGAGAAATGGATGCTGGACCCATTCCCAAGCACCACATTCAACAGCCCAGGTGGAATATCCACCTCTGCCTCAAATCTTTAATTTGCACCTCCTGCTCAGACAAAGGCTGGAGCTGCTGCTGAACCCTACGCTGGGCTCCTCCAGCCCCTTTTCCTGGAGCTGGGCTCCTCCAGCCCCTTTTCCTGCTCGTTCTCATTCATTAATGGCTAGCAAAGCTCCCAAGCACAGATAGCACAAAATTTGTCTCCTGCTTGCTGCCAGGAGCAGTGTGACTTTTAATATCATTGTTTATTTCATCAGCACACATCCCCAAAGAGCTGCCATGGGTTTGGGTTATTCAGAGGCCAGAATTCGAGTGTGGATCCCTAAATACACACAGATCTTGTGAAGGAGTGGGCCTGACTTTTATAGGTGCTAAGCAACAGTTCTTGTGCATTTCCATCTGCTTTGAAGTCACATCCCACCCTCTCCACCTTCCTCATGTCCACACTTTGAGACAGAAATGAGCTGTGAAAAGTAGGCTGGCTCCTTCCTCTGCTGCCAGGAGCTTTCTGCCCAAAGGAAACTCCATCCTGCCCCACAGAAAATCCATCCTGAAGCAGGACACCTGATGGAAAGGAGTTTGGAACCAGGGGAATTGCCACTGATGTGTCCAGAGAGGGTGAAACCCAGGAGAGGGCATCTGCTGCAGCCAAAACTGGCTCAAGCAGCCATGGAACAAGTGGCAGCTGCCTACAGAGGGACTTTCCTTCCTTCAGCTTGCAGAAAATTATCCAGCCTTGGCACTTAAAGGCTGGAACAGTCAAAATGTTGATTCTTGGCAACTTCTTAATGAAGCCTCTGGATTAGAGAGGATGTAAATGAGGATATCACACCAGGAAAACAATCCTCACATCAGAGAGCACCCAAAGGCAGAGATGAGTCCCTCGGTGGGCACTGCAGTCCTGGCTGGAGCAGAGCTTCCCATTCCTTGCTTTCCTCTCCCCAGAAAAGGGGGAAGCTGTCCCAGGCTCCTGCTTCCCGTGGCTCCAGGGGCTCCAGGGAGTGCAGCTGCTGAATTCAGCCCCAGCTGGTTCTCTGGAGGGCAAATCAGCCAGTGCAGGGAGCTCTCTGCAGCTTTGCTCCTGCACAGCCCCGGCCTGGGCCTGGCACAGGGACATGGGAATGCCTTGGCTTGGAAATGGGGCTGGGTGTGAAATCTATCCCCATCTGTGAGAGCTGGGCAGTTCTCTGCTGTCCATGGGGCAGGTTTCTTTATCTCTCCCACAGCCAATCCTCCCTCCAGGAGATCTCTGCTGTCCATGGCCAGGGAGTGTCCCTGCAGGGCTGATCAAATTCCATCACCCCATGGGAGATGCTCCGCCCAGGGCAGGAGCCAAGCATTCCTACCTGGATACAATCTGAGCCTGGAACAGCACAGCAGCCTTTGCCCACTGCATTCCCAGAGGAGCAGCTTTCTCCTGCCCTGCATTCCCAGAGGAAGAGCAGGCCCATCTCCACAGCCCTGGAGCTTCAGAGGAAAACTGCAGCCTTGTGCAGGATCCCTGCTCCAGCAGAAGCACAGCTGGCACTGCAGGAGGGCTGAGCCCCCATGGGATGGGACTGTGCCACCGCCCTGACACACAGGGGGCAGGGCATGTTCTGACTCTGGCAGTGGCTTTTTTTTTTTCTTTTGTACTACTGCATTTGTATTTTTTAATTTTCCTAGTAAAGAACTGTTATTCCTACTCCCATACCTTTGCCTGAGAGCCCCTTAATTTCAAAATCATAATCATTCAAAGGGAGGAGGTTTACATTTTCCATTTCAGGCAAGGCTCCTGCCCTCCTTAGCAGACACCTGGCTTTGCAAACAGGGAGATTTCCCCAGGAAAACCTGGGGGTTGGACCTGGGGACTGAGCTTGGTGTGCAGCTTCCTTTGGCCTGGATTTCAGCCCAGGAAGGATCCATCCCTCTGCACAGCTGCTCCAGGTGTTTGGGGTTATTTTGTGACAATCTCTCTGCATTGCCAGGCAGGAGGAGACCTGCCAAAGGCTCTCCCAGCCCTGGTCACCCCTAATTTATCTTTCATCCCCAAGCTCTTTCTTGCTCACCGACTGAAGTTTTCTGTCTCCTGCACTTCATGAAACTTTCCTTTTATATTTTTATACACTGCTGCTTGCTGAAGTGTCTGATGTCAAGTGAAAATCTATACATAATGTGTGTCTAAATGCATATTTATATAAATTCACCCATATACATATGCAAAGACCTGGGAATGCAAATTCCTCCCTGTTTGCATTGGTGCAAGGGGAGTTTTTCCTCTGGTTTTATTACATTTCACCCTCCCCAACACTTTGCCAATGAGCTAAGCCCATAAGGAATGTCTGAAAAGATTCTAATATATTTTTATGCTACATTTAAGCTTTTCTTCAAATGCTTAATACATAATGTGTGTCTAAATGCATATTTATATAAATTCACCCATATACATATGCAAAGACCTGGGAATGCAAATTCCTCCCTGTTTGCATTGGTGCAAGGGGAGTTTTTCCTCTGGTTTTATTACATTTCACCCTCCCCAACACTTTGCCAATGAGCTAAGCCCATAAGGAATGTCTGAAAAGATTCTAATATATTTTTATGCTACATTTAAGTTTTTCTTCAAATGCTTGCTCTTAGTCCTCTATGACTAATCCACTCAAATTCCTCACACTATCAGATTTCCACTTCCTGAATCTCCTCTATTTAAGGCTTGCTACAGGTCAGGAATTGTATCAATAATCTGAAGATTGTGGCTCTCAGGGAGCTGTTGACCAGGGACAGGGACAGTGCTGATATGGCACAGCTCTGCCTCGCAAGGGGAGTTTTTCCTCTGGTTTTATTACATTTCACCCTCCCCAACACTTTGCCAATGAGCTAAGCCCATAAGGAATGTCTGAAAAGATTCTAATATATTTTTATGCTACATTTAAGTTTTTCTTCAAATGCTTGCTCTTAGTCCTCTATGACTAATCCACTCAAATTCCTCACACTATCAGATTTCCACTTCCTGAATCTCCTCTATTTAAGGCTTGCTACAGGTCAGGAATTGTATCAATAATCTGAAGATTGTGGCTCTCAGGGAGCTGTTGACCAGGGACAGGGACAGTGCTGATACTGCCTGCTCCAGGAAAACTTACAATTCCCAGAAAACCTGGAAAACCTTGATTTCAGTAAGACTTCAGGAAGGAATTTTGGGCTGTGAGGGTGGTGAGGCCCTGGAATGGAATTCCCAGAGAAGCTGTGGCTGCCCTGGATCCCTGGAAGTGTCCATGGCCAGGCTGGAGCAGCCTGGGACAGTGGAAGTGTCCCTGGGTACAGGTGGGTGACACCAGGAGATGATTCCCAGCTGTTGGTTTCTCTGGGTGGGGACTGAAGGCACTGGAGACAGCAGTTCATGTTCACACTCAGGTGTTTATTATTTCTTATCAGTAAAACAGTCTCACAACCATGAGTTCTGCAGCAAGGCACAAAGTGGGTAACTATCTCTTGTTACAAGGTCTTTTAAGACTAAACCATCCAATTAAGAACTGACACCTAGATTATTTTCCCTTTTAACCCAATAACTGATCCCAAAGAGCTGCAATGCAGACTGTTCTGCCCAATTACAAAATGCCACCCAAACTCATGAAGAAGAAGAAGCATGAAAAAGAAACCCAGGACAGCACCCTGTGCCCTCCATCCTGCTTCCATCCACAACATACTAAAAATCCCAAAACCTAAATTTCTCACCCAGTGACACACCTACACTGCTCTCTAGAATCTATTTCACACTTTTGTGGATTCCAGTCTGTCTTGAAGTCTGGGAAACTTTCTCCATGAATGAGGGTCAGAGTCAGTGCTGCCCTGGGGGTCAGGGCACCCCAGAGCAGACAGAGAAATATTCCCAGTGCCCTGGGTTTCCACACCCAGGGAAATGTTGTTTTTCCATGTCCACACTGCTGTCAGGGTGCTCTTCTCATGCAGAGACTGGAGCAGGTTCCTCACCTTTAATGGTCCCTACCTCCCCTTGGAGCAGAGTCAGGAACGTGGCTTTTCCTAATCCCAGCTGAGCAGGGAGGAACTAAAACCAGAATTATTCAAAGCAAAATTTCCCATCAATGCAAGACCATCACATTCCTCCTCACTGGATAAAGTTATAAATATTAACTGCAGGGGAAGAGCAAAATTTAGAGGCAAACAGAGTGAAATGAAAGCTCATCATGCAGAAAGTTTGAGCAGGGTTGTTGTTTCCTTCCATCCTAAGTGGAAGGTTTGGCTTTATTAGAAGAGATAAAATTGACTTAATAAAAAAATCAGTTAAGAGCTCATAATGTAAAAGTGGCTTAGCCAGCACTGCTGATCTCTCAGTCTCACTAATTTTAATTGCAGTCAGCCTGATCATGAAACGTGGAATGAGGTCTGGGATTTCTGAGGCATTGTTGGAATTCTCAGGCTGCTCCCCCATCTCTGAAATGGCTCCTGAGGAAAACTGACAGCTCCTGAATCCTTTATTCCAGGGAGGAGGCAGGCAAGGGGCTGTGCTAGGAGCACAGAAAATACAGAAACCTGGGGCAGGAAGTCAGCAATTCCTAATTAATCTGGCATTTGGGGAGAGTAGGGAGGGATCCAGAGGAATTGAAAGGTGTTACAGATGATATTACTGGGCAGGAATGCTGCTGCATTCCTGCATTCCTGTGCCAGAGGGCACAGAACTCCCCATGGAATTCTTTGCTGCAGGTGTGCTTTGAGGCTGAAATCCTTGAAGGATTCCTGGGAAGGTGCCCTGGGGGCGTGGGAGCAGCCAGAGCTGTCAGCAGTGTCAGGTTGTGGCCTGGGCTGTAACTCAGCACAGCAAAGAGGAGATTCCCTTGGGGCAGATCTCCCGCATTCCTGTGGCTCTGGGTGTGGTGTTTGCCAGGGTCCCAGAGATAAATCTGACTCCATGTTCTCAGAAAGCTGATTTGATATGATATGAGATAATGCTATACTGAAACTATACTAAAATACAGAGAAAGGATACATCAGCAGGCTTAACAAGAATGAATAACAAAAACTCGTGGCTTCTCAGAGCCTTGACAAAGCTGGACCATGATTGGTCATTAAATTTAAACAATTCACATGTTGGAAAACAATCTACATACCACATTCCAAAGCAGCAAAACAGGGAGAAGCTGAAGCTTCTCAGCTTCCCAGGAGAAGAAATCCTGGTGAAGGAATTTTTCAGAAAATATCACAGTGACGTCTGGGTGTGCAAAAGCAGCTTCAGAGCAGCCAGGGGTGCCCAGGGTCAGGAGCTGGGGCTGCACAAGCAGCCTTGGATCCATCCTTGAGACACTTCTGTTCCCTCACCGTGGAACACTCCTGGCTGCTGCGTGAGGAGGAAATTCAGCTTCACAACAGGAAGAGAAATCTGCATTTCCCCTGAGGTCGACTCCTTCTGTGCGCACAAATCCCCAGCGCTGGTGACTGGAGAGCTGAGTTCCCTTTGCTGGATCAAAAACATCCTGGAAAAAGCTTGGATCAAAGGATGTAGGTTCTGGAAACGTGGGCTGGAGTGCAGGTAGGACAGGCAGGCCCTGTTCTGCAGGGCTGGCATGAGAAGGTCGGGGCTGCTGAGGAGGCTGCTGTGTCCTCTGAGGTGACCCTGGGGAAGCCCAGCATGATCCCTGCCAGCACCACCCCTGGCACTCCTGGAATTTCCTTTTATTCCCTCTTGTCCCATGGCAGGGGGGCCTGGATGGGCTTTAAGGTCCCTCCCCACCCATTCTGGGGTTCTGTGACACAGAACCCCCGTGGTTTCCACCTCCCTGTGCATCCATCTCTGCTCTCTCATCCTGAGCCTAAAGATCCTCAGCTCTCATTCCCCGTGTCCCTCATTCTGTCCTGCTGTCCCCATTCCTGCCAAGGCCAAACTGGGTATCCAAATTAATCAACTCTTTCACAACACAGCAACTTCCTAATAGTTTTTCACCAGTCAGTCGAGATAAAACTGGGACAATAAGTTAATAAAAAATGCATTTGTAATGTGAACCTTGGAAAAACCAGGAACAAATTAAAAACGTGTGCTCGGAGCAGAACGTGAATTTGGAGAAGTAAAGTGGGTTAAACCAAGCAGGGAGGAAATGATCTTGTTCTGCAATAAAACATTCCATCAGGGAGGTGCTCAGTTGCTCTGAGTAACCCCTGAGGAGGGAAGGCACCAGGAATGGGCTGCACAACGAGAGAAAACAGAGATGGAATTGCTGCTTGTTAATTTGGAATCCTCCACCGAGCCCGGCGGGTCCTGCAGGGAAGTGTCCTCCTGCAGGGAAGTGTCCTCCTGCAGGGAAGTGTCCTCCTGCAGGTGCTCCTGCGGGAGGAGGTGGCACTGGGGGCTGCAGCTGGGGCTGCACCTTCCTCCTGGGACGGCTGACCCTGGGAACAGCCCAATATTCCCCCGAGCGCGTTCCGTGGGGTGTTGTAAGCTGCACTAGGGAGTGTGAGGTACAGAAATGTTGTTTTGGGGTGGAGCTGGTGGGTTTTCACACTCCTGCTGTCAGGGCTCTCAGGGAGAGGCAGCTGGTGTGCTAAAACAAGGGATGGACTTTGGAAGGCTGCAGGGTTAGGGACTGGAGGCAGGGAATGACACAAATGTCAGCTTTCCTGGAAGGGAGTGACACAAATGTCATCTTTCCTGGCTGCTCACTCCTCCCACTGCTCCCCACGCTGTTTTCTGGAGCAAAGTGTAAACATTTTATGGGAGGTGTTTGGTGGCTCTGCTGGCACTGACTCTGTGGGTTCTCCGCCTGATGTTCTTCCTAAATACAAATTTGGGGGCTCCAGTTGCCAGCTCTGAGCTCAGCATGGGGCTGAGGCAGACTGGAGAGACTGGGGAGCAGAACTGGGTGAACTGGGCTCTGCCCCTGTGTTTGGGCCAGGACACAGCCCAGCTCCCACCCTGCGAGCCCTGTGGGGCTGAATAAAGGCAAAACACCGAATTTGGGTTCATCATTTGTGGCATTCACATTCTCTGGAAAATCCCTTCACCAGGATTTTTCTCCTGGGAAGCTGAGAAGCCTCAGAGAAAAGGAAAACAATTCTTATCTCATTTGCTTCTCCTGTGCTTTGCTCCTTTGGAATGTGTTTGGAGATTGTTTCCCCACAGGTGATTGTTTCGTTGGACTCTGCTGTGAGTTGTTTTCACTCTTTGGCCAATCAGGGCCAAGCTGTGTCAGACTCTGGAGAGAGTCACGAGTTTCATTATTATCTTTTTAGCATTAAGTTTGAGCAGGGTTGTTGTTTCCTTCCATCCTAAGTGGAAGGTTTGGCTTTATTAGAAGAGATAAAATTGACTTAATAAAAAAATCAGTTAAGAGCTCATAATGTAAAAGTGGCTTAGCCAGCACTGCTGATCTCTCAGTCTCACTAATTTTAATTGCAGTCAGCCTGATCATGAAACGTGGAATGAGGTCTGGGATTTCTGAGGCATTGTTGGAATTCTCAGGCTGCTCCCCCATCTCTGAAATGGCTCCTGAGGAAAACTGACAGCTCCTGAATCCTTTATTCCAGGGAGGAGGCAGGCAAGGGGCTGTGCTAGGAGCACAGAAAATACAGAAACCTGGGGCAGGAAGTCAGCAATTCCTAATTAATCTGGCATTTGGGGAGAGTAGGGAGGGATCCAGAGGAATTGAAAGGTGTTACAGATGATATTACTGGGCAGGAATGCTGCTGCATTCCTGCATTCCTGTGCCAGAGGGCACAGAACTCCCCATGGAATTCTTTGCTGCAGGTGTGCTTTGAGGCTGAAATCCTTGAAGGATTCCTGGGAAGGTGCCCTGGGGGCGTGGGAGCAGCCAGAGCTGTCAGCAGTGTCAGGTTGTGGCCTGGGCTGTAACTCAGCACAGCAAAGAGGAGATTCCCTTGGGGCAGATCTCCCGCATTCCTGTGGCTCTGGGTGTGGTGTTTGCCAGGGTCCCAGAGATAAATCTGACTCCATGTTCTCAGAAAGCTGATTTGATATGATATGAGATAATGCTATACTGAAACTATACTAAAATACAGAGAAAGGATACATCAGCAGGCTTAACAAGAATGAATAACAAAAACTCGTGGCTTCTCAGAGCCTTGACAAAGCTGGACCATGATTGGTCATTAAATTTAAACAATTCACATGTTGGAAAACAATCTACATACCACATTCCAAAGCAGCAAAACAGGGAGAAGCTGAAGCTTCTCAGCTTCCCAGGAGAAGAAATCCTGGTGAAGGAATTTTTCAGAAAATATCACAGTGACGTCTGGGTGTGCAAAAGCAGCTTCAGAGCAGCCAGGGGTGCCCAGGGTCAGGAGCTGGGGCTGCACAAGCAGCCTTGGATCCATCCTTGAGACACTTCTGTTCCCTCACCGTGGAACACTCCTGGCTGCTGCGTGAGGAGGAAATTCAGCTTCACAACAGGAAGAGAAATCTGCATTTCCCCTGAGGTCAACTCCTTCTGTGCGCACAAATCCCCAGCGCTGGTGACTGGAGAGCTGAGTTCCCTTTGCTGGATCAAAAACATCCTGGAAAAAGCTTGGATCAAAGGATGTAGGTTCTGGAAACGTGGGCTGGAGTGCAGGTAGGACAGGCAGGCCCTGTTCTGCAGGGCTGGCATGAGAAGGTCGGGGCTGCTGAGGAGGCTGCTGTGTCCTCTGAGGTGACCCTGGGGAAGCCCAGCATGATCCCTGCCAGCACCACCCCTGGCACTCCTGGAATTTCCTTTTATTCCCTCTTGTCCCATGGCAGGGGGGCCTGGATGGGCTTTAAGGTCCCTCCCCACCCATTCTGGGGTTCTGTGACACAGAACCCCCGTGGTTTCCACCTCCCTGTGCATCCATCTCTGCTCTCTCATCCTGAGCCTAAAGATCCTCAGCTCTCATTCCCCGTGTCCCTCATTCTGTCCTGCTGTCCCCATTCCTGCCAAGGCCAAACTGGGTATCCAAATTAATCAACTCTTTCACAACACAGCAACTTCCTAATAGTTTTTCACCAGTCAGTCGAGATAAAACTGGGACAATAAGTTAATAAAAAATGCATTTGTAATGTGAACCTTGGAAAAACCAGGAACAAATTAAAAACGTGTGCTCGGAGCAGAACGTGAATTTGGAGAAGTAAAGTGGGTTAAACCAAGCAGGGAGGAAATGATCTTGTTCTGCAATAAAACATTCCATCAGGGAGGTGCTCAGTTGCTCTGAGTAACCCCTGAGGAGGGAAGGCACCAGGAATGGGCTGCACAACGAGAGAAAACAGAGATGGAATTGCTGCTTGTTAATTTGGAATCCTCCACCGAGCCCGGCGGGTCCTGCAGGGAAGTGTCCTCCTGCAGGGAAGTGTCCTCCTGCAGGGAAGTGTCCTCCTGCAGGTGCTCCTGCGAGAGGAGGTGGCACTGGGGGCTGCAGCTGGGGCTGCACTTCCTCCTGGGACGGCTGACCCTGGGAACAGCCCAATATTCCCCCGAGCGCGTTCCGTGGGGTGTTGTAAGCTGCACTAGGGAGTGTGAGGTACAGAAATGTTGTTTTGGGGTGGAGCTGGTGGGTTTTCACACTCCTGCTGTCAGGGCTCTCAGGGAGAGGCAGCTGGTGTGCTAAAACAAGGGATGGACTTTGGAAGGCTGCAGGGTTAGGGACTGGAGGCAGGGAATGACACAAATGTCAGCTTTCCTGGAAGGGAGTGACACAAATGTCATCTTTCCTGGCTGCTCACTCCTCCCACTGCTCCCCACGCTGTTTTCTGGAGCAAAGTGTAAACATTTTATGGGAGGTGTTTGGTGGCTCTGCTGGCACTGACTCTGTGGGTTCTCCGCCTGATGTTCTTCCTAAATACAAATTTGGGGGCTCCAGTTGCCAGCTCTGAGCTCAGCATGGGGCTGAGGCAGACTGGAGAGACTGGGGAGCAGAACTGGGTGAACTGGGCTCTGCCCCTGTGTTTGGGCCAGGACAGAGCCCAGCTCCCACCCTGCGAGCCCTGTGGGGCTGAATAAAGGCAAAACACCGAATTTGGGTTCATCATTTGTGGCATTCACATTCTCTGGAAAATCCCTTCACCAGGATTTTTCTCCTGGGAAGCTGAGAAGCCTCAGAGAAAAGGAAAACAATTCTTATCTCATTTGCTTCTCCTGTGTTGTGCCCCTTTGGAATGTGGTTGGAGATTGTTTCCCCACAGGTGATTGTTTCGTTGGACTCTGCTGTGAGTTGTTTTCACTCTTTGGCCAATCAGGGCCAAGCTGTGTCGCTCTGGAGAGAGTCATGAGTTTCATTATTATCTTTTTAGCATTTGATAAGTATCCTTTCTGTGTTCTTTAGTATAGTACAGTATTCTTTAATATAATATAGTATCATAAAATAATAAATGAGCCTTCTGAGAACATGGAGTCAGATTCACCATTCCTTCCTTCACCAGGGCACCCTGCAATACAATAATCATTAGCATGGGCAGGTGCATGCTGGGCTGCAGGGAGCAGGGCTGGTGAATAGAACTTGTGGGGTTGTATTATTTACTTTGAAACAAAGAGGTTTTAATCCATCTCCTTAGTTAAGGAAACTGTTATCTTGGAGTCCTTCTGCCTCTGTTTATTCTGTGTGTAAATGAAAAGTGATTCTTTGCTCTAAATCTCCTAATCTTGACACAAAAGCAAGAGCAATAGGTTTAACCCCCTGAGGAAGAGCAGGAGGTGTAACACTGCAGCAAGGCCTGGAAATCAATGATTAATGCTTTAGGGTTTTTAATTAATCTCCCTTTTAATAATGGGGGATCAGTGGTCAAGGAGCTTCTCCAGGACCACTCCTGGCAGTGGGATACAAGTTGATCACCAATGGGAAGAGCCAAGGAGGAATGTTTTACCCAGAACCCAGCAGGGGTTATCTGGCTAAATCCATGGGGTTGAAGGTTTTCCTTCCTCATCATTTCTGATGAAACCTCCCAGGGCCTACAGGGGCTCCAGGAGAGCTGGAGAGGGACTGGGGACAAGGCATGGAGGGACAGGACCCAGGGAATGGCTCCCACTGCCAGAGGGCAGGGCTGGATGGGATATTGGGAATTAGGAATTGTTCCCTGGCAAGGTGGGCAGCCTTGGCACAGGGTGCCCAGAGCAGCTGTGGCTGCCCCTGGATCCTGGCAGTGCCCAAGGCCAGGCTGGACACTGGGGCTGGAGCAGCCTGGGATGGTGGAAGGTGTCCCTGCCCAGGGCACTGGATGGTGTTTCCAGTCCCTCCCACCCAAACCATTCCATGATTCCATGATCAGATACCCTGGAAGCACCCCCAGCTTCAGCCCCTCACATCCACGACGGTGACATCAGTGGGACAGCTCTGTTGGCAAGGGGTGAGAGCAGGGGCAGCAGTGCTCCCTTTTCTGTGACAGCACCCCAGAGATCCCCTGGAGGGTGCTCTGGGAGCAATGGGGGGCTCCCTCTGGAACAGGGGCCCAGGAACCCTTGGGGGGTGCTCTGGGAGCAAGGAGTTTTCCCTCTGGACCTGGGAGTCGCTCCCTGATTGCTGCAGCAGCCTCGGGGCTCTCTCAAACCCGGAGACAGGAGCTGCAGCTGGAGGCACAAATATGAAATATTAAGTGAGTTTAACTGAAATGTGGAGGGGTGAGGTTTGGAGGGTCCCAGACTGCCCGAGCAGCCTTGGGCTGGTCTGTGGGCACAGCCATCCCAAAGGAAGGGCTGCTCTGGGCAGGGGCTGGCACCCTGGCCGTGCCCTCCCGGTGGGGCTCCCAAGGAGCTCCCAGGAGGATTTGGAAGCGATCAGGGAAGGCTCTGAGGGAGCAGCATGGCTTAGGCTGTGCCAGCAGCATTCCAACACTAGCCCTTCCCAATATTTCCCCTGTTTTCCCTCATTTCCAGGCACGAAGAGGAACCAGAGTGGAGTTTTCCCATGGGGAGGAGGCAGTGGCTGGGGGCTGCTGCTGGATGTTTGGAGCAGATCAAATTTAACTCCCTGAGGAAGTTCAACCTCATTTTGAGGAGCACGCTGGGATCCCAGGGCTGGAGCTGTGCCCAAGGCCCCTCAGCCCCACCCCACACCCTCAGGAGGGTTTTCAGGACCGGGGGACATTTTCATCTCCTGAGTCACCAGGTGCTCTAGGAGCGAGCCAGCTGATCCTGTTCTTCGCCACAAGGGGTGGCTTAAGGAGACTGTTCCTGTTCCTTTGTTCCATCCACTCTGTTCTTCCCAAAACACGATTTCCTCTGAGCTGTTCTGAAATTGGATTTCAATTGACCAACGGCTCCAGGAGTTACAGAGTCAGGGAATGGTTTGTTTTTTTGGTTTTTTTTTTTTTTGAAGGGACCTTAAAGTTCTTCCAGTTCCACCTCTGTAATGATAATTTCAGGATTCTAAAATTCACAGAATGGTTTGGGCTGGGAAAGACCTCAAAGCCCACCCAGTTCCACCCCTGCCATGGCAGGGACACCTCCCACTGTCCCAGGCTGCTCCAGCCTGGGATGTTCCAGGGATGGGGCAAATCCCACCTCTCTGGGCAGCCCTCAGGAGACAGAACTGAAAATACAGAACCTGGCTATTCCTGGGTCCTGCATGACTGATCCCCACGGCAATCTCCATGTCCCTCCTGCTGGGAGATGCAGGGGTTGCGGCAGGATTTCTGCTTTGTGCTCATCCCCAGTTTTCCCTGCACAGCAGTCCCTGTCAGCCTCAGAACCACAGCAGGCATGAGGAGGTTTTCTCCCTCTCTGCTTTGTTTTTGCTCTGTTTTGTTTCTCCTGACAGCTGTTTGATAACCCTTCTGTTGCTGTTTGGGTATCAGGCTTTAGTGCTGAGGTTTTTCATTCCCAAGCACTTGCTGGGAATAAAAATACACTTTGTATCTGCTGGGTGTGCACATGCCTTGGGCTGTGGATTCACAGCTCAGGGGGGGAAAAGTCACTTCCCCCCCGGTGTCACTGGTGAGGAGTCTGTTGTGGCTTGTGGCTCTCAGTTGTTCCCTGTGCCAGGGCCCAGCCCGTGCCCAGAGCTGTCCCCAGCACTCCCAGGCCCTTTCCCAGTTCTCCTGCCCCAGCCTGGAGCCTTCCCTGGCCTTGTTGTGACCCAGGTGCAGGACTTCCATCTCACCCCAAGGTGGGATTTCAAATTCTTTTTATTTTGCCACTCCAAACCTTTATGCACCTGCACCTGGGCTGCAAAAATCCATTTTTTTACTGGAACCTCTGGTAACTGTTACCCAGGAACAGGGAAAGTGGTGTGCTGGCCAAGCCCCTGTGTCAGCAAATCCCAGGTTCCGTGGTGTTTGCTTCCCCCAGCACAGTTTGATTGGATTTCTCCAAAACAGCTTTCCTTCCCTGGAGCTCTGTGCCAGCAACGGAGGCTGAAATCCTGCCTCAGCAAACGGTGCAGGGCTGACCTCAGGAACATCCCCTCCTGAAAGAACCTGGAAAATGAGTTACACTTGAGAATTTTGCTGACTTTAATATCACTGAGCTGCACAGTTCTGCCGAAAGTGGGATCAGTGCCAGCAAAAGGGCCCTTGGACAGCTGGGAATTGGGCTGAGATTGCCACAAAAGGAATCTGGCGCCTCCATGGAGTTGTGTGGCTGCTCCTGATCGTTCTTAAGGTGTAGATATTCCATTTTTATTAATTATGAGTGCTACTGATAGTAATAATTAAAATGCATATTAATATGATAAGACTGGGATAAATCCTTTCCAAAGGCTTTCTCAGGGTCTACCCAGAGAAGACAAATCTCCTTTTTTTAGAGTATTTTTGGGATGAGAAGCCACACTGAGGGATTTCACCCCAAGGTGCCACGAGCTGGGATGCAGATCCAGCACTTTGCAGGGAAATCTCCTGCAAACAAAAATTAATGATTCCAAAAAATATTCCTGTCAAAACGCCACTTCTCAGAGGCTGTGCCAACCTTCTGCTGGGGCAGTTGGAGATTCATTAGGAGCTAAGGAGAGGGTTAGGATTAGGAGCTGAGGAAGGCTCCATCCTGACAGAGCAGCACATGCACAGTTCATGGCCAGCATCTGCTGAGCACCTGCAATAAATCAGCTCCAAATTCACCTCCCGGGCCCCAAACCAGCCCTGCTGAGCAGCTCAGGTGCTGCTTGTACTTCCCAGTGCAGGAGGAACCAGCCTTGGAGCAGTTTAAAGCCCTGCTTCCTCCTGCCCCTCTCCAAATTAACTGCCTGGACACTAATTGGCATCTCCTCGGTGCCTGGAGCTGCTTCCAAGGAGCTGCAAACAAATGAACTCTGGAACAAGGCAGGAGCAGCTCAGGGAGAGCTGGCTGCTGGAGAGAGAGCTGGGAAAACTGAGGTGCAAACAGCTCCTAATACCTCTGAAAGAGAGACTTGACCAGTGGAGAGAGCAGCGCTGCCATAGCCTGATTATTCAAAGAGGGAGGTGCAGCTGTTTGGATTTCCCAGAGGAAAACGCTGGGAAAGCCTGGAACTGGTGTGGGAAGTTTAAAGAAGTTCCAGCCTAAAGCTGAGACAGAGCCGGATGGATCTGTCCCTCCTGGGACTCACCAAGAGACAGCAAAACTCATTCCTGCTGTTCCTTTCCCAGCAGGTGATGCCTTGGGAGGCTCCTGGAACAGAGGCTGGACAGAGCTAAAGGAATAAAGTGGGAATTTATTAAAAGGCCTTCACAGGATTCACCCTGGGCAGTGCAAGAGCCCAGCCAGGGCTCCACCCAAGCTGGAGGAAGGTCACAGGTTCTCACACTTTTTTATAAGTTTTGGTCCATTTCCATTTTGGGGTTCATTGTCCAATTCCAGCTCCAGGTGATGCAGTCCCATCCTCCCAGTTTGCTCTCCTCAATTCCCTGCTGTTTGCACTTTTTGGGCCTGAAGCTGCAAAGGTGTCCGTGGTTCTGGGGCTGGGAAAGGATTGTTTTGTGTGACTGAGCTGTGAGGAGAGCTTGCTGACACTTCATATGGAGTTCAGAGTTATAAACTAATGCAGTACAGAATCTGGAAAACATGAAAGCTGAAACTTCAGGCATCACAGGGAGCTGGGATTCAGCTGAGCCTGGGCAGAGCCATCCCTTGGAGCTGCTCACCTGGCTGGACTGAGGTGTGCCAGAGGAGGTTCCAGCCCGTGCCTCCTGTCCTGCACACCCTGTCAGACACATCCCTTTGGTCCTGGGCTCCCTTCCCCTTCCCCTGGAAGCCATCTCAGAAGCTGCCGTGGTTTCTCCTTTTCCTCCTGCTCCTGCTCCCTGTCTCTGCTGCCTCTAGTGTTCCCAGGCAGCTGCTGGCTCTCCTCATCTGCTGCTGAATTTTGGATTTCTTTTCCCTGCATTTCACACGAGCTGGGAGTGCCATCAGCTTTCTGTGCCCCCTTGGGAGAGGAACCAGGGCAGGGTCTGCAACTTCTTGTGCCAGCGCCTGAGGCCAGCTCCGAACCCATTTGACTTCCAGTTTTGATGATTTCCACGTCCTTCACTCAGTTCAGTTTGGGGATTTCTTTTCCAGCCATTGAAGTCCCTTTCTAATTCAGGGAGCTGTAGGTTTAATGGGATGTCACACCTGGGATTAGAGCCACCAGATTTTGGTGCTGTTCCAACAGCATCCATCACACCTGAATGCCGTGCTTGAGTTCACTTTAGACTCAGTCTAAGCTTGATTAAGTCTACAAAAGCTTTTGGAGCCGTGAGATGTTGCATGGAAATCAGAAAATGCAAAAGGGGACTGGAGATCCACGTTGGAATCACGGGATCGCTGCTGCAGAGGGAAGGTGGATTGAAAAACACCTCACAGAGAGATTGTTTCCAGAGTTCTGACTGAAATGTAACTGTTTAATGAGCTCTGAATTGTGTGTTATTTAATTGTGTGTTATTCTCCATTTGCATATCTGGAAAAGCGCTTTGGGATGACCAAGTCCAATGATTCACCAGCACGGTGAGTTGGGTTACAAGATGTGACCAGGGCTGTGTGTTCTCTCCCCATCTGTGAGAGCTGGGCAGTTCTCTGCTGTCCATGGGGCAGGTTTCTTTATCTCTCCCACAGCCAATCCTCCCTCCAGGAGATCTCTGCTGTCCATGGCCAGGGAGTGTCCCTGCAGGGCTGATCAAATTCCATCATCCCATGGGGAGATGCTCCGCCCAGGGCAGGAGCCAAGCATTCCTACCTGGATACAATCTGAGCCTGGAACAGCACAGCAGCCTTTGCCCACTGCATTCCCAGAGGAGCAGCTTTCTCCTGCCCTGCATTCCCAGAGGGAGAGCAGGCCCATCTCCAGCAGCCCTGGAGCTTCAGAGGAAAACTCCAGCCTTGTGCAGGATCCCTGCTCCAGCAGAAGCACAGCTGGCACTGCAGGAGGGCTGAGCCCCCATGGGATGGGACTGTGCCACCACCCTGACCCACAGGGGCCAGGGCATGCTCTGACTCTGGCAGTGGCTTTTTTGTATTACTGATGTTTATTTTTATTTTTCTCTAATAAAGAACTGTTATTCCTACTCCCATACCTTTGCCTGAGAGCCCCTTAATTTCAAAATCATAATCATTCAGAGGGAGGGGGTTTACAGTTTACATTTCCCATCTCCAGGGAGGCTCCTGCCTTCCTTAGCATTTTTTCAAACCAAGTCAATGGCCACCACCAGCCCCTGTCCTCCGGTGCCACATCCACGTTTTGTGACCCCTCCAGGGCCGAGGCCCCCAGCCCTGCCTGGGCTTGGTCACCCAGGGCCAGCCAGGGACAAGGATCCCTCTGCTTTTGCAGGAGGAGGGAAGTGGCAGAGCTTCCCTCGCACAGGAATGTGTTCCACAGGCTCGGGAGTGGGTGAGTGACAGCTGAAGGCTGAGCTCTGATGAGCAGCACAGCTAATTAGCACCTAATCTAATTAGCACCTCCTCAGCTCACCCCTCCACCCAGCCTTTCCTGAAGGCTGCTTCTTGGGATTTTTGGCACCCAGCGTTGGGCTGCAGCACAGTTTTGTCCTCCACGTGCACCTCCTGCCTGGAATGGGACCTGACAGGATGGAAAAGGAGGGATCCCGTGGGATTTGGGTCTCCAGCACATCCCTCCTGCCCTGCCCTCACCTGCTGTCCCCAGGCACAGGGAAAGGGAGCAGGTCATGTCATCCCCCAGCTAATCCTCAAGATTTCTCTCCAGGAATGCTGGGATTGTTACTCCCAGCTCAGTTCCTTGGTGGCAGAAACTTCCTCAAGCGCAGGGAAAAGGTGGAAACCCAACACTTTTCCCTAAATCCCAGAATATCTCCCCAGCTGGCAGCCAGGAGCTGAGGGCATGGCCCTTCCCCTTCTGCCTGGGTCCTGGGTAGCTCTGAGCTGTTGCTCAGGGATTTTTAGTGCTGGGGCTCCTGCAGGGAACCCAGGAAAAGGGTTTGTGCTCTGCTATCCATGCAGGAAAAAGCAGAAATTCCACGAACCCCTTGGAGACTGCACTGCAGGAGCATCCTGGGAGGGAGCTGGGAATGGGTTTCCAATGAATTCTGTCAGAAACACTCCAGCCCAGCTCCCAGGGACCCACCCACACCTTCCTCAAACAAACCTGGAGACATCCCAAGGCCTCCCTGTGTCTGGGTGTGTCACTCCCTGCGAGTGTCCCTCTCTGCTTCCCCTTCTGTGGGCCAGAATTGTTCCCAGAATGATGAACCTGCACAGGGAAATGCTCCCACCGGGCAAAGTGAGGCTGTTCCCACACCATCCTTCTCTTTATTCCAGGAGGAATTTCAACATTTTGGTTTCCTGCTCCAGTCAGGGCCAGAGGAAAGTCAGGGCAGCAAAAAAAAAAAAAAAAAAAAAAAATCTGAAGTTGAATCAGATCTTAAGCCTGGATTTAAAATGGATGACATTAAAAGAACCAAAAAAATCCAGTAAAGAATAAAAAAAATCCCTAATTCTCCTCCTGATCTCCCTCTGCTGCCTCCCTGTCCTCCCATCCACTCTTCCCATCACCTTCCCTTGCTCTGCTCCAATTATAGATCCCTCCAGGCAGGGACCTGCCAGTGTTTCTGTCAGGGAAGTGCCAAGCCCATCCTCGATGCTTTACAAATAATCACAGGCAACACATTTTTTGTGAAATATTGAAGCTCTTCCTGTTAAAAAAAATGAAATCTCTCTGCCATATCAGACAGGATGAAATGTCAGTGTGCCATCCTTCCTAAATTAACATCCTTCCCTCTGTCACTCCTGCTGTGGCACATGGGAGCCCAGGATCCATCTCCTCCTTCCCACAGGGAAGAATCTGGTTTTAACTCTGAGACACAAACTTGTATAAAATTGAATGTCTGAGGTGGGTAAGAATGAGGGAAAACCATCTCAAATCTTCTTTAGCTGCCTTTGTTTGCTTCCCTTTAACTCTTCATTCCCTGAAATCCCTCAGAACACCTGGAGGATGAGGCACCCTGTTAAAGGCTGCAGAGTTCTCCCTGCTCTCCCTTGGCTTTTCCAGGACCTGAGCATGTCAGGAGCCTTGCAGCCCATTCCAGTGCTTGACAGCCCTTTCCATGAAGGAATTATTCCCAATATCCAGCCTGAGCCTCCCCTGGCACAGCCTGAGGACCAGAGAAACCCACTGATGGGATGAGTCTCATGGGATTGGGAGCTGGGAGGAGTTTCAGTGCCCGGGAAGGCTCTGCCCCCCGAGATGGGGTGGGATTGGCAAAATCTGGGGGGAGGGAGTGGGCAGGTGCTCCTGAGGTGCCCAGCCTTCAGGTCTCACTCCGAGAGCACTATGAGTTTATTTCCAGGCTGGAAATTGTGCCAGGAATTGGCATGGCCAACATGGATCTTGAGGATTTGAGGTGACAGCTGGGAAAGAAATCTGCTGCTAAAACTGCACTGGAGTTCTTTCCCTCTTTCTGTCATCCCTCTCACTTCATTAAGAGCCCAGCCTTCTCCTGGGCTGCAATTGAATTTTTGCTTTCACCTCCAATCTGCCTGAGGTGGAGTGAACTCCGCTGGAGCTGGCGAACACAAACAAATCCCATCTCCACAGGGGTTAAGGGTTAATTGTGTTTCTCTCTACCTCTTCTGATCAGAAAGTTGGTATTTGTCCCCTCTGTCTGATCCCTCTTGCTCCTTTCTTGTTTTGGGGAGCAGAAGGTTTGGGGCTGTGCCCCCAAAGCAGCTCAGGCTGCGTGAAAACAGCAACTTTCTGCAAGTGAAATCTGCTTCTATTTCTGTGTTTGAAAAGGAGCTGAAATGCCAGCGGTGATGTAATGTTCATTTACATTTAGAGTCTGTTTCTATTTATTTTTGCTCCTATTAACTGCATCTTGATTCCAACAGTTTGGGGGAGTTTTTATCCACTGAGGCTCTCTTTGCCATGAACAGCTCATTTTTTACCTAAAGCCTTTCAGATTTCATGCCTTATTCAGTCCC
This sequence comes from Pyrgilauda ruficollis, assembly GCF_017590135.1. NCBI lineage: Eukaryota > Metazoa > Chordata > Aves > Passeriformes > Passeridae > Pyrgilauda > Pyrgilauda ruficollis. Next base: position 1,054,326 of record NW_024528488.1, on the reverse strand, counting down.
TAAATGAAGAAGAATGACAGGTAGAAGGGGAAATGGATATTTCCTCCCCAAGGGAAGGCTCCTAAATTTGATAGGAGCTATTTCTCCAGGAATTGCTGCCTCTGATTGCCACTGGAATGGCTCTGGAAGGAGCTTGGAGGGGATCATTCACCTCAGCTCCGTCCTGGATATGCAGGGCTGGGAGATTTCCTGTGCCACCTTCCATAAACACAAAGAGATGGATTCAAAATACCTGCAGAGCTCTGATGTGCAGCCTGTGGCTCCTGGTGCTGCTCCAGTCAAAGGGTTCCTCAGCCCCAGAGCAGGAGAAAAAGGCAGAAAATCCTGGAATCACAGGGTTCTTAATGCTGGAAAAGACCTTTAAGATCATCAGTGTCAGCCACCACCATGGTCACATAATCCATGTCCTCAGGTGCCATGTGTTCATCCCTTGGACTGAGAGCTGGAATATTGCAGGTTTATTTTCCTCCCTGCTCTCATCTCCTTCAGTTTCTGGGCTCACTTTTGTTGATTCAACCTTCTGGGTGCCTTTAATTCATCTTGTTCAAAGGTTTCGGGGAGCACTGCCTTCCTCAGTGTTTAATTTGTTTTCTAAAGGGATAAATGCTCCAGGGTGGCCTTTTTAGACTGGGCAGAATTGGAGCTGGCACTTGCAACAAGAATTAAAGCACAAGAGTTCAGCTCTGCCTTCAGAGTGAGCAGGAACTGAAGGATATTGAAGGATTTCATTGTTTCTATGGCTATAAAATCCTTGGAAAATATAACTCAGCAGCTCTCTGTGCTCTTGCTCAGCAGAACTCCAAAGAAATGCTCTCAAACCCTTTATTTACGGGGTTGTTGGACAAGGAAAATGCAAAATTAAAGAGAGGCTCAGGATCCATCTTGGAGCTGCTGTGCCCCCAGCAAATCCTGTATTTCACTGCTCACCAGCCTAAAGATGCCCCAGTAAACCCAGCCAGGGGAGAGCTCTGACTCATTTTCCCCTCGGGTGGAAGTTTAAGGTTGTCCAGGTAAGCCCAGCTCATCTGAAGCCGAGAAAATGTGCAGAGAAACATCCTGGAATCGGTTCTGTCCTCAGGGCTGGGCTTAACTCTCCTGCCAGGTGTAGCTGGGCTTTTCCTGAAGGACAGAGCTCAACTCCTTGATTGAAGATCAGGAGATAGGCCAGGCCTAAATCTGTGTGGGAAGGCAGAGCTGGAGCTGCCAGGTGCTGGCAGGGGTGCTCAGTTCCAGCTGTACTCAGAGTGATAAATGAGTGGGAAATGCAGATTAACACAGGCAGGGCTGGGAGGAGAAGCTGATTTATCTCCCCCTGGTTTAGAACTGATTTATTTCCCTCTATTTCAGAACTGATTTATTCCCCCCTGAGGTTTCAGTGCATCAGCTGAGCTCGGAACACATTCCAGGTAGCAGATGGGCAGTGATGGAGCAGGAATGTCCCTGAGCAGGTCCCAGGTGTGCTGGGCCATGTCCTCTGTGGGTCCAGAGAACCCCAGGCTCTGTTCTCCACAGGGCTGGGGCTCCTTGTTCACCCCACCGTTCATTTATTCCCTATTTTATAAATGCAACGATCTCTCTTTATCCCCACAGTGGGAGGGAACAGAAGGAATTCAGTCCTGGAACCATCTCAGAATATCTTTACCACATTCTCCTCTTTTGTCAAATCGTTCTTTTTCCCCAGTTTCTCATTTCATAGGTTTGACATTGAAGCTATTTAGAGCCTTCCCTTTCCCTAGCTTCTCTCTAAATATATCTCAGGGCTGCTTGAAGGGTTAAGGAGACACACATACATCCCCTTATGGGGAAAAGGGGGAAACACATCCCAGCCTCCTGCTTTTCTCTCTCCTCACAGCCACAGCCACACACATTTTGATTTTGTCTTTATTTTCTGGTCATTGTGGGGGAACCGAATGAAAACAGGCAAAAGAGAGCAAATCAATATGCTCCAAACCCACTTTTTTAAAATTAGGTTATTTAATATGGCCATGGGAGGTGGCAGTTGTAGGAGAGGAAGGTTCTCATATTATAAATGTTTAAAAAACTGGGAATCTGCTTCCCTTCCCACTTCCCTTCAAGCAGTTCCCTTGGACAATTAAACCTGCAGTTGTATTTATTGCATCCCTCATTTCCTCATTTGTGTCTCATCCAGGGATGATATTCATCAACAATTGGGTTTTTGCTTTCCTGGCCAACACAGCTAAGGGACTGTAAGCATAAATACAAATATAAATACAAATATAAATATAAATCCTAGAAATAATTGCTCCCAGTCTGTGAGTGTTACACAACAGAATCTCTACTGTGGGATGCACAAGAACTGCTGGATTTGGGATTTCTGGGGCAGTTCCAGCAGGGTCATTCAGGTGAGTGAACTCCAGGGCAGACTGTTCCCACCCCGGTGCTCCCCTCACTCCAGAGCCATGGAAAGGGAAGAACTGAAGGAAGCTCTGCTGGATGCTGATTCCCACTGAACCTTCAGAGTTCCCCCCTGTGGGTAAACAATGACAGAATTCCAGCCTGGGCGGGGTTGGAAGGAGCTTAACGCTCACCCTGTCCCCTCCACCACCATCCCAGGCTGCTCCAAACCCCGGAGTTTCAGGAGAGCGCAGAAGTTTGGTGAATCCCTCTGGGAGCAAAGTGAGGGAGCAGATGCAGCTTCCAGAGCCTGAAGGGGCTCCAGGAGAGCTGGAGAGGGGCTGGGGACGAGGGATGGAAGGACAGGACACAGGGAATGGCTCCCACTGCCAGAGGGCAGGGCTGGACGGGATATTGGGAATTAGGAATTGTTCCCTGGGAGGGTGGGGAGGAGCTGGGTTGGAATGCCCAGAGCAGCTGTGGCTGCCCCTGGATCCCTGGCAGTGTCCAAGGTTTGGACAGGGCTGGGAGCAGCCTGGGACAGTGGAAGGTGTCCCTGGAAGGTTCTGGAAAGGACACAGGTGGTTTCTTTTGTTCTGGACTTGAGGCATTTTGTGAACCAGCAAGGAAGGGTTGGACAAATCCCATGGAGCTCAGAAATAACAAGAGAATTCTGTGAATAGGAATTCTGTCCTGTGAAACACAGGGATTTCAGGGCACTCACTCCTGCTTTACACTCAGGAGCCAGAACTGGGCCCAAAGAGGCTGGCAGGAGCTGCTGGAGCCCTTTCCTGAGTGGGGTGCAGCTGTCAGGCTCTGCTCAGGGGCGCTGCACTCAGCCCCACGGAGCATTCCCTGCACTCTCTGACTAATTCCTCCAGCAAGACCCATTGAATTCCAGAGCAATTCACTAAGACAGAGCTAAATTGCTTGGCAGGATAACGGGGAAAGAAAGAACCTGGCAGGAGGGAAAACCTGGCAGGTTTCTTTGACCAGAAGAGCCCCAAATATAACAAATGAACCAAAATTCCCTCAAGAACCATAAATAAGGAACTGAATCCCTCACTCCAGGCTCATCTGCTCAAGACCTGCTCCTGGTGTGTGTTTGAAAGCCCAGCCCAGTCCTCACAACACCGGAATAGTTTTAGAGCCCCGAGCCACAAGCTGCTGAAGAACACAGAAATGACGTTGTTATTGGAGTTGTGCTAATTCCATCTCGAGTCATTACCCTGCTAAATCTGGGGAGAAGGATTGTTAGAGGATGGGGCTTGTTCTTTAGGGGGAGAGTGTTTGTGTGGGTTTATTGCTGCTGGGTTTTAAATGTTATGGGTGATGTTGGTAAACTCGTAATAAGTGGAAAGTGGTTTTACTTCTGGTTTTACTTCTTCCCCTGCAGCTTTTGCAATTATTAAAATCCAGAGGTTACAATGTGATTTGTTAAAATCTCTTCTGAGGGATGCAGAAGGAATTATTCCAAGTGACTCAGACCTGCTGAGATTGGAGGAGCTTTTCGGAAAGGTGTGGGAGTGTCTGAGCGAATCTGGGAAGGCCCTGCTTAAAGAATGAGCTGCTAATTGCAAATTTAGGGATCAGAACCAGGCGATTTGGCCATTTTCTGGATACTCATTCATTCCTGTCTCCCATGGGAGGTGGTTTATCCAGAGGATGGATGAACAGACCCTTGGCTGTTGGTTACTCTGATTTCAGGTTCCCAATTTGCCAAGCCAAAAGGTGGTGCTGGGCTGAGGAGGTGAAAATCCATGGGTGTGGAAAGGTTAAAGATCAGTGGGAAGGAGCTCTGGAATTTGGGAATAATAGGAGTCCTTTAGCATCATCACACATTCCTGGGAAACCCAGCCCTCCCTTTCCACCCCTAGAAACAAACCAGAGCCTTCCAAACAAATGTTCCTCGAGCTGGTTTGGGAGAGGATTTCAGGATGGTGAGGAAAAATCATGGGATTTCTAATTCCTGCTCCCTGCAGGCTCCGGACACGTGTGAGCACAAGGACTCCAAATTCCACGGGAGCTTCTCTTTGGGCAGCTCCCACAGCCCTTGGGCCAGGAACTGACGTGCAGAGATCAGGGGGAGCACTGGGGCCTCCCCACAGCCCTGTGTCCCTGCAGGATCCAGCTCCTGGACAACCCTTCAGCTCCAGGGAATCTGGGGATGCCCGTAGTGGACCCCCCAAATTCATGATTCCATCTCGCCCAGGCTGGTTAAGACACAAATGCCCTAAATGTGGTTTTAATCCTGATTTATGCAACTCATCCCATGCAGATTTGGGGGTTTGGGTGTTTTTGAGGGAAGCGCCAGAGGGGGTTTTCCTTGGCCAAAGCTGTTCTCACACCCTGGGAAGGCCATCTGCACCTTCTGCTGACCTAACTCAGGGTCAGGGGATATTTTACAGGATATTTTACTCCCTGTTTCTGGCAGATTTTCCCATGGGACAGCTCCAGCACTTTGATGAGTGAGAAGCTGCCTTTTCCAGTAAAATCTTTGGGATTGGTCTGATAGTTTTGCTGCTCAGCAAGGAGGGTGGAACTTGAACCCCGGATAATCAATCTGAGGTTTTTAGAGATAAATGTGAATCAAATGAAGAGATTTGACCGAAAGGGGGTTGGGAAATTCCCTATCCAATAATCAAAGCTTAAACGTGGAATTTACTGCTTCCAAAAAGTTTTGAGCTGTGCATTAAACAGCAAGTGGTGTGCTAAAATATTTCTTTAAGGAAAAAGAAAAATAGAAAAAGGAAAAGGAAGAGAGAGAAAGGGAAAGAAAATGGAAAAGAGAAAGGGAAAGAGATGGAAAAGAGAAAGGGAAAGAGAAAGAGACAGAGAAAGACAAAGAGAAAGAGAAAGGGAAGGAGATGGAAAAGAGAAACCAAAAGCAAAGGGAAAGAGAAAGGGAAAGAAAAGGAAAAGAGAAATGGAAAGAGAAAGGGAAAGAGGTGGAAAAGAGATTGAAAAGAGAAAGGGAAAGAAAATGAAAACTTAGATGTAAAAATAAAATTAAAACAAAAAATAAATGTAAAAATCAGGAAAAGAAAGTGACAAAGAGAAAGCAAAAACAAAGAAAAGAAAGAAAATAGAGAAAAAAAAAGATGAAAAGAAAGGAAAAAGAAGTTGGTAAAAACTGATGCTTAAATCTTATAAAAATCATTTAAATTAAATTAGACGTATATGTTTGCTCTAGAGATGGAACCAAGGATAACAAATGGTGCTAGGTGACATGAGGTGAGCAGGCTTTTCTGAGTGATCCCTGCTGATGTGGATAAAATAATGGAGCAAAAAGGCAGATTAGGGGACCCAAAAGCTCCTCCAGAAAGAGGGAAAATCCTGGCTAAATTCCAGCCACAGAATGTTGTGGGGTGTTCCTGCCTCACCTCCATCCCTCTGCTGTGGGATTGGACAGAGCCAGCCTTGCAGCACCTGGGGACTGACTGAAAAGGGATTTTTTCACTAAAGCCCACAAAATGCATCTTGTGGTGAGATGCTGGACAACTCTGAGCCCAGCTGTGGCCAGCTGCACAGGGCAGCCCTGCAAAGCCTCTTCTTTCTGCTACCTGCGCTCATTCCTGCCTTGGAAAACCCTTCCCGGAGCCAGCGACTCCTCCCAGGCTTTCCCTGGAGACAGGAACAGAAATCGTCCGGCTTTGCCAGTTACTGCTCAGCAGTCACAAACACTGTCACCAGCAGGATCACGCTCAGCACCGCACTGCCTGCAGCACAGGGACCCCTGGCTGCCAGGGAGGGAATTCCTGCTCTTCCAGGAGGGATGGATGGATGGATGGATGGATGGATGGATGGATGGATGGATGGATGGATGATGGATGGATGGATCCAACCACTGATCCCTGCACTGACAGCCACACCTGCAAGGTGCAGCCTGCTCCAGCATTTGGACGTGTGAAGGGTTTGTCTGACTTTCCTACCTCTTGCAATTATTCTGTTTTACACGTGCAGGGAGTTAATTTTCTCTCTGTGTTTAATTTTGTATTCTAATTTTTCTATTTCTAGAAGCTCACGTTCTCTGGGCTGGAATTACACATTTCCCTGTCCCTGGGCCAGGCCCAGGAGCTGGGTCACTTTTTCTCAGAATCCTCTGTGGCTTTTCCCAATGCTTTTCCCTTTTTCAGGCGACTCTTTGGGATGGAATTTGCCTTTGTGCCTCATTTCAGCTCTCCCAGCGGGGAGCCCAAGGACAGGGTCACTTGGGCAGGGTTGAAAACTGGCTGATGGCCAGCCCAGGGAGGGCTGGGAATGGTGGGAATGGTGGAAAGGGTGCCATATCCAGCTGGGACCAGCCTGGTGTTCCTCAGGGATCAGCACTGAGCCCAGTTGTGCTCAATATCTCTATTGATGATCTGGATTAGGGCATGATCATCAGTAAATTCCCAGGTGGCTTTGGGCTGGGTGGGATGTGGATGAGCTGGAGGGCAGGGAGTCTCTGCAGAGGGATCAGGACAGGCTGGATCCATGGGGTGACAGCAGAAATGTGAGGGTGAGCAAGGCCAAGTGCCCACTCCTGCCCTTGGGTCCCCATGGAATGCTCCAGGCTGGGGGAAGAGGAGCTGGAAAACTGGGAAAGGCCCTGGGGGTGCTAGGGACAGTGGCTGGACCCGAGCCCAGGTGGGCAAAGCCAAGGGCACCTTGTGCCAGCCATGGTGTGACAGCAGGAGCAGGGCAGTGCCTGTCCCCTGTGCTGGCACTGCTGGGGCACCTCCAGTGCTGGGGACAGTTCTGGGACACTCCTGGCAAGACCTGGAGGGGCTGGAGCAGCAGGAGAGGAGCAAAGGAGGCTCAGGGGGCCCTTGTGGCTCTGAACAGCTCCTGACAGGAGGGGACAGCCGGGGGGATTTGGAATCTTATCCCACAGAACACGGACAGGAGGAGAGGGAACGGCCTTAGGCTGGGCCAGGGAGGTCAGGGTGGACACCAGCAGGAATTTCCCCATGGCAAGGGAGGTCAGGGATTGGAATTGCCCGCTGGGGTCTGGAGTGCCCAACGCTGGAGGCGGCCAAGGAACGCCTGGCGGTGGCACTCAGCGCTGTGCGCCGGTGACAAGGTGCGGACGGGTCACAGGCCGGGTTTGCTGATCCCGGAGCGCTTTTCCACGCCCGCGATCCCTCAGGGACGGGACGGGCCCGCGGACTCCCGGCGCCTGAGGGCACCGACCGCGGCCGCCAGGGGGCGCCAGGAGCAGCGCACCTCACGCACGCGCAGCGCCCGCTCCCGTGTCCGCCGCCGTGCCCGCGCCGCCTCAGACACCCCGCGGAGGGGCTGCACTGTCCGACCAGGGACACCGGAGGCACCGGGGGCACCGCGGACACCGGGAGCGGCGGTGCCGAACCCCAGCAACCCGGAAGCGGAGCCGCTTCAGCCGCGGCAGTGCGCAAGCGCAGGGACAGAAGTGACCAATCGCAGCTGGCGGCGCGGCGCTGACGTCACAGGGGCTGTGAGGGAGCCTGCTGCGGGAAGAGGCGCCGGAGGAACCGGGAGCGGGCCCGGGGGTCCCCAGGGGTCACACGGTGGCTTTAGGAGGGTCAAAGGAAAGAGTCGGCGGTTGTGGGTGGCAGATCTCGGTAGGGGACACGCCGTGGAAGAGGCTGGCGCTGTGCTGGTGTCGGGTGAATTTTCCAGACTGGGTCTGGTTGAGGGACCTGGAAGAGGCGGTGCGGTCCTGTTGGTGTCCCGGAGCAGGAGGCAGCAGGAGAAGGGCAGAAACGCGGTCACAAATCCTCTTCAAAGGAAGAGTTGGAGGTGCTCAAGAGAAGGAGCTGCTCCAGGCTGTGGTTTATCCACGATGAACGTCCCCAAACCGTGTTTTGCTGCTGGCTGGCAGCTGCTGGCACACCCCCCACACTTCCCAGCATGGAGAGGAGGAATCTGCAGCCCTTGCCCTGGCTGGGGTGAATGCCGTGCTGATTTACAGCCGGATGCATGCTGAGGGTTAAGGCAGACCCTCTGCTTGGCATCCGGACCTCGACAAGCTCATTAGCAGCTCTGTGCAAGCCCCACTTGCCCCGTGTAATCCTGACGGCTTTCAGGAGGATTCTGCAGCCTTCCAACAGGAGATAAGACAGGAGTGGTGCAGGAAAGGAGGATGGTTGGGGCTGGGGCCACGGCAGAGGTACACGGCTTTCCAAGCAGAGCTGGGAATAGAAGGGAATCTCCGTGTGCTCCCTCTGACAAGGCACCTCTGATCATCCCTGATCCCCTCCTCTCCCCTGCACACGCTGCTTGATCATTCAGAGTCACTGCCAGGCAAGGCATGGACAGCTGAGAGGGGGTCACACTGTGGAGCAGCAGAGGAGCTCTGCCAGCCTGAGCTGCCTGCCCAGCTCTGTCACATCCATGTGTTCCTAGGGAGTGCCACCCTGCGGCAGTGGGAGGTGCAGAGGGGTAGGACTGGATGAGCTTTAAGGTCCTTCCAACCCAAACCAGTCTGGTAATTAATGACTTTGTGCTAATTACCCACAGCAGCACTGGCACAAAGACTTCACACCCTCCGCCCGCCTCACCTCCTTCAGAGGATTTTGCTGATTTTTGGGACATGGAAGGACTGAGTGCTGCACCCGGGGCACTGCTGCCCTGGATTTACATAACATTTATTGATCCCCTGCAGTCGGGGTGGGGCCAGGGAGATAAAGGAGGGCCTGGCTGGCGACTTCTCCTGGTTTAAAGTTGCCCAGAGCTCTAAAGGTGCCTCATTTCGCTGGGCACAGACAGGTGGGAGCCCTGATAGCCCTTTGTGCCTCTGTGAAACACCTTCCTGCTCATTTTGTGGCTCTCTGTTCCATAAAACCGATGGAAATGTTCAGTGTGTGAAGAAAACCCTTCAGCGGAGGCAGGGAGAGCCTTGGAACATTTGCTGAGCCCTGAGTACAACTTTGATCAGAGCAGGGAACCCCAGGCTGCTTCTTGTACACGTTTTACACAAAATGTTTCGGTTTTTGAGTTTTGGCAGCTCAGTTTGGGGTTTTTCTCCTTGACAGTAACGATTCTGTGGAGTCACTGGTTTATTTCAGAGCGCTGCTGGATTAAACAATACCTGGTGGTGAAGCTATTTTGGTCTTGTGGGCTGAATTTAAAAATCGGGATATTTTTGGGAGTGAGCACAACTTCCTGCCTGCTTTCCTGTGCTGCTGCTGCTAAAGCTGAAGGGCATGCTGGTGCTTTTATCATTTTGTCTCAGTGCAAACAGCCCTAAATCCCAAATCCAGGGCAGTCTGTCAAGGGAGGAGTGGAGCCCCACCTCCTCCAGCTCTTTGTGGTCTGCCAGAGTCACAAAAGCAGGAGTTTGAAATGCTCAGTGCTTGTTCAGGGGGTGCACTTGGCTCCTGGAGTGAGGGGTTATCTCTGCACAGCCCCCGAGCTGCACTTTTTACAGCTTTTGGGTTGTTCAGTGAAAACTTGGCCAATAAAACTTCAAAAAATTACCAACTTGAGTGTGGAGGATCTGTGAGCAGAAAGCTCGTGCTGAACAAGGACAGCTCAGAGCAGCTGCTGGCAGCAAGTGAATGTTGTCATTGTGCAGCTCAGTTAGTAACTGAGTTCCAAAATTGGAGACAAGTTGTTCTCCTGCAAGAACATCAGGGAATTAGACAGATTTTATCAGAATATTCTGACTTTGGACCACTTTCTTCAAAAATCTGCTTTAAAAATAGAGGAGAGGTCCAGAAGGAAGGGGGGTGGGAGAGAAAAAATCCATTTTATTCTCTTCCCCCTGCACTAATAAGACTTGGATTTTTTCCTGTTTAATTGGGATATCTGAGAGTTCAGCAAGAGAAACAAAGAGGTAGAATGGCTCCAAATACTCGTGGACCTTGGCACACTTTTAGGGGACACACAGTTACTGTCACAGCTTCTCCTGGGATTTGTTTGCGTGAATAAAACATGAACACACCCAGAGTCAGACAAAACTGCCATTTGGGGTTCAGGGTCTGACAAGGATATTTGAAATGTAAATAGAAAATACTTGTTAAAATCAACTACAAGAAGGAAGGGGGTGGGTGTTTTCCTGACATATTTCCTGGTTTTTAAAGGAGAAATCCAAACCCATTTTTATGTCCATGTTTGCTTTAAAAGCTTTAAGGAATGGGGGGAAAAAAGCTTCAAAAAGCTTCAAAACCTGGAATCCTGTGGGACCAGCACTGCCTTTCCCCCCCATTAAACAGTTCAAGGTTTGTCAGGCTGGAATTTCCTTGGAGCTGCCTGAAACTGCCAGGTGCCAAGGGAAGGAGGGAATGAGGGGCCAGAGCTGGGGAGGGGGTGATGAGGCTCTGAAGGGAGGGATGGATGGCTCAGAGGGGACACACAGGGTGATGGCTCAGAGGGGACACACACGGTGGTGAGGCTTGAAGGTGAAGGGGACACACAGGGTGATGGCACTGGGGGGACACACACGGTGGTGAGGCTTGAAGGGGACACACAGGGTGATGGCACTGGGGGGACACACACGGTGGTGAGGCTTGAAGGGGACACCCGAGGTGACTGATGGCTCTGGGAGGGACAGTGAGGCTCAGAGGGGACATCCAAGGTGACAGGGCTCAGGGGGACGCGTGACGCTCAGGGGACAGACAAGGTGATGGCCCCAGTTCTGTGGCAGCAGCAGCAGCTCCCAGGATCTCTGGAAGGCAGGAAACCCCAGCAGATCTCTGGGTCCCCAGGTGTGAGGGAGCTCAGCAATAAATGAGCCCCACACATAGAAATCTATATATCATATGTGGATTTCTATGTATCTGTCTTCAGCACAATCCTATTTGCCTTGAGGAAGTCGGGCTGGTTTAAAAGACACCGTGAGACACAAGCAGGAATTTTCTTGCTTGCTTTAGAGAAAAAGCCAATTAGCATCATGTTAATTAGCTGGGGGCTCTGGGCTAAAATGCACTTGAACGTTTAAACAGGTGGAAAGCTGCTTTTGCAGAGGCTTCAGGGGGCTCCTGCGCCGAAAGATTTTGCCGCAGAGGTGCGAAAATCAAAGGAGTTTTGAGGGAGAATGTGCGGAAAAATGTGAAAGGGGGGCGGGGTGCTTCCCGATCCGGCAGGAAAAAGTGAAACTTCCCATACCGGGAGTCGAACCCGGGCCGCCTGGGTGAAAACCAGGAATCCTAACCGCTAGACCATATGGGAGGCGCTGAACGGCAAGCCGCCCATACACCTCAAAGTGCTATCACCGGCCCCGTTAATCGCCAGAGCAGCTCCGCTGTGCCCCGTTCTGCCGTTCCGTGGGAGACACCGGGAGATACTGGGAATGCTCGGGACTCATCGGGACCCCCCAGTAAACACCCCCACCTTGCCAGGGAGACGCTGCCCTCACCCAACATGGCGGCCGGGGCTACGGCCGGCCCGCGCCCGCATCACGTGATGCCTGGGGCACACGCGTGCGCGGGGCGGGCGCTCACGTGACCGGCGGCGGCCGCCGAGCGCTGTGTCCCGTGAGCGGGGGGCGGGACGGGGGCAGCGCCACAGGCCCGGCAGCCCCGGGCACCGCCGCCTCCGGCCCGCCGAGCCGGGCACCGCCCCGCCCCGAGCCGCCGCAGGTACCGGGGGTCACACCGGCATCGATCCCCGAGCCGGCCCCGAGCCGCCCATCGCCGCCGCAGGTACCGAGGCGCGGCCCGGCCCGGCTGCTGGAATCCCGGGGGAATCGCGGTGATGTGGCTGCGGGGAATCCCGCGGGAATGGAAGAACATCCCCGAGAAGGGGCTGCGGGAATGCCGAGGGAAGGGGTGCGGGAATGCCGAGGGAAGGAGCTGCGGAGGCACTGCCGGCCGGCCGCAGCCATCCCAGCCGGGTGGTTCCGGGAACGCCGGAGGTTTCCCGGCGGCAGCGGCAGTTCCCCATGGCCCGGAGCAGGGGAGGGGAGCTGGGGTTGTGTCAGCGCTTCCCGGTACCGGGGGTGGCATTGGGATTGGCATTGGCACTGGGATTGGCATTGGGACTGGGATTGGCATTGGGACTGGCGAGCGGAGCCTGTGCCTGTGGAAAGCAGCGATCCAAGGTGGGCTTCTCCCTGCAGGTGTGTGATGCCAAGCACAGCCATGAAGAAAAAGGTAAGGACCGGGAGGAAAATGCTGTGTTTTCCCTCCCATCCCTATCCGTGAACACCGTTTGTTGTATCCATCCCTCGTCTGGGGCTGCGGTGCCTCTCGGATCAGCGCTGCATCCTCTGCTGGAAGTGCCAGGCGTTAAACCCGGCTTTAATCCTGGCCTGGCTGGGCTGGGTTCCTGCAGAGCCTTCCCCGGCAGTTGCTGTTCTCTGGTGCTGCTGGGGCTGTTGCAAAACCCTCTGCAAAACCCTGTGCTCGGGGAGGAGGATCTGCTCCTGTCCCTCCCCTGTCCCTGGGCCACCTCCCGAGGTGTCCCAGGAGCCCTGGATCCCCTCGGGGCTCCCGGGAGGATGAAATTCAACACGTGGGGAAGGAGCAGCAGCTCTGGGCACCGCAGGGGTGGGTGTATCCCAGCAGAGCACATCCAGAGCTCTTAAAGGAATATCTGGCTGCTTTTCCATGGTGAGCTGGCGTTGGGTTCCCTGCCTGGCTCTCCGTGCTGATGTCTGACCCCCTTGCAAGGCCTCTGCAGCCTAAACTTCGGGAATTGGGGCTGGTTTGGGCCGTGCCTCAGAGTGGGATCGAGTTTCTGCCTGGGATTTTGTGCTGGTGCTGTGAAATAAGAGCTTGGCTGTTCTCTGGGATCAGCTCAGGGGACAGGACAGGACAGGGCAGCATCCTGGGGGCCCTCCCCAGCCCTCCTGGGTTGGAACAGCCAGGAACACTCCTTTTTGCCAATCCTGGAGCCTGTGGCCAGCTTCCCTCTGGCCACGGTGCTCCCAGCCCGGAGCTGCTGCCGGGATGACCTGAGCACACAGCACTGGGGAATTGTGCCTTGCTTTTGTGGCTGGGGCAGCTCCTGCCCTGCTGTCCGGGGTGGGGGTGGGAGGCTGGGCAGGCACTCACTGCGCTGTTTTCCTGAAATCCCTCCTGGATGGCAGACCTGCAGGGCTGCTGCCAGGAGCTGCATTTGGCTTTGTGACTGGAACTTGTTTAACAGCTGGGTTTTGTGAGCAAGGCTGTGTTGGCTGCCACTGATGGGTTTGTTTTGTTTAATTTTTATTTTTAGATCACAATGTAAAGCCTTGCCTGGTGTGACTGTCTCCCCTCATCCCCACCCCCAGTAGCATTCCCTACTTTTTGGCTGCCTCTCCTTTCCCCTGAGGTCTGCAGGATGGGACATCATGGAGCCAGCAGTCTCCTCTGGAAAGGCATCACTGGAGCCATAAAGGGTCTCCCCTGCTCTGGGGATGCTGACCTGGGTTGTCTCATCTGCTTTTCCTTTTTTTTTTTTTTTTTTTTTTTTGTTTTCTGGCCTTTTTTTTTTTTTTTTTTTTGGTCTTCTGGCACCTGAAACTGGGAATGTCCCTGGTATTCGGGGAAAGGAAAACCAGTCATGTTGTGAGAAGAGCAGTATTAGTAGGTCTTTAAAGTCCCTTCCACCCCTGTCTGGTTAGGACAGAGTGTTTGGGGTGGAAAACCAGGAGCTGAGGGGTTGTTTTTGGTCTGGATGGGTTGAGACAAAGCTGTTCCTCATCTTTAACGTCCTTTGGTGCCACCAAAGTCATCAGGTGGGAGAGGCTGGGAATGGGGAGACAGCTCCTGCTTTTCCCAAGTCCTGTCCACGTTTTTGGAGAAAAGTGTTCCATCTGACTATGGCCCAGGGACCAAGGACAGCAGGGAGGTGGGATGACCATGGCCCAGCAAGCAGCCAGGAGTGGTTGGGATGTCTGTCCTGCTCCTCACGTGCTCCTCTGCTTCTCTCCCGGTGCATTCCCAGCTGGACTGTGCCAGTGCTGCGTTCAGTGCCTTTGGCAGTAAGATGTCAGCTCAAGGGAGCTGGGAAGGACTCGGTGCTCTGTGGGAGCTCATTTTTCCTTCTTTCCCTCTGTGCAGGTGCTGCTGATGGGTAAAAGTGGGTCTGGAAAGACCAGCATGAGATCCATTATCTTTGCCAACTACATCGCCCGGGACACGCGGCGCCTGGGGGCCACGAGTAAGGAACTGCCGGCCCAGTCCCCCTCCAGGGCTCCGACCCCTCGGCAGAGGGGCGGCGCCGTTCCCTGCAGCGATCCCTGGCTCGGGTGTGGCCCTGCAGGTCCTCCCAGCTGCCACACCCCGCTGGGAGCTCCGGGATCAGCCAGGGACAGGCAGGAAGTGGAGGGAAGGGAAAGGCAGCCCTGGGATCGGCTCTGCTGCTTCATTGTTCAACTTTTATCCTTAACTCCTTTTTTTGGGATCAGGAAGCAGCCTTTGGTGCAGCTGCACCTGTCAGAGCCTCCCCTGTGTTGGTGGAACATTCCTGGTGTATGCAGGGATCTCCAGCACAGGGATCCTGCAATGCCCCCGTGGTTTTGGCAGGATGATGCACTGGGCTTAATGAATGCCTTTCCTTTTTCCCTTTCCAAAGCCTTTGTTGGGAAAGAGGGAGAAGTGACTCCTCTGGGAGAGGTGGATGAGTTGTTGGGCTCTGGTGCTTCTCACTGGGAAGGGCCTGTGAGGATTTAATGTCAGGGATTGGTGTAAATTTCCTCTTTGCCATGAATTTGGCCTCTTCCTGAAGTTTACATTCCCTGTGTTCCTGGTTTATTTTGTTAGGGATGGCTTAAAGCCCTGCACAGTCATTCCTACAGTATCCCAGGGAGCAGGGAATGTGTGAGTGAACAGGAACACTTACTGCACTTCTCAGGAGAGCAGTGGGCAGGGAGGCCTGAGTTCCTTTGGGAAATGGTGTTTTGGTGGGATTTTACAAACTGGGGTTGCTTTGTGAGGAATGCCCATCCCTGGAAGTGTCCAGGGCCATGGATGGGGCTTGGAGCAGCCTGGGGTGGTGGAAGGTGGCAGGGGCTGGAATGAGGGCTTTAACCCCTTCCAGCCCAAACCATTCCATGATTTTGTGCTGATTTCCATGATTTTTGGCTGCCCAAGCTCTGCCCCGGGTGTGTGGTGCAGTCACTGAGCTCCTGCTGTCTCTTTGCAGTTGATGTGGAGCATTCCCACGTTAGATTCCTGGGAAACCTGGTGCTGAACCTGTGGGACTGTGGAGGGTAGGTACTGATCATTCCTGGCCTTTCCCAGTCTTTGGGGGAGACTCTGGGGAATCAGGGATGGAGCAGAGTGGATTCTCCTTCCCCTGGGTTGAGGTGGTGCCAAGGGAATGCGCCTTCTGCTGTCCTGAGGTGCTGGAATTGCTCTCTCCACCTCCATCCAGGTGGGATTTGTGCAGAGAGGCCAAGCTGGAGGTTGATCCTGTGGCTCCTGGAAGCAGCTTTTTTCAAGGAATGTATCCCCTCCTCAGCTCCATGGTCTCTGGATCATCTCAGTCATGTTCAGCCAGAGTTAAAAGAGATTTAAATCCTGGGATTTAAGGCTGAACTGATGCTTTGGGTCACATTTCACCTGTTCCTGCTGCTGTGGGCTGTCACAAATGGCTCCTTAAAGCCAACCTGGGGCCAGAAGCATCAGGACATGAGGAAGCTTTGGCTTCCTGTGGGACTGGGGGGCTGATCCTCTCCAGGAGCATCCAGCTTTCCTTGGGAAGGCCCAGGGCATGCAGCTCCAGCCTGGCCTCCCGAGTGGGGGCTGCAGTTCCAAATGCCAGCCTTGCCCTCCTGGCAGGAGGAGATTCCCAAACCCAGTGTGCCAGGCAGGAGCTGCTCTAAAGGGAGTCTCCTGCTCTGCTCCCTCAGCCAGGACACCTTCATGGAGAACTACTTCACCAGCCAGAGGGACAACATCTTCCGCAACGTGGAGGTGCTGATCTACGTGTTCGACGTGGAGAGCAGGGAGCTGGAGAAGGACATGCACTACTACCAGTCCTGCCTGGAGGCCATTCTGCAGAACTCCCCCGATGCCAAGATCTTCTGCCTGGTGCACAAGATGGACTTGGTGCAGGAGGACCAGCGGGATCTGGTGAGGAGCTGGCAGTTGCCATGGAAAGTGTCCCTTGTGCCATGTGGGTCACGCCTCAAAGACAGCCCCTCAGGGCTGTTCCTCGAAGGCTTTCTCAGATGTCCTCAGAGCTTTTCCTGCCTTCTTTTAAAGTGTGTCATCCTAGAATCCAGTGGAGAACAGCAGTGCTGATTTTTAGGGGCAAGAAAAGCCTTTCCTGCCTGGTTCCAGAGCTCCCAGCACACCTTGGCTCCTTCCAACCCAAATAATTCTGGGATTCTGCAGCAAGACATCCCTGGCCCTGCTGCTCCCTGGGAGGGTTCCTGGCCAGTCTCCCCTTCTGTGTCCCAGAGATCCATGTGAAACTCATCCCATAAATCCATACGGCAACCACAGCACAGGCAGGAACATTTATACTCAACCCTCAACTCTCTTTGTTCCCCAGATTTTTAAGGAGCGTGAGGAAGACCTGAAGCGCCTTTCCCGGCCCTTGGAATGTGTTTGTTTCAGAACCTCCATCTGGGATGAGACACTTTACAAGGTTGGTGCAGCTTCCTCTCCACATCTGCCTTCCACCTGGGGCAGAGCAGGAGGATCCCTGGAGCTGCTGCTGATGTGTTCAGCTCTGCAGCTGCTGCTTCTGCAGGGTGTCAGTGAAACCCCAATTAATCCTGGGTTTAATTAATTCATTTTAAAAAGTCAGGAGCATGTGGTAAATATCAGGAACTTGGCAGACAGGCATCCCAAATATCCCCCTGGCTCTGGGAAAGGTGAGTTTGCCACTCTCCCACAACTGGGTCACCAGCTGGGCAGGGAGGGGGCCTGAGCTTGGAAAATCCAAGTGTGGATGAGCACAGATGTTGATCCCAGCATCCCCCAGCCCCTCCTGTTCCTGGCCTGTTGGGATAAGGTGGAACTTTGTTTGGGTCAGGGATGAGCTGCCAAGTGTCCATCTGCGTGCTGACCTTGCTCAGGATTAAAAATCTTTGTGAACTCAAGTGGGAGAAGGAGACAGAAGCATTCCAAACTTAAAGTAGGGATGATTTAACTCTGTTCAGCAGCACTGTAATTTCTCTGCCTGCTGGAGAAGAACTGGAGCCAGGGAAGGGTCTCCTCAGGTCTGGGCTCCCTCTGGGACCTGGGCATGGAGGGTGGAGAAGCTTCTCACCTTGCCCAGGCTGTCAGCACCCAGAAGTGCCAGAAATCCCTCTGGGAGCACATTTCTCACAAGGGGCTGAGGAGAGGAGCTGGTGGAACCTTTCTGTGTCTCCATGTCCAGGCCTGGTCCAGCATTGTCTATCAGCTGATCCCCAACGTGCAGCAGCTGGAGATGAACCTGAGGAACTTTGCTCAGATCATCGAGGCAGACGAGGTGCTGCTGTTTGAGAGAGCCACGTTCCTGGTGAGTTCCTGGGATGGGTGCCCTGGGTGGAGCCTCCCTTTCCCTCCCCTCTGCTCTGGAGCCAGGCTGGGAGAGCTGGGGGTGCTCACCTGGAGAGGAGAAGGCTCCAGGGAGAGCTCAGAGCCCTTCCAGGGCCTAAAAGGGCTCCAGGAGAGCTGGAGAGGGACTGGGGACAAGGCATGGAGGGACAGGACACAGGGAATGGCTCCCACTGCCAGAGGGCAGGGCTGGATGGGATATTGGGAATTAGGAATTGTTCCCTGGCAGGGTGGGCAGGGGCTGGGCTGGCATTCCCAGAGCAGCTGTGGCTGCCCCTGGATCCCTGGCAGTGCCCAAGGCCAGGCTGGACAGGGCTTGGAGCTCATGGGACAGTGGAAGATGTCAGGTTGGAACTGGATGAGCTTTGAGGTCCTTCCAAGCCAACCCATTGTGGGATTCCGTGGAAGTTGGGAGGTGCCAGCCCCAGTGCAGAATGCCCTGATCCAGGCTTTGGGATTCTGAAAGCAGCTACTGGGACCCTGTGGCCCATGGGACCATCCCAAAACTCCCCCCAGCAGCAGCTGAGCTGAGGTTTGGTTGGGGTTTCCTCTTGCAGGCTCTGGGAGTGTTTCAGGTCCCCATTGTGGTGGGACTGCTCTGAGAATCTCCCTCTGCACAGGGCAGGAACCTTTTGTAGCTTCACAACCAAACCTTTTCACTTCCTCCTGCTGGGGCATTTGAGCTGGACCTGATTTCTTTTGATTTTTGATGTTCTGCAAATCCAGAGCATGGATGAAGGGTCAGCCATGGGATTGTGATGCTTTTCCAGGTCCTTGTGCTCCCAATCCCTCTGCAAAGGTGCTGGATAAAACCACTCTTGGTGCTTGTCCATATTCCTGATTGCTGGGCTGGGCTCTTCACACTTTGCACCAAAGCCTTGCTGAGCTGAAGGAAATACTTGAATTATTTGGAGTGTTTTTCTTGCTGGTGATTTGGAAATGATGGAGGGAATTTGGGAAAGGAGCCATGACTTTTTTTCCTCCTTAAACTATCAGAAACAAACACTCGCCATGCCTGACAAGTTCTGCTTTTGACCTTTTGGAGATAATGAATAGTTCCACCTTGGGGTGTGTGACAGTGTGATTGTTACAAGGACATTTTCAACTGAAACAAATGATCGTTGCTACAAAAATTGTGTGCTTAATTTAAGTGCAATGGTGACTTCTTAAAAAACTCCTCCCTTTTTTTCATATACTTAAACATACCCAGGACTCTCTTCTCTTGAAGGGAAATCTTCCTGTGAAAATCTCTTTGGGAAATCTTATTCTGAAAATTTTACTCTGAAACTGTGTTTAAATTGTAGTGAACAAACCTCATCTGGGAAGTTTAGGAAGGAAATTGAACACTGGAAACTGCAAGTCTTGAATGTGGTTAAAAGAGTGCTTGTGGGAATAATTGGGCAAGTTTAAAAAGTGATGGGTTTAAAGTGTTTAAGGGAAAAAAAGAGGAAAAAAACCCTAAAAAAACTGTTAAATGTGACTCCCTGAATAGAGCAGTTTCAGATCCCTGTGCAAGGGCTCCTGACACATCCAGTGAGAGCTGATTTTGGGATTGTGAAGTGTTTGGGATTGTGAAGAGAGGGCTAAGGTTTTGAAGAGATTCCTGTCAGGTTTGCTGTGGGGATGGAGCTGTTTGGGCAGGAAATGCAGCTCTCACTCTGTGTGGCTGAGGAATAAAGGACTAGGGCCACCAGCTTGGTGGGAATGTTCATGGAGATGTTTTCAAGGGTTCCTAAAGCCCTTCAGACCCTTTGGGTGTTGGCATCCAGGCACTCAGGGCTGCTCCCTCTGCTCTGACTGGAGTCAGAGAAGGAATTCCCAAGGAGCCAGCTGCCTTTGAGCTGCTTTTCTTGGGGAGGGGCAGCTTGATTTGGCTTTGGGATCACTGCCTGTGCAGGATGGGGAATGCCTCAGCAGCACCTTAGGATGGAAAATCCATCACAGCACTCGGCCCATTCCTCAGGTGATGGACGCATGTTTTACTCTGTTTCCACCTGCTTTTGGATCAAGATGTAAATGGCTGCTGAGGTGAAGCCCTCAGGGGACAGTGGTGTCACCTGGCAGATGTGTGCCATCCTTTGTGTGCTGATCCTGTCACTGAGTTTCTCCACAAAAGCCCCACAAGAATTTCTGTAAACACTCCCAAGATCCAGTCAGCCAAAGGCAAAGGGGGTCCTGCCCTGCTCCCCAGCCATTCCCAGAGCTGCTGGGAGAGCTGGGCTGGAATCCCTGACTGGCTGTGCCCCTTCTCCAGGTGATCTCCCACTATCAGTGCAAGGAGCAGCGGGATGTGCACAGGTTTGAGAAGATCAGCAACATCATCAAACAGTTCAAGCTGAGCTGCAGGTGAGCTGCTCCCAACAGCACGGGGGACATCAGGGCTATTCCAGCTTTTTCCAGAGAATCCCAGTTTGTCTGCTCAGCAGCTGGAATGCCAGGGTGGAGTATTGGAACACAAATAATTAGATGTTCGTTTAACTCCTTCTTTGCTCATGGTGGAAGAGCTTCCTGTATCAAGGCAGAGGAATTCCAGGGCTGAAGTGATCAGAAGTGTTTCTCTTGGAAACGGGGAATGGAGAGCTCTGCTCCAGCCCAGGCCCACAGAGCTGCCTGGAGAGGATGGGGCTTGCAGGCACTGTTTATCCCTGTTTTCAGTGGAAAAGTGGGAAGCTTGGCTTTGTACAGCCCTCAGGTTCCACTGCCAGGTTAATTCTGAGGGTGTGTGGAGCTGGATAAAATGGAGAAGTTTCTGGGGGGGGTTTACAGATGTTTAGATGTGTCCAGATATTCCCATTTTATGCTTATTTCTGCTGCTCATCCAGAGTGTCCAGCTGGGAATGGCTGAGCCCTAGTATCCATGGGGAGCAGGCCTGGTCAGGGGGGTTGTGTCTGGAATTTCCTTCATTCAATGCACAATCAGCTGATACTGTTCTCATTTGGCCCCAAACTGAGGAATTTGCCTTTAAAACCAAGCCCAGCCAAAGCCCTGCTGTAACCACACCTTGCCAAGTGGGAATTCTAGCTCCTCCTTGTTCCCAACAGCTCAGATCAGGGATTTTGGCCATGTGGGCACAAAAGCTCTTCAGTCACTCTTTTTTTCCCCTTTATTTCCTTGTTTTTCAGTAAGCTGGCAGCTTCTTTCCAGAGCATGGAGGTCAGGAACTCCAACTTTGCTGCTTTCATTGACATCTTCACATCCAACACCTACGTGATGGTGGTCATGTCAGACCCCTCCATACGTAAGTCAGAGCCAAGAGAAACCTGCTTGGGACATAAAAAAATCCCAGAAAAACCTCAAAAGAGGTGGAATTAGTCCAGTTTAAACTGTGTTTCTCTTGGAAAATGAGTTTTTAATTACAGAACTGATTAAGAGAGAGGGATTGAGTGTGAGCAGAACCCTGCAGAGGTGGTGGCACAGCTGAGCTGCTGCTGCTGCCACAGGGAGCCACCAAACCAGACCTGGCTGAGCAGGTTGTGCCTAAAGCCTATTTTGGGCAGTTGGGAGCTGGCAGCCCTGGTGATTTTTGGGGAGGAAGCAGAGCTGGCTCATGTTTGGGTGTTGCTGGGCTGCCTGGGCTGTCTCGGGTGGACAGGCTCTAATTTTAGCAGCCTCTGTTTATCCCAAGGAGGAGCTGCAGCGCTGCCAGCCCACAGCCCCTGGGAGCAGATCCCTGTTTACACAGCTCCTGCTGGGAGCTCAGGGGCTCCAGGGGCACTGCCCAGCACTCCTCAGGCCTGCTGCTGTTGTCTTCCCTGCGCTCCTCACTTTGGGAATTAGGGACAATGTGGGATCCCTGAGAGTGAGGCATTGCTGGCCTGGGGAGCAGCTCTGGGATGGGCGATTCTCCCTGGAAGAGGCTTTTCCTCATGTTCTTCTGGGATCAGCTGACCATCCCACACTAAACTTTGCCCAGACCTTCCCACATTAAGTTTTGCTCAGACCATTCCATGCTGAATTTTGCCCAGACCTTCCCATGCTTAATTTTCACCCATCCCACATGAAATTTTGCCCAGACCTTCCCACACTGAATTTTGCTCAGGCCATCCCAGACCAAATTTTGCCCAGATCTTCCCCCGTTGAATTTTCCCAGACCATCCCACCTTAAACCTTGCCCAGACCATCTCACATTAAATTTTACCCAGCGCTTCCCACCCTAAATTTTGCCCAGCCTAAAATCCCACTGTGGATGTTGCCCGGCTTGGGAGCAGCAGGATGCACCCAGCCCCTGCAGACAGAGCTGTTGGAGCCAGGCAGCCCCGAGGCCGTGGTGACTCTCACCCTTTTTTAACTTCTTTTTATCTCCCCGTCCCTTTTCCGTCGCAGCTTCCGCGGCCACGCTGATCAACATCCGGAACGCCAGGAAACACTTTGAGAAGCTGGAGAGAGTGGATGGACCCAAGCACAGCCTGCTCATGCGCTGATCCCAGGCACTGGGGCTTTGGGGGGAGAAAAAACGGATCGGGACTACTTCTTTTTAGGAGAATCTAACACTGTCCATGTCTTTGTTGGGCTTTGAAATGAGTGTGCTGCTTGTTTTTTCTCCTCATCACGTTGGACACTAGAGCTGGAGGCTGGCCGGATCCGCTGCGGACCTTCCCGGAGTTCCCTGGCACGGGAGGGTGGGAAGGAGGCAGGACAGGTGATGTGCCCGCAGGGGGTGTGGCAGAGCCCTCCTGGATGCGTGGCTGCCGGCTGATGGGATATTTACTGTTTCCTTGGATGGTTGCTAGAATAAGTTTATAAATTTCTCCTCGTCTTTGGTCATGGAAATAAATTTTTGCTACCAGGGATTTCAGATCTGAGAGCTTTGCAAAGTGGGTTTGCTTTCTCCCAAATCCCGGGGCAGCTTTGGGAAGCAAGAGCTGTAGGAGCTGCGTGGCTCCGTGGCTCCGTTCGTGGTTTGGGGGGATTTGGCTGAAAGCCATTCCAGAGTTACACTGGGAATCGCTTGGCAGCATCTCCGTCCCTTTATTCTCTCTTGCTGCATCAAATTACTGCGTAAAAAAGGGTGTGGTGCCTCCGTGCCTGGCTCTGCCCTGTATCCCTGCCCACACACCCGCTGGGAGGGGAAAATCCACTGGGGCGAGTCCAGGAGTGGGAACGAGGAGCTAAAAGGGCCGGAGAACCTGAGCCCAGGGGAGAAATCCACCGGGGCGAGTCCAGGAGTGGGAACGAGGAGCTAAAAGGGCCGGAGAACCTGGGGGCTCAGCACAAAATCTCCCAGCCCCGCTCCATCCTCCTGAATTCAACACCCGCGTCTCGCACCGCCCACCCGGCAGCTGCCGTGCCTCGGGCTGGGGGAGTTCCGATGGGAATCGTCCCCGTGGGAGAGGAGCTGCTCCCAAGGGAGCCCCTGGGGAGCTGTGAATGGGCTGGGCACGTGGCAGGGGTTGTGTGCGCCGGGGTGCAGGTGGGGAATACCTGGAGTGGGAATCGTGGGACAGCCGCGACACAACCGCTGTTCCCCCATGGAGCTGCCCCGTGCCTGGGGTCAGACCCTGCTGGGAATGTCACAGCTTCCCACACTCCGGCCCTGCCCCGGAGCAAGAGGATGATGGGGGTGGTGAAGCCTCTGGAATATCCCATCCCACTGGGAAGGGCTTCAGGAGAGCAGGAGAGGCCGCAGTTCAGGAGCTTTGGGCACCTGCTGGGAGCTGTTGTGCCGAGCCGAAGGAGGGACGGTGGGAATGCTGCTCATTGCCATGGTGACAGCAGTTACCGCTGGCTTTCCTTAGGGAATAAACCACAGCAGCACATGGAAGTGGGATGACGTCAAAGGGGAGTGGGGGGCAGGTGACAAAGAGCTGTGAGGGACAAGTGGCCAGAGCTGTCAGGAGCCAAATCCCAGCTGGGCTGGAGCTCCTGGGACAGTGACCCAGTGGGGGTTGGGGTAAAGTTCTGCTGTTCTCCTGCTCCCAATCCCTTTTCCTGAAGTGCATGGAACTGGGGGCTCTGGGGGAATCAGCCCGGTCTTTTTGCTGTGGCCAGGGTGCCACGGTGCTCATCGAGTGGCAGCCTGTGACAAACAGGTGCCTGTGTCAGAGCCCCTGCCCTGCCTGCTCCGATGGCACCGAGGTGTGTCCTTTGTCCCTTCCCAAAGCAGATCCCAGGCCATTTTGGGAGCCTGGGGTTGGTAGCTGCTCTGGCCCCTTCCATCCAAGCAGGGAGGTTTGGGACATCAGGCTCATCACCCTCATCCCACCCTCTGATGGGAAAACTCTCCCCACTTTCTCTGGCAGCTCCTGCCCTCAGGAAAAAAAAAAAAAAAAAAAAAAAGATGCCTGCTCCAGATGTTTCTCATACAAATATCCCAAACCTGGATGAGGTGGCTGTGATCCAGCCTCTTCCTTCAGCCCTTGACCTTGAAATGAGAAGAAACTTGATGCCATGTGCCACCGAGATCCTGAATAAATCCCCCCTTGGCCCATTCCTTGGAGCTGCTGTGGGGCCCAGGGTGAGTTCCCTGGGACAGGCTGTGCTCCCTGGGGCTGTCTTGGAGCTACTTCCAGATTTTTTGACCACTTATTTCTTGCCTTGGAGCATGGATAGCTCCAGTGGGGTCAGCCCCTGGCTGTTTCCCCCAGGATGAGCTGTGTAGGGTCAATAATTCCTGAGGGCCTCCCTGGGGATGCTTCCACTTGTTTTTCCTCCTTAGTGGCACAGAGGTGTCCCAGGAGCTGCTGGGCAGGGGGACATGGGGCTGTGGTGGCCACACGCTGCTCTCCAGCTGGAACCAGCTCCTCCAACCCATCCAGGTCACGGATTCTCCGAAGTCACCCTGACCTGCCACTGCTGAATTGCGCCTTGTGGGCACCTCGTGAGGAGCACCCACACCATTCCCTGCCGGGCTCCAACCCCTCCTGCCCAAATCCATCCTTGGGGAGCAGGAGAGGGGACCTTGGGGGAAGCTCTGCCCTGCTCTCCCCTTTCTTCTGCGCTTTTTGGGAGGTCACCTGTGCCTGCTGCTGATCTCTGAGCTGGGTGACATTGGGGTGGGGGTGCTTTGGGTGCAGGGCCCACTCATCCCCCAAAAGCTCCCCAGGGGAGGTTGCTGAATGAGGGTCCCTACCTGATCCTGTCCTGGGGCCTCCCTGGTGTTTCCTGAGGAGAGAAAGGGATTTTTTGCCAAAAAGAGATCAGTTTGGTGCTGTTTGTGTATGGTGTGGTGTCTTGGCAGAAGTGGGGGGTCACGGGAGTCCCCTCCTCACCCCTGGATGAGCTCTGTGTGTGCCAAGGTCACCGCCTTGGTGGCCATGACCTGCTCCTCGAGTCACCCCTGGCAGGGACATCTTGAGCAGGGGACACCTGGCTGAGTCCCCATCCCCAGGATGAGCTGGGTCAGGGCTGGGGTCCTGCATTTGGGGGGTTAAAGGGTGACTAACCCAGCCTGGGCCTGGGCCTGTCCCTGGCAAACTCAGAGTAGGGCAGAGATCTGGGGACATCTCAAGGTTGGGGACACCTCAAGGCTGGGGCCGCAGCACTGGGAGCAGCCAGGTCCCTTGGGATGAGAGGCTGGAAAACCAGGGAGTGTGGGATGAGTGAGGGTGGATTCCCACTGGCAGTTCCACCCCAGGCCAGGGGCTCCCCGAGACCCCCCCAGGAAGGAGCCAGGGAACCCCCAGACCCCCCCACGGCTGCAGCCCCCTGGAGAGGCTCCCCCAACTCTGCCAGGACCCTGCCACCCTGGGAGACCCCACTGGGGAGCTGAGGGGGTACCCCACATATTTGGGGAGCTTACCTGTGTGGTGGGGGGGCTCGGGAAGCAGGGACTGGGGGGAGTGCAGGCAGTGCCCCCAGGGCACCCGTGGGATTTGGGTGCTCGGATTTGGGGGTGCTGCCGGCGCCTGTGGATGGAGGTGCAGGAGAACCCCAGGACCCCCAGTGGGGGGGTCTCTGCTCTCCCTCATCACTGCCACGAGTTCCCCGGGTCTGAGCCCTCCAGCAGCATCCCCCCCCCCCCCGATTTTGGGGTGCACTCGGTGGGGGGGGGGGGGGAACAAGTTGGGGTCCACCCCCTCCCCCAAATCCTGCGCGTTCCCATGGCAACGCCGGATGCGAGGGGAGCCGCCCATTGGCTGCCGATGATGTCATCTCAAGGGCGGGGCACCCCCACCCCAAAAAAAAGAGGGTGGGGGAGGGGAGCTCCGCCCCACGCGGCCCCTCCCCGCCCGTGGGGGCCCCACCCCGCCCCACCCGGCACCGCCCCGGGGGCAGCGGCGGCGGCGGCGGCCGGGGATGCGCTCGGACAGGCCTCCCCTCCCCCCTCGCCCCCTCACGCGGGGGTCGCGCGTGGGGTCTCCCCCCCACCATGCGCCGCGCGCGCTTCCGGGGAGGGCGCCCCCCCGCGGCTGGGAGGTCACACCGGGCGGCGGCCCCGCCCTTCCCTCCCCCTCCCACGCCCTTTGCTCTTAAAGGGCCAGGCCCCCTTTGGGCTCCAGCCCCCTCGTGCCCCCCCCACCCGCGGGTCTCCCCTCTGTATTCCCTCCGTGCCCCCCCGCCGTGTCCCGAGCGGCCGCCAGCGGAGGGTGGAGCGCGGAGGAAATTCCACGGGGGGGTGTGGCGGCGGCGGCGGGGTGTGACCCCCCCACGCCCACGGGTGGGGGACACGCAGCGGGGGGAGGGGCTGGGGACACGGTGGGGACAAAGCGGTGCGGGGGACTGTGGAGCGCGTTTTCCCACGCTTCACCCCCCACCCCCCCCCGCCCAAGGTCACCCGAAATGCCTCCTTAAGCTGTTTAGGGCTAAGAACGGGGGGCACTAATTATTCCCGGGCTGTGGGGGACATAAAGTGTTTGAGGGGGTGCACAGCACCCCCAGATATGTGAGTTTGAGCGGCGACCCCCCGAGCCCCCACCTCGCACCCCTGGCTGGGTTTGGGGTGCACCAGGCTGAGGACGGAGGAATTCAGTTCACCCATAAAGGGGGGGGAGGGTGAGCAATGGTGGAATTTGGGGGGCAACGAGCCCCCCCCCCCGCACACTTAGCTGCCCCATCCCGCACCCCCTACCCCCGCGGCGCTTTGGGGTACAAGGGACCCCCAAATTTGGGTAGGGGAGGGTCCCCCAGGGGAGGACCGAGTGTCCCTTTTGCACCCCCCCCTCAATGAACCTGTTTGTGGGGACCCCCGGTTGTGAGGGGCTGGTCCTGGGGGGTTCTGGGGACATTCAGGTCCCCAGGTGCGGCGGGCAGTTGGGTGTCTGTCTGGGGGTGTCCCCTGGTGTGTTTTTGGGGGGATCTGGCTGGAGGTGGTGCTTTGAGGACCTGGGGATGTGTTGGAGGGGGTTCCTGACTGAGCGTGGGGTGTTTGACGGGTGTCTCTCCTTGTTGGGGGTGTTTTGGGGGTCCCTGGATTTTTGGGGGGGGGTCTATGGGGGTCCCTACCTGAGAGTGGAGGCTTTTTGGGGGCACTGGTAGTTTGTGAGCGTGTGAGGGGGTTGTTTTGGGGGGGTCCTTGTCTGGTTATGGGGCTGTTTGGTGGGGGTCCTTGGCTGAGTGTTTGTGTTGGGGGGTCGCCCCAATATGTGGGTACTGGGGGGTCTCTGGGGTGTGTTGGGGGGCTCCCGGCTGTATCGGGGGGTGATTCGTGGGGGGCTGTGTTTGGGGGTTCCGTGGCTCTGTGCGTGTGTTGGGGGGTCCCTGGCTGTGGGAGGGTTCGCGGGGGATCCCGGCCCTGAGTGTCGAGGTGCTTTGCGGGTCTCGGTTTTATGGGGACGGTGAATTCGGGGCTCCGTGCCGGTGCCCAGGGCTCCGTGCCGGTATCGGGAGGGTTCGGTGCGGGTGCTTTGGGCTCGGTGTCGGTGGGGGTTCGGTGCCGGGGGCTGGGTGCCGGTGCCCGGGCTCGGTGCCGGTGCCGGGGCGCGC
>NW_024528488.1:716409-1026704 GCF_017590135.1 Pyrgilauda ruficollis | reverse complement strand
GACGGGCGGGCCCGGCCCCGCCTCAGGGCACGGGCGGGCCCCGCCATGCCCGGCCCGGCGACCCCCGAGTGGCCCCCCGCCCCGCCGGAGCCGCCCCGAGGCGCCGCCCCGGTCGGTTGGTTGGTGAGAGCTCGTTAAAAAAACCCCTTCGCCCCCGCCCCGTGCCTCAGTTTCCCAGGCTCCTCACGGACTGCGGGTCTCTTACAGGGCCAGGGGAAGGCGACGCCCGCCATGAGCTCGTCGGCGCTGCTGGCTGAGGGCCCCCTCGACCCCCCGGTGCTGCTGGCCGACATCAAGACGGAGCCCCCCGAGGAGCTGCTGGCCAGCGACTGCAGCCAGCCCCAGGCCGAGCCCGTCGATCTCTCCCTCAATAAATCCAAGGTGGCTCCGGCCTCGGCCCCGCCGCCACCACCCCCCACCTCGGTCCAGTCTTCCCCCATGCTGGTGGCTCCCCCACTTCCCGCTTCCAGCACCGTGTCCATCCCGCCCTCCGGTCTCAGCTCCACCTCGGCCATCCCGGCTGTCCTCTCACCCGGCTCCATCCTGGCCTCCACGCAGGGCAGCGGCGGGCAGCAGATCCTCCACGTCATCCACACCATCCCCTCCGTCAACTTGCCCAGCAAGATGGGCAACCTGCAGACCATCCCCGTGGTCGTGCAGTCCCTCCCCGTCGTCTACACCACCGTGCCCACGGACGGCGTCACCGCTATTACCGTGCCCCTCATCGGGGGGGACGGCAAGAACGCTGGGTCTGGTAAGGGCACCTGGGGGGAATGCTGGAATCTGGGGGGTGGAGGGTGTGTGTCCTGCCTCGTGGAGGGGTACCCTCGAAGGGGGAATCTCATTTTTCACTGTGGAGTGTCCCTGCCACCGCCATGTGCCACTCTCATACAAAACCTCTCAGCCCCCAGCCTGTGCCCCGCAGGGGACATGGGGAGGGCAGGGACACGCAGGGCATGGCACTGCCTGTTCTCCACCCATCCTGCTGCTGGCAGCCTGCCCTGCCCTTCCCACTGGCTGCCTGCTGCCAGCAGCTCTGGTTTCAGTTCAGCTGCTCCCTGTGCCCCCCACAATCCCCTTTCCCAGGACATTCCCAGCTTCCCACCTTATCCACGGAGGGGGACCTGGATCTGCCCTGCTCTGGGCAGGAGCAGGCAGCCAGAAGTGGTGCCCCCGAGTTGTTTCCTCCCTTTGGGGGTTCTCCATCTGGCCACTTGGATTTGATTCTCTGTAGGGATGGGCTGTGCCAGGAGCACTGCAGGAGCAGGGAGAAGGCTGCACCCTGATGTGGGGTGGGTGTTTTGGGGATGTTCTGTGCTCACCCCTTGCCTCTTTGTGCCCTAAAGCTTTCCTTTCCCGGACTCCTCCAGTGAAAATGGACCCTGGCTCCGTGTACCCCATGGACATGAACAGCGACAGCGAGGACAGCGCCTCCGAGAGTGGCCCAGCACCTTTCCAGGACCTCCAGAGAGAGTGAGTCTCCTCCTGCCTGTGCCTCCCCACCCTTTATTCCCCCGAGCCCCCCGTGGGCTCCGTGGGCTCTGGGGCCGTGGCTCCAGCTCTCCCTGCTCCCGGCAGGCCGGCGGCGCGGGGCCCCAGAGCCGATTCCCCGGACCTGAAGAAGCGGCGCATCCACCAGTGCGACTTCGAGGGCTGCAATAAGGTCTACACCAAAAGCTCCCACCTCAAAGCCCACCGGAGGATACACACAGGTAGGGGTGGGATCGGTGTCCCTGCATTCCCCATGGGATGGTGCTGTGTCCCTGGGTGGCCCTGTGGGAGTGCTGCGTGGAGGTGCCGAGGGATTCCCCGTTGGGAATTTCTGTGAGGGTTTGGGGGCTCGTTGAGGTCACGCTGACCCCTCGGTGCTCCCCTGCACAGGCGAGAAGCCCTACAAATGCACGTGGGAAGGCTGCACCTGGAAGTTCGCCCGCTCGGACGAGCTCACCCGGCACTTCCGCAAGCACACGGGCATCAAACCCTTCCGCTGCTCGGACTGCGACCGCAGCTTCTCCCGCTCCGACCACCTGGCCCTGCACCGCCGGCGGCACGTCATGATGTGAGCGGTGCCCGCCGCGCTGGGAGCCGGCAGCGCCTCCTTCCCTCCATCCATCCACACCCCGCGGCTCCTGCGGGGCGGGGCGGGGACTGCGGGAGCGCCGGGGCCGAGCCGTGCCCGCTGCAGGAGCCCCGCCGGCACGGCACAGGACGGCAAACAATGGATTCTGGACTGCTGCCCCTTCTCTCTTATCCCCAGCTGTTTTTATTCCTGGGTTTGTCCTCGCCTGGAGGCTCCTTGACTCCTCACCTGGAATTCACCCAGCAGCTGCCTCCAGCTCTTCAGCCTCTTGCCCATTGTTGTCCCCCGTGTGCTCCCTGCCTCCTGGCCCTCCCAGTGCCTGGGAGCCGTGGCAAGGACGGGGGGCAGGTGATGGGCCCCTGTGGAGGAGTTGATGGCCATTCCTGCTCCATCCCCAGACTGTCCCAGCAGGAGAAGGGATGTCGCCTCTCCCTGTGTCCAGCACGTGCTGGGCTTCATGGGAAGTGCTGGGTGCACAGAGAGCCAGGAGGAAAAGAGGAATCAAGAAAGGGGGAAACAACCCAACAGTGACCCACAAACAAGACCACCACCACACAAAGGGAAACTTTGTGGAACATGGAACTTATATTTTATGGAATTCTACGAGGGGGTGGGACAGGGTGGGGGGGATGAGGGCCAGCAGCTCTCGGGTTTTTTGGAAGACTCTGGGCCACTTGAAGTGTTTCTAAGTTAAACCAGCGGCTGTGGCCACATGCTTTGCTTTTTAATAATGGTTTTTGAGGAGTGTTTCTTCATCCCCCCCAGCCAACCCCCCTGGTTGCTGAGAGGGTGTCAGGATTTGGGTTGGATGCTCTGAGCTGTTGGGTGGTGGGAAGGGTGATGGGGACCATGCTCAGGGCAGTCCCTGCAGGGAGTTCCCAGACTCCCTCTGAGCTGGTGCTTTGCCCTGGCTATGTGGGAATGGTGAACTGGTGTGAGAGGGGCTGGGGGGGCATTCAGGGACCTGTGGCCCCTGAAAACAACTCACATCTGCCTGGGAAAGTGCTTTTCCTCAACTTCCCATCCACCAGCCAGGGTGTGCCATGTGCAGAGCTTGTCCCTGGCCTGAGGTAGTCCCTGACCCCCAGGGCCTGAGGGAGAGACTGGCTGGGCACAGACCCACTGCCCCTGGCCACAGCCACCCCGCCCTGCAGGCCTGGGACAGTGGCTGGAAAGCTGCCACGTGGGGAGTGTTTGTTCAAATCTATTAATGGCAAGAGGCACCGTAGGAATATCATGGATTGGCCTGGTCAGGGCAAGGGTGTCACTGCCCAAAGGGGACAGGGACAAGGCAGAGCTGTTCAAGGCATTCTGTGTCCAGAGGATGGACTGAGGGGGTCCCAGTGCCCTGAGCTGGATGAGCAGGACTGCAGGAATGATCTTGAATGAACCTGAGCAGGATCTTCTGCTCCAGCTGGATCCCTCCAAATCCCTGTGGGATCTGGTGGGATTCATCTGAGAATCCTCCAAGAGTTGCTGATGCCATCACAAAGCCTCTCTTGATGATTTTGAATTGTTTTGGGACTCCAGGAGGCCCCAGCTGGCTGCAAACTGGGGACTGTTGTCCTGATTTTCCAGAAGGGCAAGAAGGAGGACCCCAGAACCCACAGGCCTGTCAGTCTCACTTCAGTGCCCAGTAAAATCATGGAAAAGATGATTCTGGGAAGTATTGGAAGACACCTGGAGAACAACAGTGTTATTGGTGACAGCTCCATGAGGGGAAAGTCCTGCTTGTCCAGCCTGATTTCCTTCCACAAGAGGGTATCCCACCTGGCTGATAAAGGAAAGCCAGGAGATGGAATCTTTTTGGACTCCAGCTTTTGATTCTGTCTCTCCCAGGGTCCTTCTGGACAAAATGTCCAGGCTGCAGCTGGATAAACACATGGGATGGGGGAGCAGCAGGCTCCTGGGTTGGGCACAGAGGATGACGGAGTGGGGTGACACCAGCCTGGCACCTGTCATTACTGGGGTTCTACAGAGCTCCAGCCTCATCCCAGTTCTCTTCATCATCCTGATGAACAACCCAGATATAGGACTAAGGAATACTAAGGAAAAAATCTCTAAATTCTTCAGTTGAAGCTTTTTGGGGATTTTGCATGAAAGATGTCCTATTCCAGAGAGAAAAAATTACAAAGAAAAGATAAAAATACTCCTTACAGAAACGAAAAAAATCCTATTTTTGGAGGGTTTGAGAATTCTGTCACTTTTTGAAAGGCCCCGCGGCGCCACCTGGGCTCGGCCGAGGGTGGAGCTTCTTAAAGGGCCCGGCCCGGTCCCCGCGGGGGGCACCGGGCACGGCCCCACCCGCAGCGCGGCCGGTGGGACCCCCAACCCCACCGCACCCCGCGCTGGGTCACGGGTCACGCGTGGGGTACCCGGCATGAGGCCACCACGGGGACCCCCTGCCCAAACCGGCTCCTCCTGAGCGCCGGGACTCTGGGG
Source organism: Pyrgilauda ruficollis (assembly GCF_017590135.1). Classification (NCBI taxonomy): domain Eukaryota; kingdom Metazoa; phylum Chordata; class Aves; order Passeriformes; family Passeridae; genus Pyrgilauda; species Pyrgilauda ruficollis. The sequence goes on along the minus strand of NW_024528488.1, from coordinate 1,022,182 downwards.
ACCCCCCAGCACTGTCCCGGGAACGCCGGGGCTCCCCTGCACGTACCTGTGGGCACCCTCGGGGGTGTCACTGGGGGTGCCTTGGGGGGCACAGGGTGCTGGCAGTGTGTGTCAGGCCTGGGGGGTTTCCTCTGGGGGCACGGGAGGGCTCCCGGGAGGTGCCCTTTAGGGGGACAGGGCGCTCTTTGGGGGTGCTGTCACCCTGTGTTAAGGTTCAGGGTGGCACTTAGGGGCACTTAGGCTCTGTGCTCGCCCTTTTTGGGGTGCTGGTAGGCAAAGCCATGCTGGAGGGACTGTCCTGTCCTTCATTCCCCAGGTTGGTTATGGGGTGCCGCCCCTCCTGACCACCCGCAGCCCGTGTGTGGGGCTGGGACCCGGGCAGTGCCCGGGGGCCGCTGGGCCGTGTCCCCGCCCCGGCCGCGCCGCGCTGCTGTGACCCGCTGGCGGCGCTCGGGCACCCGGTGGCGCCAGCGGCCCGCGCTGGGCGACGGCCGGAGGAGGAGCCGAGGGATTCCCGTTCTTTGGGAATTTCCCCGAGCGCCTGGGGGCCGCCGTGGCAGCGCTGATCCCTCGGTTCTCCCCCGGTACGGGTGAGAAGCCCTACAAATGCCCGTGGGAAGGGTGCACCTCGGAGTTCCGCAAGCACGGGGGCATCAAACCCTTGCGCTGTTCGGACTGCAGGTCCTTGTGCTGGCAGGGACTGCTGGCACAGGCTGGGTTGGCAGTCCCCAGGCCTCGGGAGGGGCTGCAGAGGTTTGGGGGTCACGCAGGGTCTTGTGCCAAATGCCCGTGACAAAGGGACAGCGTGTGTGGGCATCACCCTGTGGCTGCAGAAGATGCCGAGGCCCTGCCACACAGGAGCAGGTGCCAACCCCACCCCAGGGGCTGGACCCGCCATGCGGGGGTCCAGGCTATGCTCCCTCTCAGCCCCCTCTCCTGGGTTAGGCCCTGGGGGCTTTTAATTGCTCTGAGCACCCCCACTTGAGATCCCCACCCACATCCCTGGGCCCATTTAAGCTCAGCCTGGGGCCTCCAGCTGCTCCCTGTGCTGTCCTGGAGCTGTCTCATCCCTTTCCACAGCCACGGGCCCCCGTGGCTCTCACCTTGACCTGCCCCATCGCTGTGACCTGGGACTGTCCTGCAGCACGTGCCAGGGGCAAGGTGAAAGACAGGGAGGGCTGTGCCACCTCCATTCTGGGCACAGGTGGTCCCTGAACTTCAGCAAAGCCCCTCTGGCAGTGGCTGCCAGACCCTGTGGCATGAGGGGCACATCGAGCTCCACTTCCCCTGGGAATTCTCCAGTGCCTGGGGTTGCTTGGTGGGAGCCCAGAAAACCCTCCTGGATGTTTTCCAGGCTTGGCAAAGTCCAAGGCTGGGGTTTGGGGGGAAAAAAGGCCAATACCACCCCCTTCCTCCAACCCTGAATTTTTGTCCTGGAAACTCACTTCAGCCTCAGGCCTTTCTGCTTCCTCATCTCCCTCCTCCTCTCCAGGAATGTCTGGAGGAGCTGCTCCATCTCCCTGCCTAACCCTAACCCTAACCCCAGTGCTGCCCCACTGCCTGACTGGGGGTACTGGGGGCCTCCCCATCTCCTCTGGGCTCTTTCCCCATCCCCTGCCTGCACTTTTCCATGGCTGGCAGAAGAATTTAGCAATCCCAAAACGCTTTCCTGTGAACGAGCAGTGACTGGCAGGGTTCTGCAGCCTGCTGGGGGGTCCTGCCGGCTGGTGGCCCCCCCGTGTCCCGAGGGGACAGTGGGGTGACAGTGTCCTGGCTCTGGGATCCCCGCGGTCCCTGCGGACGGTTCCTTGTCCCTGTCCCTGTCGGGGGTGCCGGGGCCTCTCCGCCCGCCCGCCCGGCACTGCTCAGACTGGTTTAGCAAGTGGATGGGACGGGGCGGCCGCTTTTCCTTTGAAGGGCTCCCGGGAAGCATTTGATGGCTGGAAACCTCCGAGGAGGAGAAAGGAAAAGACAAAAATAGGTGGTTTTGGGTTTCGGTGGGGGAGCGGGGGAGGCGCGGGGCTGCTCCGGCAGCTTTGCAGACCTTTGTGTGCCGGGCCCGGGACAGGCGAGCGGGGCGTCCCCGGCCACAGGGAGCCCGAGCAGCTCCCGGCCCAACCCCGGGGCGGCCTCGGCCCAGGGAGGCAGAGCCAGAGCGGCCTGGGGATGTCCGCCACGGCCCCGAGAGAGGTGGGTGCTCCGGGGTGGCTGGGGGGGTTCGGGTGGCAGCAGGGAGGGAGGAGCTGCTGCAGGAGGGAAACAGGGCCAGGGACCCCCAGGCAGGGCCTGGCCCCTTCCCCAGTCCCCCCCTCCTGGGTGGGACCTGAGTGGGGGTCTTGGGGTCCCTTGGGGTGAGGGTGGCTGTGGGGATGCTGAGGGCAGGCTGGGGCTGCCTCTGCCTGTGCCTGGGGTCATTTGGGGAGTGAGAGCTGAGGTTTGCTTCCCAGCCTGATCCAGATTTCCTCAAAATTCGGTGCCTTTCTTGCCTTTTACTTCAAGTCTGTAATTCGGGGCTTCACCTGCCTCCCGCTCCCTTGTGAGAGGAGGACCTGGCTGTCCTTCCTCACCATTCCATGGACCCGGAGTGCCGGGACCCGGGATCAGGGGCTGGCTCCCCAGTTCTCCCCCAGCGACCCCCAGCAGCCCCAACCCCTGGGTTGGGACCCCCTTTCAGCTCCGTGCGGCCCCTCCATCCCTCCCTGCACAGGAGCTCCCTTCCCAAACCCCCTCCAGCCTCTCGCTGTCGGCTTTTCAGAAGGGAATTCTGCGTGTGACGAGGGAGGAAAACGTGAGCGAGGTCGGGAGGGGAGCGCGTTGGTGGCCGGGTCACGGGGAGCCGCCCTTATCTCTGTGCCATCGCGGGTGGCACGTGGGGACACACCGGGACCGGCGGCGCCCCCCGGGGCAAAGGACCGGTGGCAGAGAGGGACCCAAGGCCGTTCTCCCGGGGCAGATAAGGGCACTGCCTGGGTTTGGCCCATCCCTGCAAGGAGGGGCAGCTCTGCCTTGGGGAATCGTGGATTGCTCCCTGCTGGGCAGGAGCAGCCTGGAGTGAGCCCTGCTCTTGGGATTCACTCGGCTGCGCATGGGATGGAGAGAAAGGGAACACGTTTGGTTTTTATAATGGAATCATGGAATGGTTTAGGCTGAAAAGACCTTAATGCTCATCCCATTCCACTCCTGCCATGGGCAGGAACACCTTCCCCTGTCCCAGGCTGCTCCAAGCCCTAATGTCCAGCCTGGCCTTGGGCACTGCCAGGATCCAGGGGCAGCCGCAGCTGCTCTGGGCAACCTCACCACCCTCAATACAAACTTCCCCTTTCCCGTGTGGTCTTGGTGGTCCTGCAGGGCTGGTGACACATCCCCCTGTCCCTGGCATCCCCTTGGAGCGCTGGTGAGAGTTCCAGCAGCAGCACAGCTTCCCTGGAAAACAAAGCCCTGCAAGGCCTGAGCTGTTCCTGTGTTTGCTCTCCCAAGGGCTCACAAGCTCTGCTCTCTGGGATGCTCAGCCCCCCCAGCTGATGTTTTGGGTCCCTGGTGTGGGGAGCAGCTGTGACACCAAATCTCTGCTGAGGCTCCTGCTCTGAGCAGTCACAGGTCCCATGTGAGGGCCCTGGAGTGGCAGGAATGCCATGGGAACAGGCATTCATTCCCCTGCCCTGGCAGCAATGCAGCTGCTTTCCCTTTGGCCAGGGGGGTAGAGCAGCCTCGGCTCCCCCACTTCCTTCCTCTGCTCCTGTGGTCCCCTGGAGCTGCTGGGATGTCCCCAGGGTGGTGACAGCAGCATCCCTGCCTGCGTGGCATCCTGCCTGGGACACACAGAGAAGTGGGGAATCTGGGGCTGATTTGGGATGGGTGAACACAACGAGGGGGAGGATCCAGGCTCTTCCTTGGGGAGGGGCTGGGGACAGTTGGGGCTGGATTATCTGGAGCAGAATGGTGCCTTTTTTTTTTTTTTTTTTTTTTTTTTTTTCCTTTGCCAGAAAGGTAATTTTTATTCCCTTGTATCTCTGGATCTTTACACTCCTTCCTTTCCAGAAGTGAAACCCAAACACGGTTGCCTGGTGTCTCCATAGAATCCTGTGCCTTCCTACTTGTCTGTGCTTTTCCAACTGTTGCTTTTCTTTTCCTTCAGTGTTTGTCCCTTTTATTTCTGATCCTTCACCTTTTCTCCCTGGGAATGGGAAGTGTGAGCAAGTAGGAATTTCCTCTCAAAATTAGTTTTGATGCAAAATTGGCCCATTCATGGGAAAATGGCATTTTCTTATTGAAAAGTACCCATGTCTGTAAAAAAATAAATATCCCCCTTGTTTCAGTGCAGGGGACTCAGTCTGGGGACAATGGCCCAGCTGGGGGGTGTTCCAGGCCTTGGGGTTGGGGACTGACCCCTCCATCCTGGTGGTGCTGGAGCTGGCTGGGCCCCATGGCTGATGAGGCTCCTGGATTGGCTCAGGGATTGGGATTGGGATTGGGATTGAATCCTGGAGTGCTGGAACTTCTTGAGCTCTGTGTGGGAGCATGGCTGGTGACAGATCTCCTGGCCCCCTGCTCAGGGTTGGGATTGGGGTTAAATCCTGGGGTTTCCTGAGCACTCTGTTGGAGCATGACTGGTGATGGAGCTTGGCTTTGGGATTGAGGATCGAATCCTGGAGTGTTGGAATTTCCTAGGCTCTCTGTGGGAGCACAGCTGGTGACAGAGTTTGGGGTTGGGATTGGGGATCAAATCCTGGGGTGTGGGATTGTCCTGAGCTCGATGTGAGAGCACAGCTGGTGATAGAGCTCCCGGTCACCTGCTTGGGATTGGGATTGAATCCCGGGGTGTGGAAGCTTCCTGAGCTCCCTGTCAGAGCATGGCTGGTGACAGAGCTGGGGTTGAGATTTGAGTCCTGGGGTGCTGGAGCTTCCCAAGCACATTGTGGGGTCACGGCTGGTGACAGAGCTCCTGGCCACCTGCTCCGGGTTGGGATTGGGATTGAATCCCGGGATGTGGGATCTTCCTGAGCTCCCTGTCAAAGCACACCTGGTGACAGAGCTTGAGCTTGGGGTGCTGCAGCTCCCCGGGCTCCCAGCCGGAGCTCCTCTCGCCCTTTTATGTGCGGGTGTCCCGGCGGGGCCGGCGCCGGGAGCCTGATTGGCTCCGCATCACCGCGCCGCTTCCCGGTGGCGTTTCCTCCTCCCGCGGCCAGGTAGAGCCTTCCCGCGGCCAGGTGCAGCCTTCCGACCCGCCACCGGCCTCCCACCAGCGCAGCTCGCTCCGGCTCGCCTCAGGGTTTTTTTTTCCCTTCCCCTCCCTTGTTTCTCCCCTTTTCCCCCCTTTTTCCGTGTTTCCCGGGCCGGGCCCGTCCCCGTGCGGGGCGCGGGGGGATGAGCAGCGGGCTGGTGGACGCCGCGGTGTTGGCACCGCTCAAACCCGTCAGCATGTCCGGGGACCCCAGCGAGGACACCCCGGTCTTCGAGGACATCAAAGCCCCCTCGCGGCCCCTGGAGGCCCCTCCCGACCTGGCGCAGGTAAGCGTTGGGAAGGGGCCGCTCCCGCCCGCTCAGGTGCCGGAGCCTCCCCAGAACCTCTGGATTTGGGCTGAATTCTGCTTTGTTTCTTCCGTCGTTGCTGCGACACCCCCGTGGCTCCGTCGGCTCCCGCTTCCCCCTCCGCTGGCTTTTCTCATGGGCGTGTTGGGTTTCGTTTGAGAATTTTGGTTTGGGTTTTTCGCCTCCCGTCTGCCTTCAAAACTCCCCGGCGTCCGTGTGGGCTTTGCTCCCACTCCAGGGTTCAGTCCGTGTCCCCTGGGGTGGCAGGCCAGGGGGTGTCCAGGGGCTCTCCCACCGGGAAAGGTTTTGGGATCTGGGTTGCTGTGCCTGCGTGTGCTGGATGGGACATGGGACCTCATTTTCCATTTTATTTTATTGTCTGTACTTTTCCACCACCACGGTGGAGAAGGAATGCTCCTTGAGATTCCCTGGCAGCGTTCCCCCCAGATAAAGCCCGGGATAAGGCTTTGGGATGTTCCTGCAGGCCCACCCCTCTCCTGGGCCCTGCTGCCCACCCCATGTGGGGGGACCAGGCTCCGTGTCCCACCCCCAGAGCTTCTGGCCGCTCTTCCTGGTGGGAAGGAGGGTGAGGCAGGCCGGGCCCCACCCTGGAGCCGAGGTTTCCCCTTTTCCCGCTCCGTGGGGCGCGGGGTGCCCGGGGTAATGATTAACCCCAACCCCACGGCCCCAGCGCCATTTTGATCGGGGCGGGAGCGCTCCGGGCCCGGCTCCAGGGCCCTGCAGGGACCCCTGCCCGGCTGCTGCTCCTCCGGAGACCCCCAGGAGACCACCCAGCGGGGGTGGCACCAGCCAGGCTCGGGGCCATGTCCCCACTGCCCCTGCTCTGGTTCCCACGTCACCAGTGTGCCAAGGGCCATTTTGGGGCTGTGTCCCGCAGAGGGAGGTGAAGGCCGTGGCTCCATCACTGGATTTCCTGGAGCTCCGGGATCTGTCAGTGTGCTCGTGGGTGTGGGCTCCTACCTCCCCGTGGCCTTCCTGCTCCTCCGTGGGGGTTCAGGGATCACCTGGATCACAGCTGGGTGGTGGTTCTTGGAAAGCTGGGGATTGTCCCCAGGGCCTGTCCCGGGGGGAAAGCTGTCAGCTCCCTCCAAACCCCCCAAAACGGGCTGGGGAGGGTGAGCTTGGCTTCTTGCCTTTTTCCATCCGGGTAGGATGAGGCAGTGCAGCCATGGCTGGCCCTGAGCCACCTCCTGTCCTCGTCATGGGGACACCCATGGCTGGGGACACCCATGGTTGGGGACACCTTCACCCCACCCCATCCCTGCTGTGCTTCCAGGGGAACAGCAGTTTCTCCTCCCAGTTTGATCCCACTTTGCTCTGGAGTGGTGGCAGCTGAGGGGTGGCCTTGGAGGTGTCACCCTTTGCCACTGACGCTCCTGTGTCCCCTTCTGGGCAGTGGGATCCTGGGACAGCGGCTGTGGAGCCGAGCAGGTCCCATGGATCCCATGGATCCCCAAACCCTCCCAGGGAGCAGGGCTGTGCTGGGACACCCCAAGAGCCCTGGGCTGGACCCCACAGCCCCCGGGCAGGAGTTTCCACAGCTTGGCCGCTTTCTCCTGGCACGTTCCAGAGGCTGTGGCGCTGTGGAAGCCCTGCCTGGAGGCTGGAGGAGCTGGAAGCTGCAGGGCTGGGAAGCCTTTGCTCCAGAGGGTTTTTATCAGCTTGACAAGGCTGGTGCCAAAGGCTGTGACCTGTCAGGCTCCAGCTCAGAGCAGTTCCCGCTGCTCTGGCTGCCCGAGCTTGGGAAGAGGCAGGAACAAATCATCCCTGTGGTTTCAAAGTCCCACTGCCATATATCCCTCTAAAATTGCTTTTCAGATGGGAGCTCTTTGCTGTTGAAAATTTTATTGAATCGGGCTCAGGTGGAAACAAATCCTTTGTGGAATTTCCAATGAAATTTTGCCTTTCTGTGTCTTTTCCAAAAAAACCCAAACCAAAAACAAAACAAAAACCCCAAAACAAAAAAACCGAAACAAACACCTGAGAAAAGAGGAGGGAAAAGGGCTTGTGAGAGAAAAGGACTTTTCCTTCCTGATTTGAGTCAGATCAGTCAGAAAAAGCATTTTACTCTTTAAATCTCCAGTGGCTGATGCTGGAGGGAATAACAGTAATAATTTTATTATTAATAATAATCATCATCAAAAGTAAGGCAGCAAATAATAATAATAATAATAATAGTAAGGCAAAAGTGATGTCCAGGGAACATTTCAGGAGAGGAGGAGCTGATCCCTTTGCATGGCTGTCCAGTTCCCTGGATGAGTGAGGGGCCTGGGGGATTTATCCTTGCTCCCACCTGGCTGCCACAGCATTCCTGGGCACCTGGAGCTGGAGAAGCATCCCGGGATCACCTAGGACCTGGAGGGACAGGGCAGGAATTGGCTCCTCCAGGCTCCCTGGTGGCTGTGGGGAGGTGGCTCTGCCACCCCTGTCCTTGAGGGTTTGGGAAGGCAATCCCTGTGTCCATGGCTCCAGCTGGGAATTCTGGTGTTGGAGGCTCCAGGGCTATTGAGAGAGGGCAGGAGCTGCTGGGAAGAGACAGAAGGACAAACCCCAACCCTGTCCCTCGGTTTAACCCCTTCCTGCCTGTGCCAGGCCCCGGGGCAGTTGTGGTGGTGAGCTCCCAGTGGGGCTGAGGCTGTGTGGGAAACAAGGAAGATGGCGATGAGTGTGGAAAGGGATTTTCCTTGGCTGCAGGCTGAGGAACAGCAGCAAAGGGCTCCCTTTGTGTCCCCTGATCCCAGTTCCTGCCCCACAGGCACTTCCCCACTCTGTCCTTGGCTCCCTCTGGGCTGGGGGTGCTCAGGAGGAATAAAACATCTCCAGCATCTGGGGGGTGCTTGGACACATCCGATGGGATCAGGAAAGTGCTGTTCCCAGAGCTTTTCCTGGCACTTCACCTCCTCAGTGCTGGGAATGGCACTGCCGGACCCTTCCAGCAGTGTGGATGAACTGTGGAACAGGGTGCAAGTGCTGTGGTGCTCCTCTGACTTTATCTTGGCAGGGATTTTGCTCCTGGATCACAGGAGAAGCTGGATCCAGCATTTTTAGGAATGCTCCAGCTTTCAGGAGGTGTTTCAATCCTGCCCTGTCCCTGTGCCATGTTCTGCACCTCCTTTGGTGCATCCTTGTCATGAATGTGGCTGTGGTGGCTTGAGGGTGGCTGTCCTTTGGAGCAGGGATGGCTTTTCCTGCTTCTTGGTGCTCCAGTGCCTTGGAACCAGGGTGATGGGTCCTGGTCAGGGCCAGGAGAGACTTGCCTTCCATAAATAAAGCTCCTTTACTTTTTAGGAGAGATGTTGGAGTGCTCAGCACAGCTCCCAGGGGATGATTCATTTCCTTGGAATCTCAGGAGCTGCAGGCAGGGAATAAATTTGGCTTTTCTGCAGGAAAGGGGAGATGGCCGCTTTGGAATTTTTCTCTGGACCTGGAATGAGATGCCTGGGGAGAATTTCCTCCCTTGGGGATCCTCCTGGCTTTGGAGAAGGGTTTAGAAATTCCACAGAAGTGTGCAAAATCCATTTCCAGAGGTTCTGGCAGCCTGGGCAGGCTCCAGGGAGTGCAGGAATGGGGTGGGAGAGATGGGAAGTTAAATGGTGCCAAGGAGGAATGGGAACACCTGATCCCTCTGACACGAGGATGGGTTTGGGAGCTGGTGGAGCCTTGCGTGAGGGATCTCCAGAGGGAGGGATCCTTCCCTCTGTTTTGCTTTGGGATCAGCTGATCCCAGTGGTTTGGGACCAGCCCACGGATTTGCAAGTCTGATGAGCTTTGTGCCTGGCAGGTGTCTGCAGGGCCACAGGGAACTGGGACAGATTCCCAGAAAGGATCTGTTTATCCCTCTAATTTTGCCAGAGGACCCTCAGGAGAATCCACAGCCCAGGGGTGTGCCAGGGGTTGGTCCCACGGCAGAGCAGCTCCAGAGCCTGCAGGAAGCTCTGGGTAAAACCAGTGAGCCCAAACCCGGCACACGTGGGGGCTTCATCCACAATAATCGTTATTTTATTTTTCTGGAGGCCCCAAACCCCGCCGAGCTCCCCGCGCGGGTGCAGGATGGAAGGAGCAGCAGGATGGAAGGAGCAGCTCCATGGAGCAGCTCAGCCGAACTTTGAGCCGCGGAGCTCTGGCCCGGTGGGACAAAGGCTGATTGTTCTGCGAGGGAAGGAGGGAGCGAGGGAAGGGGATGGGGATTCCAGGTGTGCCGTGCTCGTCCTCCTCCCTGCGACCCGCCGTCCGTTTGGATTAGCTGGAAAAGCGCCTGCTGGTTGGTGTTTTTTCCTTTTTGGAAGGCTGGAAAAGGAGGGAACGAGCGGGGCGCTCCGGGTTTCCCTCTGCGGCTCCTCCGGAGCGCTGTGTGGGAGGCAAACGCCGTCACCTGAACTCGCTGCCCGGGCTTTGGGGAATGCATTTCTGGCCCGTGCATCACCGCCCGGGAGCTTTCCCCCTCTCAAACCTGTTCGGTCACCTCCCGGCGCTGTTTTGTTCTCCTTCCCTGCTCCAGTGAGTTCTTTTATCCAACCCATCCACTGCAAATAATCGCACTTACGAGCGTCTTGCGAGCTCGATTACAGTGTTTGCTTTCCTCGTGCTCCATTGGCGAATTCCCGCAGTCACAGGGTCCGGCCGGGCTCTGGGGATTGGAGAACTCGTGTTTACAAATCAGATGTTCTCAGAACTTGAGCTAGCATGAAAACCCTCTAAAAAAACCCCCATGGGCTGTTTACCACATCAAAGAGCTTCAGCCCCGTTCAAGCTCGGCTTGAAACTCAAACAAAGAATCTTTCATTGAGTTCAGAAATGCTGCGAGAATTCTTGGAAAATTATTGTTTTCTCAGCGTGATGGGGAGGGACCTTCAAGTTCCCACCCAGAGCAGGATTTTCAAGTATTAAAATGCATTTCAGAACCTCGCTCTTTGTAGGATTTTCACTGCAAGCAGGAGAAGGGAACGGCAAGGAATTCATCGCAGTGTAGCTGCTCTGAAAACACAGGTTCATCCCCAAAAGCAGGGTATTATCCATCCCTTATCAGATCCCTCACACCTCAGGTGATTTATCTCATGGATCTGAACCCATCGTGGAGAGGCCAGAGGATGTGGATCTCTCCAGCCCATCAACCATGGGACTTTTTGTTGTGTATTTATTTACCCAAAATATTTTAATGTTGTCTCTACAAAATCGTAATTATTCTGCTCCTCAGGGATATTTCAGGGAGCTAAACCCAGGAATGGCTGTATATATTAAAATTCCTCACAATGAGCAGTTTTGATGTTCTCTAAGCTGTGGAAAAGCCCCAAATTTATTGGGAAAATCAGGACATCTCCCCAGCTGCTCATCCAAAACACTTCCGAATGTTTTGTTCTGGGCAGCTTCCAGTATTTGGGGGTTTTGTGGTTCTGTGGCGTGGGAGGAACTCAACTCCATTAATTTGGGGGTTGCCATCCCCTCGGGGATGCCAAGAGTGTCCCAGTCCTTGTGCTTCCCAGGGCTCAGACCCAGCCTCCCAAATGCTCCCGCTGGAGCTTCTCCAGGGCTCAGAGCCTTCTCCTGGGAGCTGTTATTGGCCTGTGCCATAATCAGCTTCCCCTAATTAACAGCAACTGGGGACTCCTTTATACACAGGGAAAGTGTGGAAAGGGAGGGTTTGGGTGGAGGGCGCTGGATCTGGAGGAAACTCCAGATTTCTGCTCCCAGCACCACACCAGAAGCACCGAGGTCCCTGCTCGTGGCAGCGGGTGGAATGAGGTGATGGTTGAGGACCCTTCCAACCAAAACCATTCCGTGATTCCATGAAATACTCAGAACACGTGGCAGTAGTGGACCCGCTCCAGTGTCCCCCTCAGTCCCTGTTTTGGCAGATCTCCTTGGCCTGGGGACATTCAGGCTTGGGAGAAGGGCTGGTCCAACCCAAGGCTGCCTCGGGGTTTGTTTTGTTTTCCCAACTGCTCTGGGAGGAAGTTGGGGCTGCAGGGATGGGGGGAATTTGCTGTCTGCACGTGAAACCTGACCTTGCCCGGGGTCTGCCTGGTATTTGCCTGGGAAGAACGGGATTTGTGGCCTCTTTGATGGGATCTGGATGCCAGGAGGGCTCCACAAGCCCCGGCAAGCAGCCAGTGACTCATTCCATTGTCAGCCCCTGGGAACGTGCCTTGGAGAGGAGAGTGAGCTGCCACAGGGGTTGAGGGAGGCAGAATGAATCCCACCCGCTGGGGATGATCTCTGAGAGCTCCAAACCTCTCCCACAGCACCTTCAGGACCCGGGGCAGGGATGTGGAACTGGGGGAACTGGAAGGCTCAAAGACAATCCCAGTGTCCTGTGGGCAAGGACGGGTGGATAAATCTGTCCAGGTAATCCTGGGGATTGTGGCATCCAAGAGTCAGGGAGAGGCAGTTCTGGGCTGGAGCTGAGTCTACAAGGAGCAGCGGAGCTGCAGGGGGGCCCTGCTCCTGACTAATTCCAAATCCACTGCTGATTTGTGCCCGTGTAACCCAGGGTTCCTTGAGTGTTTTGGCTGAGGCTGGAGCAGCTCCAAGCTTCTCAATCTTTCAGGAGTTGAAATGACATTAAATAATTTCATTTTTCCCAAAAGACCCTCCAAGGGGCTGTAGCAGCATGCACCAGGAATCAGCCCAGGTCGACCTCCAGGAGCTTTGATGGAAAACCTCCTTGATTGCCTTCAAATGCTTCACCTCAGCCTTTGCTGAGCAGGAGCAGCCCAGAAATCATGGCGTGGGAATATTCTGAAAGCTGTGGAGGTCCAGCTCCCTTAAATCCTCATGTCCTCCCTTCCCACGCTTTGAGAGTTGTCCTCACACTGCGTGCAGTGATGGGAGAGGATAGAGGCCATCCCTGATTCCCACCTTCCTTCCAGCTCCATCCAGGGCTCAGGTGGCTGTTGGTGAAGTGGGATCTACCCCAAAAAACGTGAATCAACCCCAAAATCGACATGAGACCCCTTCCACCCTCACCTCTGGAGATGCTCCTGTGTCATTCCCTTCCCGCTCCATGTCTCTAAGGTTTTGTTATTTTTCACTCCATTTATGGCTTTGTTTTTGAAAAGGTTTCTGCTTCCTGCTGGAGCCTGGCTGTTCCCAGCTGCTCCTCTTCCAGCCCCTTGACCTTGGAGTTGGATGAGGCTGTTTTCCCTGGCTCCCTTGGCCTTTGGGATTGTGGCATGATCCCGGTGATAAATTCCTGAGCTGGATTGCCTTTGAGGGAGCCTTTATCAGCTGCTGGAGGGAAGGAATTGCAAACACAGCCAGCAGGTCTGGGAGTGGGGCTGCCTGGATGGAGATTCCCCACTTCCCTGGGAAGTCATCATCTGCTCAGGGAGTTCCAACACAAGGGCAGGAAAGAGCACTGGAATAACCCTCCCCATCTCCTGGGTCAGCCATGGGCACAAACCTGGAGAATGAATGAAATTCCATGAACGATTTGGGAGCAGCACCTCATCCTGGAGTGCTCTGAACACCCGGCTTTGGGCAGGATGGGTCTGACATCCTTTGTCTGGCAGGGAACTGGGGCAGGAAAAGGGGAAACGTCTGGGGTGGATGATGTAAACCTTGGGCTTGGTCACCTTAGAGTGACCCAAATAATCCACAAATGCCTCGAGGGCAGCCCCTCACCCTGGAGTTGCTCAGAGCTCATCCAGGGCCTCCCTGAGCCCAGCACATTCCCACGGGAGCTCGGATTCCATCTGGGATAGGCTTTGTTGTTTACAGCAGTCAAACGTTGGGGACTTGAAAGGAAGAGTCCCGGGGCTTTCTTTGCTAATCCCGTTTTACAGAGAGTTCCAGGAGACTTGAGGAACAAACAGAAAATAACGTCGATCCAGGTCGGTATCAAACCCAAATGATCAGAGGATCAAATATTTACCCAGGTCAATATTTAACCAGGAGACAATAAATGCTGATATTGAACCAAATCTGGATATAAATACAGGCTATTTATAAAGTGAGCCTGCAAAGGGGCACTGCCAGGGCTGTGCCAGGGGGGTTGATTGATGATTATCCTGCCCATTGTTTGCTGATTCCCTTGGAGGCTGGAGTTTCGTGCAGGTGCACGGAGGAGAAGGAGCCCGGGCTGGGTTGTGGCACGGCCGTTGTGCCACACCTGTGCCCCGGGGTCCCTCATCCTGGGACAGGCCCCCCTTCCTGCTGGAGCCACCTCCTGCTGCTCCCCCATTCCTTGAACCGCCAGGTCAGAGAATCATCGAGTCAGGGACTCGTTTGTGCTGGGGGCACATTAGAGGTCACCCAACCTTGACACCTTCCCCTGTCCCAGCCTGCTCCCAGCCCCAGTGTCCAACCTGGCCTTGGGCACTGCCAGGGATCCAGGGGCAGCCACAGCTGCTCTGGGAATGCCAGCCCAGCCCCTGCCCACCCTGCCAGGGAACAATTCCTAATTCCCAATATCCCATCCAGCCCTGCCCTCTGGAAGTGGGAGCCATTCCCTGTGTCCTGTCCCTCCATGCCTTGTCCCCAGTCCCTCTCCAGCTCTCCTGGAGCCCCTTCAGGCCCTGCAAGGGACTCTGAGCTCTCCCTGGAGCCTTCTCCTCTCCAGGTGAACCCCCACAGCTCTCCCAACCTGGCTCCAGCCCTGGAGCAGCTCTGTGGCCTCCTCTGGATTTACTTCAGCAGTTCCACATCCCTCTGATGCTGGGCCTCAGGGCTGGATGCTCTTGCCTGCCAAGCATGGACACAGGTGACATTTTTCTTGCCCCCTGTCCCCAAAGCTCTTTGCAGCCCCCCATGCTGGGGGCTGGGTGTGAGCAGGAGCCTGCATCTAGCTGAGAGGGAATCTCCCATGTGGGAGATGGGCTGGGAGCTCTGGCCAGGCAGAAACATGCCCAGCCCTCCCTGTGCCCCGCTCAGAGCTCTGGTGCCTGTTTAGCAAACACCGATTGCCCTTCTGGTCCCTGCCTGTCCGGGAGGTGACAACACCTGATGTTCCTCCTCGGGCCGTTTGTCATTTATCACCTGCAGATTAGGAGGTGTTTAATCAGGGGACAGCCAGTCCCACCCCAGCCCCAGCCCAGCTCTCTGTGCTCCTGGTTAATCCGGGTTTATCTGGGGCCTGCCAAGAAATGTTTGTGTTGGACTCTGCTTGAATCGATCTCTGTGCTGATAACAGCTCCCCCAGGCTGGGACATCTGATCCAGGGATAAATCCCAGGCTCCTGCAGGATTTATGGGAACTGCCAGGGCTGGAGGGGCTCATAGGTCCACACCTATGACCCTCTGGAAAATCCTGCTCCTGGAAAATCCCCTCTGGAGATGTGGGATGGCATTGCTGTCTTCATCAAGCCGCTGGTTTTCCTGGGGCTGGGGGATTCACACCCTCCAGCTCTCCCAGGGGCTGCTCCTGAGGTATCCCATCCTCCAGGGAATTTTGGTCACCAGGTTTGGGTGTGCTGAGTGTAACACTGCTGGTCCAGAGACACAAACTGGTGTCCAGTGGCCTTTCTGGAGTGGACAAAGCACTGGTTTGTGCCTTCTCCTCATTTTTAATTTGGCTTTCTTTCTCTGCCAAGTTGAGGAGATGCTTCTCCAGGGTCAAACTTGAGTGACTTTGGGGGGAAAATCCCCCTGGAATTCAGTGCTTTGGCTGTGTGAGGAGTTTCTTGTTGGCTTTCCCTTCCTGGGCATGTAAAGACAGCTGCAAATCAAAGAGGGTGGGTTTAGGTGGGATTTTGGGAAGGAATTCCTGGCTGTGAGGGTGGGCAGGCCCTGGCACAGGTTCCCAGAGCAGCTGTGGCTGCCCCTGGATCCCTGGCAGTGCCCAAGGCCAGGCTGGACAGGGCTTGGAACAGCCTGGGACAGTGGAATGGGATGAGCTTTGAGGTCCCTTCCAGCTCAAACCATTGTGGGACTCTGTGAAGGATCCCAGTCCCTCTGGCCTCCCAGAAGGTTTGTTGGTGTTTCCCCTTTTCCCTGAGCTGCTGATCCCAGCCTGTGGCCATGCAGTTGGTGTCGTTTTGTGCCTCCTGCCCTCATCCTGGTCCGCAGGGATGGCAGGGATGGCCTGGCCATGCCTGAGAGGGAAACTGGGCCTGTGATCCCACTGAAAACCTGCTGGCTCTTCATCTGCAAGGCTCTGAGGCCTTACCCCATGAGCCCACATCTCGTGCACTGTTGGGATGAGCTGAGCACCCTGTGTGTGGGATAACCTCAATCCTGCCCAAAAAGAGCCAGGAAATGGCTCCTTCCTGGAGTGGGGATGAGCTGAGCATTCCAGGTCACTGCTGTCCCCTGGGAGAGGGACAGGCAGAGGGTGTGGGGTCTCCAGCTCTGAGATCTGAAACTCTCCTGGCAGTGAGCAGGAGAACCATGTGGAATGAGAAGGAACCCACAGGAGCCTGGCAAATACTGGCTTGGGATTTGGAGGAATCCCAGATCTCTTCCCCTCTTCTTGGTGCTGGAGGGATGTGGCCTGTTTGGAACACTGACCTTGGAGAAAGGATCTGGGTCTGAGGGATCTGGGAAGAGCCCTCAGCCCTCTCTGGGAATCTGGGAGAGGTGGAGCCAGGAGAAGGGAGAGGTGCAGGACATTTGTGAGCTCACTGTCATCTGTGTGGGGGTGATAAAGGGATTTAAGTTTCCGTGCCTCAGTCTCCTTGGGAGAGCTTGGTACTTCCCATTTGTCTCTTCTTCCCAAAGAGGCTTCCCTCCTCCTGCTTGGACAGGCTCCAGCCATGGTGGGCAACCACCAGCTGCTTCCATGGGTGTGGGGTGTGGGGTGGGAGGAGACACCATTGGCATGGGGGACACCTGGAGACGTGGAGGGCTCTGAGAGGCTGTGGGAGGCTCTAGGGGTGCTGCCCTCCTTGGCCAGGGGAATTTGGGGGTCTTTGGAGTGGCAAGGCAAGGAGGACACCTTACTAACCCAGCCCTGCCTCCCACAGCTGCACCCCATGAGGATGGACCAGCGGATGCCACCGCTCATCCTGGAGGTGAGCAGCTTTCCTCATTCCTTCCCCTGCATCCTCCTGCTCCTGCTGGGAAGAGGAAACACAGAAGTCCCCAAGAGACTGAGCTGGGACATTCCCCACTCCCCATTCCCACACTTCCCCACTCCCCATTCCCACTCCCTCCTTCCATCCCCTCTTCCAGCTGGGACATGTCCCTTCCCCTCTGCCAGTCCCCTGACTCAGTGTGTCACTGTCACCTCCATGATCATGTGTCCCTGTGGGCTGTGACAGGAGGGACAGCCAGGAGCACCCAAGTGCTTGAGTGGCACTTGGTCACCTCAGTTGTGCTGGTCTGAGCTGAGGACTTTGTAGGATCATGGAATTGTTTAATTTGGAGAAGCCCTCTAAGGTCATCCAATCCAACCATTCCCCAGCACTGCCAAGGCCACCACTGACCCATGTCCCTAAGTGTCACATCCACATGGCTGATAAATCCCTCCAGCAATGGGGACTCCAGCCAGGGCTGGACAACCCATTTTGGGGAAGATAGGTTTCCATTTGTCCCTGTGGGAGGGACGCTGGTGCTCGGGGTTCCTGCAGAGCTGTGGCACGGTGGGGCATTCCATGGGGTGGGATTGTTGTTGTCCAGGTGCTGCACATACACAGAGCAGGGGGCAGGGATGGTGTCCTCCTGTCTGGTGACAGACACTGCTGTCCCTTACCACTCCTTTCTCTAGGAGCCTGAGGGGGAATTACTGTAGTTTTTTAAATGGAAAGACCAGGAAAAGACAGTGCTCTGCAGGGAGGGGTGGTTCTTGAGGAAGGGAGGTTGGGTGATGCCAGGCAAGGGCCCTCCATGGAAATTTGGTCCCTTGATGCCTTCTGGGGGCTGCCCTAGAGCAGAGGCTGGACAGAGCTAAAGAATGAAGCAGGGATTTATTAAAAGGATCTCCTCAATGGATTCACCTTGGGCAGCACAAGAGCCCAACCAGGGCTGCACCCAAGATGAGCCAAAATGGTCCCAAAATGCACGAGTGGTCACGGTGTCTCTCAGTTTGATAAGTTCTGCTCCATTTGCATATTGGAGTTAATTGTCCAATTACAGCTTCAGCTTATGAAGTCCCATCTTTCTTGTTTTTCTCTCTTCAGCCCACATTGTTTGTGCTCATGGGCCTGAATTTGGATCATTTGTCCTTGGTCCCCAGCTAGAGCAGGAATTGTTTTGTCTCCCTGCTCTGTGCAGAGAGCTCATCATCCCATAATGTGAAGCCCAGATCCACACACTAAAGCAGCACAGAATGTGAAAAATAGAAAAGCTAAAACCTGAGGCATCACCTTCCATGGAAATTTGGGTCCTCCATGGAATCCTTTAGTTTGGAAAGGCCCTCTGAGCTCCACACCTTTCCCTGTTTCTCTCCTGCCTGGTCCCCTGCGGCAGAAGGACCTTCCCTTGGGAACTGGAGGTGAGAAAGTGAAATGCCAGAGATAAGGGAAGTGTGAAGGAAAAGGCACCCAGCACTGCCCTGCCCCTGCTCCTGCCAAGTGGGGCCGATCATGGCTCAGGAATGTGCGGCATCCCGAGCTGCCCGGGGCGAGCTGATTCCCAAGGGAACCTGGCCCATGCCAGCCCGGCTGCCAGGAGTGCCCAGGGCTGGGCTCCAAGGCTGTGCCGTGGTTCTCCCGAGGGAGGAACCTCCTCCTGCTCCAGCGGGGAGCAGGGAGGTCTTGGAGCTCTGCAGGGGATGGAGTGAAGCTGCAGCTCTCCGAGTCCCTTCCCTTCCCTGCTGATGCCTCGGGGTAAAGAGGGAGAGCAGGCACCAGGGACAGGGCCCAGGGAATGGCTAGAGATGTGCCAGGGTGATCAGGGAAAGGTTCCTTATCCAGAGGGTGCTGGACACTGACCAGGCTCCCTAGGGAATGCAGCTCCAGGAATGTTTGGTCAATCAGGGTGAGGTTGTTGGGGCGCCCTGTGCAGGGCCAGGGGCTGGACTGGATCCTTGTGGATCCCTTTGAACTTGGGATATCCCATGAGGCCACAAGCAGCTTTAGCCTCTGCCTGAGCCAGGGTTCCTTCTCCAGAGGGGCTTTTGAGCTTCCTTTAACCAGGACAGGAACACATTGGATGAGGACAGACATGTCGTGGTTGATGCCCTTAGGGGTGTTTTCCACACGTGACAATTCCCTGATTGTGTAGGGTTCCCAGCAGGCTGTGTACACACAGCAGCCCCAGCATGGCCCTTCCCAGCCCGGCCTCCCCGAGCTCCTTCCCAGTGGCCCAGGGTGGATTTGTGGCTGTCCCCGTGCCTGGGTGGCAGCCAGCTCAGCCATGTGTTGCCAGCACAGCTCCCAGAGGTGCAAAGGCTCTGAATGAGCTGGAAGCTCCGTGATCCTTTCCCTGGAAAGGGCGAGGAAATCTCTTGGCTCCCACCCAGCTTTGTTAAGAGCCCTGAGGTGGCAGCAGGGCTGACTTTGGCCCATGGCACTGTGGTGACACAGTTCAGGGCTGGAAACCTCGGCTCAGGGCGTGGGCTGAGCTCAGCTCCCGCTCCTGGAGTGCGCTCCAGGCTCTGCCAGGGAAACCTGGTCCTTTTCCAGCTGCTCTCCATGGGAATGAGGGCTTTGGCACTTGGGGAGCCACGCAGTGAAGGGCTGGAGCTCTGCACAAGAGTTTTAGTGCTGGGATCTGCAACCACAGCGAGCAGAACCTGAGTCACCCAGCGCCAGAAGATGGATTTCCTCGAGGATTGCTCCATCAGGGTGCTGGATTGTTGGGCCTGGATCCAGTGGGATGCCCCAGCAGGCAGGAACCAGGACGGGAAGGAGCCAAAGCCAGAGATTCTGGTAGCTTGGAGGAGCCAGGCTTGTAAAAACAGCTCTGTAAAACCAGAACTATCACAAAGGTTAGGCCAGGGCTGAGTCACTGCCCAGGTGAGGCAGGAAGGCAGGAACTGTTCCTATTTCAGGCTCAGAACACACTGAATTAGTGGCAACATCACTTAGATTTCTAGGCCTGAATTATTCCCAATTAATTAAAGATATTGTCCTAGAATTCCTCAGTTCATTAAAGAGACTGTCCCAGAATAAAACACTCCTTGGGCTGCTGAGTTTAAAGGAGACCAGAGCCAGCATGTCCAGGGTGGGCTGCAGATCCGACGTGCCTGAGGTGTGATCCTGGCTGGATTCATCCTGTTCCTAGTGCTCACTCCTGCTGCTTGCGTGGCCAAAGCTTTGTACCCAAAGCTTGCTTCCCTTTATCAGGTTTGATTTCTGTCCTACCTGCATCCTCTCCCGGCTGCCCGGTGTTATCAGGGAGATAGGGAGGGGGGAAGTGGGGCAGAGGACGCTGATTCAGCCATGGGGAGCCTGGCTGAGTCAGAGCCAGAGCTAAATCACCTCAGCTCAGGTTCCTGGGCCGTCACCACTGCTCCCTCCATTTCCTGCTCGCTCAAATGCCCGCTGGACATTGGCCTCCCCCCGCTGGCTGTCCAGGTCAGCTTTCCCAGCTCCCGTGTCCGTGTTTCTGCCGCAGGCACGCTCGGAGATGGACAAGTACCTGTCGAGCGAGGTGCCGCCCATGCCGATGCTCCCGGACAAGAAGTACCGCCGGGAGAGCGCCTCGGTGGTGGACGAGTTCTTCTCCACGGAGAAGCCCAGCTCGGCACCCTACAGCGTGAACATCAACGTCATCCTGCCCGACACCACCCACCTGCGCACGGGGCTCTACCGGCCCCCCAAGCCCATGGCCCCCTTCCCGCAGATCAAATCCGAGCCCGGCACCGGCTTCTCCCAGCCCTGCTCGTCCTCCTCCGGCCCCACGCAGACCCTGCCCGACTTCACCAGCGTGTTCAGCATGCCCCAGTCAGTGGCGGTCAACAACATCTTCATCAAGCAGGAGATGCCCGCAGAGATCCCGCTGTCGGCCCACCCGCAGCAATCCCAGCTCTTCCAGCTGCCCCTGGGCGCTGCCAGCGCTGACATTCCCACCCTGGCGTCCTCCTCCAGCAGCACCACGGCCATCAGCTGCCTCAGTGGAGTCACCATGTCCACGGGCTCTGTGGCCAGCGTGGCACACAGACCCGTGCAGCCAGCAGGGCCCCTCAAGCAGTACCCACACGTGGCTCAGGGACAGGGGAGCTTTGGGAACATCTCCGGGCAGTTCTACCCCGCCCCGGGGGTCACTCTGCCTCCCTCACCCCCCAACTCGCAGCCCGGCAGCCCCGAGAACCAGCCCGAGCTCATCAACACCATCTCTCCCCCGCCGTCCTACGAAGCCACTTTTGGACTGAAGCTGGTCCAGTCATCCCAGATGCCCCCAGGGCCCAACGGTGTCGGGGGCCTCTCCCAGGGCCACGTTGTGATGCAGCCCCCCAAGTACAACCGGCGCAACAACCCCGAGCTGGAGAAGAGGAGGATCCACCACTGTGACTACCCAGGTGTGCTCACGGGGGACTTTGGGGGTCTCTTGGCACCCTGAGGATGGGTAGGAGCCTCCAGGGAGGATAATCTGAGATCCTTTTGGGGTGAAGCTGTGGATGGAGCCCCAGGGAAGTGGGAGGGAGTAGAAGAGGTTGATCCCACCAACATGGTGTGGTTCCTGTTTTGTCCCCTTCCCTCTCCTTTACACTCTGGCAAAAGTGACTCTGCAAGGTAGAGACCTCCTAAGGCAGGGGTGCTCCTGGGAATCTGCTCCTGGGAATCTGCACTTGGGAATTGGCTCCTGAGCTGTTGCTTTGCTCTGGTCCTTCCCAACCCTGAGCAGCCACACAAAGCCACTTTGCCATTCCCACTGAGCCTTTCTTTCCCTCTCTCTCACAGTGGGTGGAAAACCAGCAAGGAATTCCCACCAGGAGCCCTGCTGGACTCTCTCTGAGAGTTCTGATCTTCCAAAGAGGCAATGAACTGAAGATCCCTGGGCCATCCTTCCATGGCTCCAAGTGCTGCAGCAGGAGCTGTGGAAGGGCATTCATGGAGTGCTTTGGGTTGGAAGGGATGTTTAAAGGCCATGTCATCCCACCTCCTGCCATGGACAGGGACACCTTCCTGTCCCAGTTTGCTCCAAGCCCTCAAGCTGGGGATCAGCCCAGAGCAGCTGTGGCTGCTCCTGGATCCCTGGCAGTGTCCAAGGCCAGGCTGGACACTGGGGCTTGGAGCACTCTGGGACAGCGGAAGGTGTCCCTGGGCATGGCAGGGTTGAAACTTGGATGAGCTTTCCTTCCAACCCAAACCAGTCTGGGATTCCATTGCACACACCAGTGAAGCAAATCCCATTGAGAGATGCCAGTGAGAGCCACTCCCAGGCCAGGACACACCTCCCACTTCCTGGGTTGATCCTCAGGGCTGACCAGCTGTGGATTAGCAAACATCTTTCCCGTGGGGGTGTGTGAATGAGGAAAGTCACTTCCTAACTGCCTCAGTGAGAGTTACTGACCCTTTCCCTGGCATGGGAGTGGCTGGAGGCCAGCCCAGAGGCTCTGCCTCCTCCAGATCCTGTCTCCAGCCATGATGCCAGGAGCTGCATAAGAACAGGGCATGTTGAGAGAGATCTTTCTGTGCTTACACCTTCCCACTCTGTGGCACTCTGTGGATCAGGGACTTTCTGAGCCACAAGCTGCCAGTGGTTGATGCCTTGTGCTGAATTTTTTTGGTGAGGACATGAAAGGTGGAATTAGACCTGAGACACACTCCTCGTGCCTGATTGCTCAGAGGCTCATCCTGCAGGATTTGCACCAAGGCAAAGTTGCTTTTAGCAGGATTTTGGTCTATGGTGAAAAAAAAAAAAATCCCCCAATCTTTGCTGAATAAATCCTGGGTCTGTACATGCAGAGATGGAGTAGGCATCCATGTGATCCCTCCCTCGAAGGTTCAGCTGGAGGTAACTCTAGTCAGGAATAATGGTGAAGGAATCTCACCAACCTGGTCTCTGTGAGGAAGTGAGAGGGGCTTGGAGACTGCACACCTGGAACCAGATGAACATGGGAGACCTGTTGGTAAAGCCCCATCCAGAACCTTCCAGGGCCTAAAGGGGCTCCAGGAGAGCTGGAGAATGACCAGGGACAAGGCATGGAGGGACAGGACACAGGGAATGGCTTCCCACTGCCAGAGGGCAGGGATGGATGGGAGATTGGGAATTAGGAATTGTTCCCTGTGAGGGTGGGCAGGCCCTGGCACAGGGTGCCCAGAGCAGCTGTGGCTGCCCCTGGATCCCTGGCAGTGCCCAAGGCCAGGTTGGACAGGGTTTGGAGAAGCCTGGGATAGTGGAAGGTGTCCCTGCCCATGGAATGGGAAAAGCTTTGAGCTCCCTTCCCACCCAAACCATTCCTTCATTCCATGATCTCTTTCCCAGATGTGAGAGGCTGCCAAAGCTTCAGAGCCCCAGAGGCAAAACTGAATGGGGCCACCACCCCTTGTCCCTCCTGCCAAGGAGGGGAAAAGCAGCTCCTGCCCCTCCTGAGCAGGAAAGGACCAAGGGCTGATCCTGAGCAGGAGGCTCCTCTGGGCTGGGTGGAAACACTGGGATGAAAAATATCCCCATGCTGCTTGTGCAGGTCATAAAAATGCAAATTAATATTTGAATGTCCTCATCAAAACACAAAGCAGCAGGCCCACAAAGGGCAGTAGAGGCTTCCTTAAGCTTGATCCAACTTAAACTTCAGAGGAGTTAAACTGACTCCTTTTGAGATACCTGGAACTGTTCCCCAGTCACGGTGTTTCTGTTAAACCCTGTCTTTGATGAAACCTGTTCATGCTGGTCTTGTGAAAACACTTCCCCCTGGCTCTGCTCTGGGACCTGGAAGCCAAGTTGTGACCGTCCCTGGCTGTTTCCTGCTTCCTGGAACACTGGTACCATGTCTGCTGGGCCAGGACTGTTACAAAACCCAGCCTTGCAAAGTCGTGTCAGCAATGAGTGGAGCCCAGAGAGACGGGGCAGCACAGAGCCAGAATCGTGGGGGAATCAAGTCTTTTCATCCTGCTGGTGGAAGGGGGGTTTGAACCTCTGTGCTTGACTGTCCCCCCACCTAATTCCCAGCACAATTCCAATGGGTGGCAGGAGAAGTTGTTAAAGTCTCTCTGCCTAAGAGCAGACACTCCTTAGTGCTGAGCCCAAGCCAGGCTTATTTGCATGGCCCAGTTGTGTCCCTCCCCTCAAATCAGAGTTTGTTTGAGCAAGGGCCCCTTTCTCACAGGGAAATTGTGCTTTTTTCTGTCCTTGCAGGTTGCTCAAAGGTTTACACCAAGAGCTCCCACCTGAAGGCACATCAGAGGACTCACACAGGTAAGAGCAGCTCCAGGAAATGCTGCCAGCCTGAGGTACCAAAGCCCCCCAAAAAGGGCAAGGTTAGATGGGATATTGGGAAGGAAATCCTGGCTGTGAGGGTGGGCAGGCCCTGGCACAGGGTGCCCAGAACAGCTGGGGCTGCCCCTGGATCCTGGCAGTGCCCAAGGCCAGGCTGGACATTGGGGCTGGGAGCAGCCTGGGACAGGGGAAGTTACTGTGGTGCAAGATGGGTTTAAGGTCCCTCCCAGCCTGATC
The DNA here is from genome assembly GCF_017590135.1 of Pyrgilauda ruficollis. Lineage (NCBI taxonomy): Eukaryota > Metazoa > Chordata > Aves > Passeriformes > Passeridae > Pyrgilauda > Pyrgilauda ruficollis. Next base: position 998,198 of record NW_024528488.1, on the reverse strand, counting down.
TGTTCTTTGATTCTTTAATTTTTTTGTCACTCTGAGCTCTTCCCTTGAGATGTCCCAAATCCTACCTGGGTCTGATCCTGCTGATCCCAAAGGAAGGCTGCATAAGGCCTGTGCTGCATATTTAGGATCTCTGAGGAGACAGGGCATCTCTTCTGTGTTAAACCCACACCCCAGGGCTCCCAGGCAGAGGGAGGAGCCCCTCGTGTCGCCCTGAGTTCCACTCCCTCTGAACCCACACAGGGAAGGGCTTCCAGTCCCTGAGGGGATGGGCTGTGCCCGCATTGCTGAGGGTGCCACAGGGAGCCCAGCTCGGAGCAGCCCCAGCACAGCTCCCCTGGGCTGATCCCAGCTCCGTGACACTCTGCATTCAAGCCCCGGCGCCCTCATTAAGGCATTTATTATACCTGAAACATTATCAGATCCCCAGGTAGTCCAGGAACCATCAGTGCCCTCATAAATCTCTTTTATAGGAGGGCTGATCTTTACTGAGAGCAATTAAGCCAGGCCCAGAGTTCACTTCTCTTTTTTATGAACAACGACCAAACCCCGTTCTGTGGCTGGGAATTGCTTCTTGCTCTTGGCTCCATTCCTTCCTCCCCTTATCAGCCCTTCAAACAAAGAATTTCGCCTTGTGCGTGAGCCACAGTGTTTCTTTGGCAGGGGCTGGGCACGAGGGGGCTGGAAAGCAGCACGGAAGGGGTGGAAAAAAAGGAACAGGAAGGATGTCGTCCCAGAGCTAGGTGCTGATAGGGGTTTATCACAGTCTGGAATCAAGGCTTTAAAATTAAATTCAATTTCTCTTGTCCCTTCTGTTGGGAGCTCTGTGCCCAGGACAGGATCCATGAGTTGGGCACCTCCTTACCTATCACATATAAAGATGTACCCAGGAAAACTTGGGTGGGTTTGAAATCCAGCAAAACTCAGTGGTTTCTCCAGGTTTCCCAGTAATCAGGCAGGAAATCCAAATGGTTTTGCCTCCTTTCCTTCCCCTGCTCTTAGAGGGAAGGGTGGAGAGGTGAGGGAAGGTGTCAGGACCCTGGTGGTGGCATGGGATGAGCAAAAAGGAAGGAATCCAATCCAGAGCCATCCTACAGTCCTGACCCAGGATCTCTGCATCCACTGTTTTTAAGCCTCGTGTTTTGCTTTGGCGGCCTTATCCTTGCTGAGGTCCTCACCAGAGCTGCAAGAGCAAGGGCTCACCCCAAATCCTGCCTCAGCTTCACCACCCGAAGGGTTAAAAATGTCCCTTCTCCCATTCCCTGCCTGAGAAGTCCCTGGTGTGGGAGCTCTTTCCTTGTGGTTTCCGTTGCCATGGCCGGCTGTTTTCCTCTGCTGGAGCCACCATTCATTTCCTGGGTGCCATTGTGAGGTTAAACATAAACCCCCGGGGCGGGAATGCCACCTCGGATCCTTTGTTTGAGCCCGCCCTGCCGTGCTGTCCTGGGAGAGGCAGCCAGCTCTGGGACAATGGGAAACCCAGGACAATGGGAAACCTTGGGTTCCTGTCCTGGACATCCACCTGGCATTGTCTGAAAGCAAAGGGCTTCGGTGGGCTTGACCCAGCCAGGTGACCTGGAGGGGACAAGGTCTGGGCTGCAAGGGGCAAATCCTGCCTTGGGGAAAATCCTGCTTTGGGGAAAATTCTACCTTGGGGCAAATCCTAACTTTGGGCAAATCTTGCCTTTGGGAAAATCCCTCTTTTGGGAAAATCCTATCTTGGGGCAAATCCTAACTTTGGGCAAATCCTGCCTTTGGGAAAATCCTACCTTTGTCTTGGTATGTCCCGAGTCCCATAAAACCCCCACCAACTCCTTGTAAATCCTCTGCAAGTGCTGTGTTTAGCTGAGCCATAAAAATCCCTCTCCCTTCTCCCTTTCCCATGGAGCAGCATCCAGGGGTTTTTGGAGGAGCAGGATGTGCTCGTGCTGCTCTGCCTCCTCCAGGTCCATGTATCCATGTTTTTGTGTTTTATCCACTGCAGGCAAGGCACTGTAGACCTTGCTGTGGCTGATTTCACTTCCCTGGCCAAACGTGGCATTCCCAGCCCTGGAATTGTTCAAGGCCAGGTTGGATAGGACTTGGGTCTAGTGGAAGGTGGAACGTGGTCTAGTAGAACCTGGTCTGGGGAAGATGGGCTTTAAGGTCCCTTCCAAGACAAGGCATTCCAGGATTCCCTGGCTCTGTGGAGCAACCTGTGGGATGAAGGGCTCCCTGAGAGCAAGGAGAGGAAGGAATTCCTAGACATTGATGTCGGAAAACCTGGAAGTTGATGGAAGCTGGTCTGGGCAGGGTGGAACACGAAGGGCTTTACGGTCTTTTCCAAGCTGAGCTGTTCCAGGATTCCCAGAGCTAGGTGCTGATAGGGGTTTATCACAGTCTGGAATCAAGGCTTTAAAATTAAATTCAATTTCTCTTGTCCCTTCTGTTGGGAGCTCTGTGCCCAGGACAGGATCCATGAGTTGGGCACCTCCTTACCTATCACATATAAAGATGTACCCAGGAAAACTTGGGTGGGTTTGAAATCCAGCAAAACTCAGTGGTTTCTCCAGGTTTCCCAGTAATCAGGCAGGAAATCCAAATGGTTTTGCCTCCTTTCCTTCCCCTGCTCTTAGAGGGAAGGGTGGAGAGGTGAGGGAAGGTGTCAGGACCCTGGTGGTGGCATGGGATGAGCAAAAAGGAAGGAATCCAATCCAGAGCCATCCTACAGTCCTGACCCAGGATCTCTGCATCCACTGTTTTTAAGCCTCGTGTTTTGCTTTGGCGGCCTTATCCTTGCTGAGGTCCTCACCAGAGCTGCAAGAGCAAGGGCTCACCCCAAATCCTGCCTCAGCTTCACCACCCGAAGGGTTAAAAATGTCCCTTCTCCCATTCCCTGCCTGAGAAGTCCCTGGTGTGGGAGCTCTTTCCTTGTGGTTTCCGTTGCCATGGCCGGCTGTTTTCCTCTGCTGGAGCCACCATTCATTTCCTGGGTGCCATTGTGAGGTTAAACATAAACCCCCGGGGCGGGAATGCCACCTCGGATCCTTTGTTTGAGCCCGCCCTGCCGTGCTGTCCTGGGAGAGGCAGCCAGCTCTGGGACAATGGGAAACCCAGGACAATGGGAAACCTTGGGTTCCTGTCCTGGACATCCACCTGGCATTGTCTGAAAGCAAAGGGCTTCGGTGGGCTTGACCCAGCCAGGTGACCTGGAGGGGACAAGGTCTGGGCTGCAAGGGGCAAATCCTGCCTTGGGGAAAATCCTGCTTTGGGGAAAATTCTACCTTGGGGCAAATCCTAACTTTGGGCAAATCTTGCCTTTGGGAAAATCCCTCTTTTGGGAAAATCCTATCTTGGGGCAAATCCTAACTTTGGGCAAATCCTGCCTTTGGGAAAATCCTACCTTTGTCTTGGTATGTCCCGAGTCCCATAAAACCCCCACCAACTCCTTGTAAATCCTCTGCAAGTGCTGTGTTTAGCTGAGCCATAAAAATCCCTCTCCCTTCTCCCTTTCCCATGGAGCAGCATCCAGGGGTTTTTGGAGGAGCAGGATGTGCTCGTGCTGCTCTGCCTCCTCCAGGTCCATGTATCCATGTTTTTGTGTTTTATCCACTGCAGGCAAGGCACTGTAGACCTTGCTGTGGCTGATTTCACTTCCCTGGCCAAACGTGGCATTCCCAGCCCTGGAATTGTTCAAGGCCAGGTTGGATAGGACTTGGGTCTAGTGGAACGTGGTCTAGTAGAACCTGGTTTGGGGAAGATGGGCTTTAAGGTCCCTTCCAAGACAAGGCATTCCAGGATTCCCTGGCTCTGTGGAGCAACCTGTGGGATGAAGGGCTCCCTGAGAGCAAGGAGAGGAAGGAATTCCTAGACATTGATGTCGGAAAACCTGGAAGTTGATGGAAGCTGGTCTGGGCAGGGTGGAACACGAAGGGCTTTACGGTCTTTTCCAAGCTGAGCTGTTCCAGGATTCCCTGGTTCCGTGGAGCAGCCTGTGGAGGAAGGTCTCCCTGGAAGCCTGGGGAGGAAGGAATCCCTGGAAGCACGGCAGGGCAGGGCACACATGCCCGTGCACGCGTGCTGCGTGCGGACGTGCGCTCCCGCCGCGCCGCTGCGCCCGGCAGTTGGCCCCGGCAAGGGTAAATATTTGAGGTCGGGAATGTCAGCACATTCCCTGAACTCTGCCTGCCTGTTCAGGCTGTTAAGAGCGGCACTAATATTTGAGAGCACCACGCCCTGCGTGGGGACACGGCTGCAGCCAGGGCTCAGCCCCGTGGCCTGGCTGGGAGCAGCCGTCGGCTCTTCCAGCCCAGTTCCCAGCTGGCTGCGAAGGTGCCTGGTTGAATGGATTTCGGTTGGGAATGGGTGTGTTTGGGAGGGAGGGGGAGAGGGCACGGGGATGACATCACCTGAATGCGCTGAGGGAAACACAATAGGTTGTGTACAGAGCTGCTGGCAGGGGAACTCGGAGGTGTGGAGCATTAGGTCATGGAATCCTGGAATTGTTTGGCTTTGGGAGGGGTCTTTAAAGGCCATCTGATCCTTTAGGGACATCTTCCACTAGACCAGGTTGCTCCAAACCCCATCCAACCTGGCCTTGAACATTCCCAGGAACTGGGTGGCCGCCAACATTGGATGGCAGTTTCAAAAAAAATTAGATTTTTCAGATTGAAATTTAGATTTAGAGCCCTGTCTTCCTCCTGGTGCCTCCCACCACTCATAGCTTCCTTAGGTATTTCTGGGTTTTTATTTAAAAAAAAACCAACCTAATTTACAAGTTGTTTTTAGCCAGAAATGCTCCAAAATCCAGCAGGAACTTGAAGAGCACCAGAAGGCAAAGTGGGAGGAGGTGAAGAGGGGCAGGACCTGGTTGGTGCAGCTCAGTCCCTTGGTGGCGCTGGGCTGTGTGCCCTGGGGAGCTCTGGCAGTGGCAAGGAAATTGGGTGTCTCCCAGAGGCTTGGGGGTGTTTTTGGGAGGCTGGGCAGGGGTTGAGGAGGGACAAGACCTGTGTGGTGCAGCTCATGTTCCCTCAGCGGCCCTGGGCTGTGCACGCTGGGGAGCCCTGGCAGTGCCACTGACGGGGGACATCTCCAGAGGCCAGGGGGGTTTTTGGGGGGCTGGGCACACGTGTGACCTGTGCTGTCCCCCGGGCAGGTGAGAAGCCCTACAAGTGCACGTGGGAAGGCTGCGACTGGCGCTTTGCCCGCTCGGACGAGCTCACGCGGCACTACCGCAAGCACACGGGGGCCAAACCCTTCAAGTGCCTGGCATGCGGCCGCTGCTTCTCCCGCTCCGACCACCTGGCCCTGCACATGAAGAGGCACCAGAATTAGGAGCTGCCTCCCTTCCCACTTCTCCAAGAGCAGCTCAAACTCTTCCCTTCTCCCAGGGAAGGACCTGTACATAGGAATGACCCCGTGCCGCCGTCACCGAGGCGGCAGGAGAGCCCTGCCAGCCCGGCCCCGACGCTGTCTGGTTTTACCAGAAACTGGAACCCACCCAGCTCACCTCAAACGAGCCCTGATTGCAGACTGAGCTCCTGACGAGGCTCCTGGTGGCACTGGGATGCTGGAGCCTGGATGCCCAAGGGCTTTCTTCTGGCAATCCTGCTATTTATTTGTCACTCAGGAGCGACTTCGTGTCTCAAGGCCCTTTGGGATAGGTTTTGCTGTTTTAGTGAGGCCCAGGAGGATGTGACAGCTTGGCTGTGACAGCTCTCACCTGGACTCTCTTGGATAGTCCCATGGCATAGCCATGGATGTGACACTGTGACCATGATGTGGCACCTTGTCCCATGGTGTGACCATGGGTGTGACACTGTCCCCCATGGTGTGACCATGGATGTGACCCTGGTGCCATGGTGTGACCATGGATATGGCACTGGTTCCAGGCTGTGACCATGGATGTGACCCTGTCCCCCATGGTGTGACCATGGATGTGGCACCAGTGCTGTGCCAGAAGAGGAGCCGTGCCCAGGACTGTTGGCAGTGACAATCCCAGTCTCTGTGGGGGCACAGAAGAACAGACCTGTGACAAACTCACCCTTCAAACAACGGGCAGCACAAAAGCAGGTGACAAAAGCGTCACCTGTGTCCCACTGAGCCCATTCCTGGCAGCCAGCTTGGGACTGCGAGTACCTGCCCTGCCTGGCCGGGTTTTTGTGATTGTGTCCTTAGCATTTCTGCTTCCAAGAGGAATTTGGACTTCAGGTGTGTCTGGGAGGACCAGTGTGGGTTTGAAGCCACCCAGGGACAGCATAAGAGCCACTGCTGAAGGTCTGGTGTCCCAGAATCCACCAGCGGTGCCCCTCTCCAGAATCTCACAAGGACTCGGTGGCTGCTGGTCCCACCAGGCCTGTGCTGTTGCCATTCCATCAGATGGGATAAAAAACTACACCCAGGGAAAAAAAAACATCTTGGAAACAAATTCCAATAAATCCTGCTGTTCAGAGTGGAATCATATGACTACCTCACAGGTTCACCTCCTCTGGCTCCCTAAGCTCCTTCCCCCATCCCATGGGATGCACATCCCCATTCTCCAAAGCCTTCCAGGGGTTAAATTTGGGCACAACAAGAGCCAGTTCCAAGACCAGCTGTGAGCTTTGTAAATGAATCAGGACCAAATAATGGGTCTGCTGTGTCCAGCAGAACATTGATTTGTTCCACACTCTCCTTCTCCTCTCTTGTTTCTACTTGGATAAATTTGGGTGACTCACAGGTTGACGTGTGGGATGAGGGGCCAGGCTGGACCATGGCATGGTCGGCTGGAATTTGGAGGCCACTCCTCTCTGCTGTTGCCAGAGCCACTGCTGGGTTCCTCCTTGGCCTTTTCCTTGGATAAACAGAACCAGTGCCATGGGTCTGTTTGACAGCAGAGGAGGGCAGGAAGGATTTGGGGTCCGTGGTGTGCTGTTGGCTTTGGGATGGATGCTGGTCCAGCTCTGCAGTGACTCCTCCCTGTGGGTCCTCAGCCAGGAGGGTGGGAATGCAGGGGGGAAAGGCCATGGAATTGTTGGACGGCTTTCCCAGCAGTGGGAACAGTTTTCCAGCCCTCAGCACCAACCTCCACGGTCCAAGGTGGTTTTTTGGGGTGTCTCTTGTGGTTGGACCTCCCCAGTGCAGGAGCCAAACCCCAAGGCACAGGGTCCCCACGTGTGTCACCATCAGCCCCACCCATGGCCCTCTCAGAGGGTCTCTTCACCCCCCTCTGCCTTTGGAGAAGGAAACCTCCTCTTCCCACCCCTAATTCCCCTTTTCCCCCACCCTGTGATGCTGATGGAGCCCAAAACCAGTTTGCTAAAACCCAGTACAAAGCCAAACCCACCAACAGGCAGCTTGAAATCCGAGGGGAATTGGACATAATTTCCCTGCTAATCTTGGGAATCTTTTTCCCTACAGCCTCTACTTGTCCTCCCCTGGACTCTGTGTGTGTAAATATATAAATATATATATATTTTTTTCTTTTACCTGATGAGGGGCAGAAGTGTTTTAGCACCCGCCCGCTGCTCTGTATGCAAACTCCTCACATGCAAATGCTTCTCTATGCAACAATATTTTGTTTTTAAAAATGAAAACCACAGCAAATCCTCAGCTTTTATTATTTTTCTATGGACAGAGCTCTGGGTTTGTATTAGTGGCCAAGGGCAGCTGTTTTTGGGAAGAAAGCTGGGGAAAGGGGAGTGGTGCTGCTGGAGCCACGTGACACTCGTGACGAATGAAGGTCCCTCCATCCCCAGACCCCTGGGACATTTTGGAAATGTCCACCCCTTTGCAAGGAGTGGATCAAACGCTGGAATGTGGGTGCCTCATCTCTGTTTGATAACGGGGAAAAAATTACTGTAAATAGGCCAAAAGTGCTGTGTGACCTCATGGGTTCTCCCAGGTGATCCTTTATTATCCAAGATGAACACAATGGGGAAGAAATTGGGACCTGAAAAATGTGGGAGGGAAGATTTCTTTTCCAGGAATATTGATCCATCTCCTATTTTGTAATAAAATTTTATCACCTGCAGACCTGGTCTGGCTTCTGGTCCTTCCTGCTCCAAGAACTTTTCTTGCCTTCACGCCCTGCCTTTCCAGGTGCAAGGAAAGGGGGAATAAAGCTTTTTTACTGGGGAAATGGGTGTCCAGGCAGGGAAGGGTCCATGGACGGTGTGAGCCTGGAGTTGTCCATGTCCCCGTGCCATGTAAAGGGACAGGGGGGGCACAACCCTTGTTTTTGGTCCCCTCACTTTTATGTGCTCCCATTCTTTATCCTGAGAAGAGAAATGGGGCATCCACAGATCCTGGAAGGAGCTGGAGCAGAGCCAGGAGAGGGAGAGGGACAAGCCAGGGACAAGACACCTGAACCCTCCCTGACCCCCTCCTGTCCTTGGGGACACGGCTGTGCCACCGGGCTGTTCCTGGTGAAGTCACCAGGACAGTGAATTTTGGGGATGTCAGGGAGGTTTGAGGGTGGCTGTTTGCTTGAGAACCTGAAGTGTCCTCCCATAGTGGGGAAACCCCGGAGAGGGCCCCACTGGAGAGGTGTCACCTGGCTGGGGTCCCTCTGGGCCAGCTCCTCCCTGGAACCTCTGCTTTGAGCAGTGCCAGATCTGGGACAGGGCTCAGATGGAAGTTCAGGCTCACCCCTCAGCAGGGTCTCAGCAGAGCAGGATCCCAAAAAGCCCTGCTCCCTTTCCCACCCCATGGCTCTCCCTCCCTGCAGTGTCCCCCTGTCACCATCCCCTTCCCGGCCTTGTTTGTGCCGATGATGAGGCAAGGGCTGTAAAAGCTGGGCCGATGCACAGACTGTTCCTGCCGGGTGTTAAAGCTCCAGGAATGCCAAGATCCCGCTGGTCAAGGACAGGAAGGGAAGCAGGAGGGAGAGGGAGGGGTAAAATCCTGGGGGAAGCCTGGAGGCGGCCACACGGTCTCTCAGGGCACGGCCAGGAGGTGACAGCACCAACGGGAGACTCCTCCCGGCTTTCTTCTTGGAATTCAGAAGGAAGCGATGCTGATGCCACCACGCTGTGTCCAGGACCTGGAAAACATGAGAAACCCCCTGGGGGAGGCTCTGTCCTTCCTCTGTTCCCCGGGTGATTCCAGAGGGAGAAGCTGGAAGGTCCCATGGGACAGCGAAGGTCCTGCTCAGTGCCACCCTGTGCCCACGGTCTGCTGGGATACAGGGGAAAAACCCCAGCCCAGCTTCCCTGGGGATCTGGAAGGGCCCTGGAGATGCCCCTCCAGCCTGGCAGTGACTTTGAGGGTGGCTTTAATTTTGAACTTTACTGCCCCGACATCTCCCCGGGCAGATGTGGGCTGTTGTGTTTGATGTGCCCAGGGCCCGGGCTGTAAAGTTATCCATTGACTCGGGAAAACACAATTACAGCGAGAAGGAGCGGCCGGGCGGGTCCTGCGGTGTCCCCGGGGCTCGGCAGAGGATTGTGCCCTCGGGACACGCGTGTGGCTCCTGGTGGCTGCGGCAAAGCCATCCCCGGGTGCGACCCGCGGGACAAATCCTGGCTCCCAACACCCCCCGGAAAACGCCGGGGAGAGCTCCAGCAGGTGAATTTTGGGGAAGGTGGCACAGAATGTTCCCGTGACAGCGGCCACGAGCGCTGCCCTTCAAACCCTGCCCTTATCTCCCGTACCCCGAGGACTATCAACCCCTCGAGCCTCCCGCTGCAGCCGGGCCATTAAAGTTAACGATTACCCAAAGCGAGTGTTTATTTGGGATAATCCAGGCCCGGGGGAAAGTGAGGGACGGGGGGGAGGAAGGCTCTCGGTTCTTTTCTGCGAGATACGGCCCGTCCTGCGGCGCTAAAGTGGTGCTTGAACAAGATGAATGCTCAAATAACACACGGCAAACAGCGCGGCCGGGAGAGCTCCGGCCACCGGGACACTCGGCATTCCTGTTCCTGGGGGACACTCAGCATTCCTGTTCCTTGGGGACACCCAGCATTCCCATCCCTTGGGGACACCCGACATTCCCATTCCATGGGGACACCCGACATTCCCATCCTTTGGGGACACTCAGCATTCCTGTTCCTTGGGGACACTCAGCATTCCCATTCCATGGGGACACTCGGCATTCCCATCCCTTGGGGACACTCAGCATTCCCATCCCTTGCATCTCTTGGGGACACTCAGCATTCCCATTCCATGGGGACATCGGACATTCCATCCCCAGGGCAGACTCCCCCTCTAATGGGGATTTTCGGTGCCCCCAGCTCCTGCCAGTGATCTGTTCAAGCTTTCCCTGAGTTGTTGTGGTGGTTTTTTTTTAATTTATTTTTTCTTTTTGTCACCTTTGGGGAGGAGGATTCCTTTTCCCTCCCTTTCCCCATGATTTTTCCACTCTGTACCTCCAGCCCTGCTGTATCCCCACCCTGTCCTGCTCCCTGCTCCATTCCCATTCCATTCCCTGCTCCATGCTCCATTCCATACTGCAGAGGCAGTAGTGCGAGCCAGGACAGGGAATCTCCACATCCAGACCCTTCCCTGCCTCCTGGAGGGGCCTCACCCGCCTGCAGCTCCAGAGCTGACCCACCCCAGAGCAGAGGGATCCCAAATCCCAGCCCTCCTCCAGACCACTCACCGTCCCAGAGTAAAACTCCTTTTTTCCCCACTCAGAATTTCTCTCCTCTCCCTGGAGGCACAGAAGGGCAGGGACACCCCAAAGCTTTTCACCACCGGGATCTGACCCCAAAGGTGCCCCCAGCACTCGGACAAACCCTTCCCCCTCCCGGTGGTGCCTGGTCCCTCCTGGGCTCGGAGCCTTCCCAGAGCGGGCCAGGCAGGAATTGTGCCCGGAGCCGTTCCCGGGGCCGTGCCCGGGAGTCCCCGGATCGCGTGCGGAGGGAGGGCTCACCTGAGCCCTCTAATCCCCTAATCCGTCACCAAGGAGACCCAGCGTTACCTGCCTGTGGAGCAGAGGGGCCCCGCGGAGGGAGAGCCGGCTCTCTCCCGTGCCAGCTCCCTTTTGGGTTCATTCCAAGTCCCTTTTGGGCTCATCTCAAGCCCCTTTTTGGCTCATGCCGGTGTTCCAGGGCTGCGGGGTGGAGCAGGGAACTCTCTCCTTGCCACATTCCCACGCAGTCTCCCCAGCTCAGGCATCGGGGGACCCCTGGGATTTATCCATCCCTGCCTTCCTGAGCGCCCCCACCAACGAGGGGGGGGAGGGGGGTGTCCCCATGGCACGTTTGGAGACAATGGGGACCCCAAACTGCTGCTGGGGGGGACACTGGGGTGTGTCTGCTCTGCCCCGACCCCACCGTGGGTGGGCTGGAGAGACACAGGGATAGGCACAAGCAAACTGGGTAAAATTTCATGAAAAATTCCCTTTCTGGCAGCAGGGAGAGTGTAAGAACCCCAAGCCAGATGGAGAATTGTCCCAGTGAGGCTCCAATCTGTCCCAGGCCCCGCAAAGATGGGGACAAGTCCCGAGCTGGCGGGATCAGAAGGCACAGGACACGGGGGTGGGGAGTGTCGGCTTTCCTACAACCACCTGGAGGGGCATGTTGAGACCTGGATGGTCACCGAGGGTCCCTGCGGGGCCATCAGGGGACAATCCGACCTCTCGTGTTACCCTCGTCACCTCCTGAACACCCCGTGAGTGGGAAGGGTGAGGAGAGCAAAGAGTTTCTGTGAGAAAGGCTGAATTCCCGCAGGGAACACCCTTTCTGCTCCCGGCAGGGTCCCCTGGAGCAGGGCTCAGAGCTGGGGGGCACTTCGGCCCCGCCCGAGCACCCTCAGGGGTGTCCATGGAGGTTCCATCGCCTCCCAGTGTGCTCCGGTTCGGCTGGGACCTCGCGACTCATGGCTCGGGGGATGAACGGGATTTTTCCAGCGGCGCCACCGATCCGTGTCCGTGCCGGTGCCTCCCGCTGCTCCGGGCCCCGCAGCCCTCGGGAATCGTCCTGTCCCGCGCCTGGGGACACCGGGAATGCAGTGACATCCCGCTCCAGGACATCCCCCCTCTAGGACATCCCTGATCCAGGGACATCCCCGCTCCAGGACATCCCCGCTCCAGAACATCCCTGTCCAGGGACATCCCCGCTCCAGGACCACCCCCGCTCCAGGACATCCCCGCTCCAGGACATCTCCGCTCCAGGACATCCCCGCTCCGGGGCCGTGAGCTCTGGGAGCTCGGCTTGTTCCTGGGGGATGTCACCTCCTTCACCCAGGACAGAGGCTCTGAGCAGCCCGGTCTAGTGGGAGGTGTCCTTGCCCATGACCTTTTTGAGGTCGCTTCCAACCCCCAAAATCCGGGATTCTACAAACTATTTTCTCCTAAAAACGATTCCGTGACTCTGACGGCTCAGGAGGAGCCGAAGAATCCGAGGGGGACTCTTCCTCCCTCCCACACCTCCACCCAGCGCAGAGGGTGAGCCCGACCTTCACCCCGGATCCTTTGCCATCCCAGAACTCCTCTGGCTCCATCCCACGTGTCTCCCAGCTCCATGCCTCCCAGCTCATCCCGCCTCTCCCAGCCCCATCCAGTGTGTCTTCCAGCATTCCCATCAGCATTCCCATCCCCAGGGCAGACTCCCCCTCTCATGGGGATTTTCGGTGCCTCCCAGCCCATGGAGGGCTGTGTCTCCTGCCTGTGATCTGTTCAAGCTTTCCCTGGCTTTTTTTTTTTTTTTTTTTTTTTCACCTTTGGGGAGGAATCCTCCTTTTCCCCATGATTTTTCCACTCTGTATCTCCAATTTTGTTGTATCCCTCCTCTCCCTGCCCCATCCCGCCTGTCTCCCAGCTCCATCTCTCCCAGCCCCATCTCTCCCAGCCCATCCCATGTCTCTCCCAGCCCTATCCCGTCTCTCTCCCAGCCCCATCCCATCCTTCCCAGCTCCATCCCATCTCTCCCAGCCCCATCCTGTCTCTCCCATCTCGTCTCCCATCCCGTCTCCCATCCCGTCTCTCCCATCCCGTCTCTCCCATCCCGTCTCTCCCATCCCGTCTCTCCCATCCCGTCTCTCCCATCCCGTCTCTCCCATCCCGTCTCTCCCATCCCGTCTCTCCCATCCCGTCTCTCCCATCCCGTCTCTCCCCATGATTTTTCCACTCTGTATCTCGAATTTTGTTGTATCCCTCCTCTCCCTGCCCCATCCCGCCTGTCTCCCAGCTCCATCTCTCCCAGCCCCATCTCTCCCAGCCCATCCCATGTCTCTCCCAGCCCTATCCCGTCTCTCTCCCAGCCCCATCCCATCCTTCCCAGCTCCATCCCATCTCTCCCAGCCCTATCCCATCTCTCCCAGCTTCATCCCATCCCTCCCAGCCCCATCCCGTCTCTCCCATCCCGTTCTCCCTGGCAGCCCTCGGGCCCTGTGCCCCGCGTTCGGCCGGAGCCGCGCCCTGCCCGGGCTGAGCTTTACCCGCCCAGGCTCGGCTGAAGCTGCGGCCTCTCCCACGCCGTTGTCAGGTGTTCATCCTGCCCCAGAGCCCCGGGAAATGTCCCTGTTTCCCCGGCAGTGCCGAACATCCCGGAACTGCCCTGCCAGGACCGCTTGTGGCCGCTGTGGCTCTTCCCGATGCTCGTGGCTCCGGGATTTTTGGGCAAGAAGGATTTGTGTCCTCGCTCAGCGCTAGGAGGAGCCTTCCCCTGGGCTGGCTCTGCTGTGGTTGCCCCAGTCCATCAGGAGCAGGCACAGGATTGCTCGGGAAGCATCATTCCATGGCACTGCTCCCGGGAGTGTCCCCGCTGAAACCAGCACCGCCCTCGGCTGCAGCGCATTCCCTGAGCCCGGGGATAATCCTGCCGAGCTGGGGGAGCTCCCAGACCTTTCACCGTTTGCTGGGAGGGGAATGGAGCCCGATTTTCCTTGGAGAAGAGCTCCGGGGTGGGGAGGGTGGGGGGTGTCACACACCCCGTGCCAGCACCACCATCCCACAGTCCCAAATTCAGAGCAGGGGTGTGGAACGGGATGATCCTTAATCCCTCTCATCCCAAACCAGTCTCTGTCCTTCCCAGATTTTAAGGAAAGAGCAAATTTTGGAGACAGGTTCACAGGTGCCACTTGTCCTTCCCACCCCAGGGACACAAACTCTGCTCCCACCCACGGAATCTTGGATGGATAAAAAACCCCAATCCCTGGAGTGCAGGGGATGAGCTCTGACAAATTCCCAGTGGCAGGAACTCTCCCCTGCTGGTTTTCACTAACGCTAAAAAATTAAAGCAATCTGGTTTTTATTTGGGAATTTTTATTGGATTTGTCAGGCTCGGGAAGCCACAGTGACAAACAAACCTGACAGAATCCTATTAGCCCCATTAATCACTGTTAAGTGCTAATATCTGTGTTCTCCCTCCTTGCTGATATTAATTAGCACAACCAGAGAGGAGCAGAGCTCCAGCCTCGACCCTGGAGGAGCTCTCAGCATTCCTGGGAAGGGGCTGGGACTGCTCCAGGCTCCTCATGACTGCCAGAAAATCTTCCACCAGCACCAGCCTAAAATATCCTCCACTCTGGATATCCATCCCCAGATTCCAGAGGCAGCACCCCCTCAGTGCCTCTCCTTTCCTGCCTCCAGGGGCAGCTCCAGCAGCTGGAATAGAGGCTGCCTGTTCCCAGGATTTCCTCTGCCCCACTGCAGCCCCCCAAGGTGTTTTGAGACTGGGGCTTTTTGGGGTGTAGGACTGGAATTCCCAGCCTCCCCAGCCCGGGAAGTTTTTCACACAGTGCGGGGACAGAGCTGTCCTGTTCCCAGAACTGGCAGGATCCTGGGAACTTAATCAGCGTGGAGGTGGCACTTGGGGACATGGTGGCCTTGGCAGTGCTGGACGAGAGGCTGGACTTGGTGATCCCAGAGGGCTTTTCCAGCTTAAATAATGCCATGGGTTTATAAGGTCCCCTAGAAGCACTGAGCAGCTCCAGCTTTTCCCTGGAGAGGCTGGGGAGAGGAGACCCTGGGGGCTGCAGGGTTAGAGATCAAAGCCTTCCCAAACCTTCATCCCAGTGTGAGGGGGAGCGGGGAGGGCACACGGAGCAGCAGCAGCAGCTGTGGTGACCTTTGCATCCTGGGCAGCAAAATGCCAGCCCCAACAGGAGGGATGGCATCCCAGCCTCCCTGTGCCAGCCCCACAGCAGGGATGGCATCCCAGCCTCCCTGTGCCAGCCCCACAGCAGGGATGGCATCCCAGCCTCCCTGTGCCAGCCCCACAGGAGGGTTTCCACCCCAGTTTTCCCTGTGCCAGCCCCACAGGAGGGTTTCCATCCCAACCTTCCCTGGCTCCTGCTGCTCCTCCAGCATTGATCTGACCCCACTCTCAGCTTGGTTTTGATTTATTTTTGGATTTGTGCAGAGACAGAGAGAGAGCGTGCAATAAATAAATAAATAAATAAACACATCAATCAATTAATAAATCACCCCTGCCCCCACCCCCAGCATCCCAGCTCCTGCCAGCTCCACAGGGGGATGGAAATCAGCTCCATCCTTGCTGCTCCTCCTGCTTCTCCCTCTCCAGGCCATCCATCACTCCTGCCCAGCCCGGGAACAGGAGCTGTGGGGTCAGAGCCACCCTCTCCTTCCTCTTGCCCTGCTGATCCCACCCCTGGGCTGGCTGGGAGCCCTGTTCCAGGGAGCTCTGGTCCAGATGGGGAGGGAGAGGGAGAGGGAGAGGGAGAGAGAGAGAGAGAGAGAGAGGGATCCACACCCCTGCAGTGCCCAAGGCCAGCTTGGATGGGGCTTGGAGCAGCCATGGCAGGTGTGGGATGGGATGAGCTTTTCTTCCCTTCCCACCCAAACCATTCCAGGATTCAGAGGCTCCTGGCACCACCCCAGCACTGGTGCAGCTCCCCAGAGCAGCTGGAACCTCCCCTCTCCTGACACCGAGTCCCAGCCGCTGTCACTGCCCGGGAATTTATCACCCAGAAGCTGCAGAGTGAGCAGAAAATGCGGGGGAAAAGCCGGGAAGATCCCGTCCGTGCTGGCTGGAGGGAGCGGGAGCAGAGCGCTCTGCAGCCGGGTCTCTGTGCCCAGCCTGCCGCACCCCGCAGGAACGGCCCCGGAGCAGCCCAATTAACCAGCACTAATTAACTGCCCAGGAGGAGGCGGCACTCAGCCTCGCCGAGAGAAGGTTTCTGTGCAAGCAGAGCGCTCCAGCCCCACCTGAGCAGGGCCTGGGGCCGGAACGGAGCTGCCAGAGGCTGTTTGTGCAGTCCGGGATGCTGCTGGTGGCGTTAATTAACAAACAAGCGGGTACGAGCGGCACTCAGGGCTCGTCCTCACGGGGGGATGGGTACGGCCGCACCGGCAGCATTCCAGAGGCTGGGAGGGGACAGGCTCCGGCTGGCACTCGCTGGGGTGACTCTGCCATCCCGGAGCCCTGTCCCTGTGTCCGGGACATGGAATGGGGCCGGGGAGCAGGGCGGAGCCAGCCGGGGGATGATGAGGGTGGAGCCGGTGGGAGAGGTGACAGTGCCACAAGGGGTGGGAGAGGTGACAGTGCCCTCCCAAGGGGTGGGGACCACGGCAGTGCCTTCCCAAACCGATGGGAGCCGTGACAATTCCATCCCAAGCTGGTGGCAACAAGGGCAGTGCCTTCCCAAGCCAGTGGGAGAGCTGACACTGACTTCCCAAGTTAGTGGGAATGATGTCAGTGCTATCCCAAGGTGCTGGGAGCAGTGCCAGTGCCATCCCACGGGGTGGGAGAAGGGACAGTGCCATGCCGAGGTGGTGTGATGGTGCCCGTGCCATCCCAAACCCCGGTGGGAGAAGGGACAGTGCCAGTGCCATCCCACGGGGTGGGAGAAGGGACAGTGCCATGCCGAGGCGGTGTGATGGTGCCTGTGCCATCCCAAACCCGTGTGATGGTGCCCGTGCCATCCCAGACCCGTGTGATGGTGCCATCTCAAACCCGTGTGATGGTGCCATCCCAGACCCGTGTGACGGTGCCGGTGCCATCCCAGACCCATGTGATGGTGCCGGTGCCATCCCAGACCCGCGTGATGGTGCCGGTGCCGTGCCAAGGCGGTGGCAGCCCTGGCAGCGCCTCCCCGGCTCCGCTGCCGTGAGCAGAGGGAACCCCCCGAGGAGGTTTATGGCAGCCCCATAAATCAGGGAGTGCGGATCCCTCCCGGCTCCAGCCCCGCTCTGCAGCGTGCGGCGCCTCCCGGCCCTGCTGCTGCTGCTCCTCAGCCCGGAGCTCCCGTTCTCCTTGGGAACTGCCCCTGTGGTGCCCGCCGCGGGCACGGATGGCTCCCGAGGGGAATCTGGGAATTCCCAACCAGCTCTGCTGGGAACAACGCTGATTTGGGCAGGGTGTGGGAGATAGGATGGTGAATTAGAGGAATATTGGCTGTGGGAAAGGTGATTCCAGGATAAATGGGGCAATATTTGCTGAGGGAAAGGCTTGGAATGTGCCCAAAGCTGTCAGAAATCCAGGAGAGATATGGACACAGCCTGGGGTTAATTGGTGTTTCCTGGAGTTATTAAATCCACAAAAATCCCTGTTGGGTGGCAGGCTGCAATTAGAGCTTCCCATTTTTAGGGGACTGGGACGTGAGAGGTGTTTGTGGGCTGATAAATCCCAGTTTTCCCTCTGGTTTAAAGTAATCCTGCCCAGATTCCCCCTCAGGCTGGAGACATCCACGACTGTGGGTGCTGGAAGTGCAAGGTCCCTGCCCATGGGTGGATGGGCTTTAAGGGCTCTCCCAGTCCCACATTCTGGGATTCTGGGGTCACCAAGGACTGTGGGTGACCCAGGCTGAAGGGACAGGGCAGACTGAGCCATTTCCTGCAGAAGCTCAGTCTCATCCTTTAGTAAATCCACCCCAGTTTTCCATCCTCCAAAAAGATCCTCAGAGCCAGACAGAGGGGAAAAAAGTCTGCCAACGTTTCCATGTCAGAAATTGGGTTTTGGGGACTTTTTGTACCTCTGAGACAGGGAGGTTTTGCTGTTTTGTGGGATGTCTGGGCACAGTGAGCGTTCCCCACAAAAAAATCCATCATTTTGGGGCTCCCAGTGCATTCCTTGGAGCACAGTCCCTTCCGAAGGAAAGAGAGGAGCGGCAGACAGGAGAACATTTGGAAGGGTAAAATGAAGCTCTGTCAGTCAGGGATGCTCCTGATCCCGGCCTCAGGTGCATTTTGGATGAGCTGCTGGTTTATGGATGGGCGGGGGGGTGCTGGAGCCCTGGAGTGTGAGGAGGAGCAGTTCCAGGATGGATTTGAACGTGAATCCCACAGTGTCCAATGGA
This sequence comes from Pyrgilauda ruficollis, assembly GCF_017590135.1. Taxonomy (NCBI): domain Eukaryota; kingdom Metazoa; phylum Chordata; class Aves; order Passeriformes; family Passeridae; genus Pyrgilauda; species Pyrgilauda ruficollis. The sequence goes on along the minus strand of NW_024528488.1, from coordinate 980,042 downwards.
GCAAACGATTGAATCCATCCCGTCAATCTTTCAGTGCCACCGGAGGAGCATTCCTGCCTGGAAAATCAGTGTCTGCTCCGTCCCTGAGGCAGCAGGGAACACATCATCCCCTGGAATCCTGGGAGGGCTCCTGCCTGGAGACAGCCAGAGCACGAGAAGCCTCTCTGCTGTCCAGCTGTGGTGTTCCATCCCGGAATTTGGGATCTGCAGGAGGCCACGCCTCCCAAAAATTGGTCTCCACCCTGCAGGAGCAGCCGAGCTCATTCCATGCTCACTCCCAGGCTGTGCAGGGAGCTGTGTCTGGGAAAATGGAGATAAATCCCAGTCTGGAAGGAGACGGAGAAGAGCAGAATGTCCCTGATCCCACCTGGAATCACCAGGGCTGGCTCTGAGCAGGGTGACAGAAATCCCTGCACTTGAGCTCCTTTGTTCACTAACACTTGGCACAGCGCCCAGAAAGAAATTTTCCTGTTCCACGATCCCAAAGAAGGTCAGGATTTGTTCCCAGCCGGGGATAATGCATTCCCTGAGCAGGCAGAGGCCATCCATCAAGGCAGGAGCCGCTCTCTGGACGTTTGCTCTCCTTGGGGAGCTCAGTTCCACCCAGAAATGCTCCTTGTGCAATATCTTCCCAGGAGTGATGGCTCAATGCCCCAAAAAAGGGAGGGAAAATGATTGATCTGGATCTGTTAATTTGGGAACAGCAATCACGGGGCTGGACAGGAACAGCAGGATTCCAGGGGAACGCACTCTGGGGAAAGCTGAGGAACATGGAGCTGCTCTCAGCTAGTTCCAGAGGCACTGGGAAATCCCTCCCTGCTCACACACAAACTGTTCCAGGTGCCTGACCCCTTCTTCCACCGGGATAAAGTGGAAGAGGTGCTGGAAAGGCCCAGGGATCACAATCTTGGAGCATCTTCTGGGAGGGATGGAGCCGCACGGAGCGTGCAGAGTCCGCAGGGATCCCAAGGTCTGAGCTGGACACATCCCCCAGGGATGAGTTCATCCCAGCAAACACCTCCAGGGAGCCCTGTCTGCTGCCAGCACTCTCTCCCAGCTCCCTCAGGGGTTCCTCTCAGGGTTTGTGGAAGCAGGGATGGAATGGGATGGTTTGGGGCAGCCTGGGGACAGCTGAATTATTCCTGAGCACAGCCAGAGCGTCCTCCCGCTGGCTGGAAGGGGAATTCTGCCTCTGGCGCAGCTGTCAGCACTGGGAAGCAGGGACAGGATCTCTGGGATGTGGGATCGTGTCAACACTTCATCCCTAACTCGTGTTTACTGGGAAAGGCAGAGTTTCCAGGCTGCTCCCACACCTTCCCCATTCCCCTGCTCAGGGGGTGCAGAGGTGTCACCCACGGATCTTCTCCCATGTCTCCCCATCCTTCAGCACCTGGGTCTCTCTGAGACGGGCAGAGGGTGAGGGACATCCGTGTGCCACTCCCTGCTGCCCTCTTCAGCCAGCACGGAGCCGGGAATGCTGCTCAGGAGCTCCGGGATGTGCAGCTCCTGTCCCCAGCTGCTGCCGGGAGCTGTTTGTCTGCGGCTCCGGGAAGCGTGAAATCTCAGGTGGCAGCTTGACATGGAGCAGCAGGAGGGAACGACCTCCCTCCTTCCCATCCCTCCCCTCCTTTCCTTCCTCTCTCATTCCTTTCCTTCCTCTCCTTTTCCTTTCCCCTTCCCTTCCCTTCCCTTCCCTTCCCTTCCCTTCCCTTCCCTTCCCTTCCCTTCCCTCTGTCCCTCCATCCCCTATTCCTCCCTCCTCCCTTCCCAGCTCCATCCCAGCTGTCCCTCTGTCCTGCTGCCCTATCCCAAAAACCCCTCCAGGTCCCCTCCCGTGCCCCCTCCCAGGGCCGCTCCGGTGCCCCGGCTGGAGCAGGGGTAGTGCCTGACCCCCCAGGCTGTGGTTGCTGTTCCCAGGCCCTGCTGGCACTGGCAGCAATCCCTGCTCTCCCCAGCTATGGATTTTTCCAGGAAAAGCCATTGAATTTCACACATCTCTGGCACAGGGCACGCTGTGCTTGCAGGCAGGAGCTGATCCTGCTGGAGCTGTGGGGAGGGCCAGAAAGGTTCTGGACTTTCTTCCCAAGCCTGTGGAGCAGGGGGAGGCTTCTCAGGCCAGCACAGGTTTGGGAAGCAGCGACCAAAGGGCTCAGGGTGGTTTTGTCCTGCCTGTGGGATCAGCTCCCGTTCCTGCAGGATGGGAGGAGCAGTCTGCTCCTGTTTGTACCTTCAGGAGCATCTGGACTAAAGCCATGGAAGAAATGTCCCAGGAAAGCCTCTCCCTGTTGTATTTGCAGGAACCCTCGTGGCAGGAAGGAGTGATGCATCTGACTCCACGTTCTTGAAGGCTAATTTATTATTTTATGATACTATATTATATTAAAGAACACTATACTATACTAAAGAACACAGAAAGGATACTTACCGAATGCCAGAAAGATAACAATGAAACTCGTGACTCTCTCCAGAGTCTGACACAGCTTGGCCCTGATTGGCCAAAGAGTGAAAATAACTCACAGCAGAGTCCAACGAAACAATCACCTGTGGGGAAACAATCTCCAAACACATTCCAAAGGGGCACAACACAGGAGAAGCACATGAGATAAGAATTGCTTTCCTTTTCTCTGAGGCTTCTCAGCTTCCCAGGAGAAGAATCCTGGGCAAAGGGATTTTTCCAGAAAGTATGACTGTGACGCTGTGGGATGGGAGGAGCACTCTGCTCCTGCTTGTACCTTCAGGAGCATCTGGACTAAAGCCATGGAAGAAATGTCCCAGGAAAGCCTCTCCCCTGCTCAAGCACTCCTTAGGAACCAGGATGCAGAGCAGCAGCCACGGGAGGTTTGCCCTGGCTGTTGTGGGTTTTTCCTGGGACACAGTGCCTGGGCAGAGGGATGTCCATGGATCCTTCTCCTCTCCAGGCTGAACAATCTCAGCACTCTCGTCCTGTCTCCACAGGACACCTGAGAGCCCCTGGCAGGGCCTAAAGGGGCTCCAGGAGAGCTGGAGAGGGACTGGGGACAAGGCATGGAGGGACAGGACACAGGGAATGGCTCCCACTGCCAGGGGGCAGGGCTGGATGGGATATTGGGAATTAGGAATTGTTCCCTGGCAGGGTGGGCAGGCCCTGGCACAGGGTGCCCAGAGCAGCTGTGGCTGCCCCTGGATCCTGGCAGTGCCCAAGGCCAGGCTGGACACTGGGGCTGGGAGCAGCCTGGGACAGTGGGAGGTGTCCCTGCCCAGGGCAGGGGTGGGATGGGATGAGCTCTAAAGCCCCTCCCAACCCAAACCATTCCATGCCCCCATGACATCCCACCTCTGCCCCATGGGGAGATAGATCCCGTCTTTTGGAGCCCAAATATTCCCAGTGCCCCCTGCAGACCCTTCCACTGTCCCCAGTGTGACAAACCAGGGCAGCTCCCAATGCACAGCAGAGCTCTGGAATACTTGCAGGGAATGCTTTCCATGGATGATGAATGTCCCTGAGGTTTGCCTGCTCTGAAGGGCACCTATGGAGCTGATAAAGGATTTAATAGAGGAATTTTATCTCTCCCGATAAAGTTCCCAGCTGGGCTCAACCTTCTGGCAATTCCTTGTGTCCTTCCCATGCTGTGACTTTTCCAAAGACCTTTTGGTGGTGGTGGTGACACTTTTGGCTCTTTCATTCCAAACCCTTGTGCCCTGTCCCACTGCCCTGGAGGGTGGCATGGCCCACGCGGCCCCATTGCTGCCCCACATCTCCAGAGACCCCAGTCCCAAATCCACCCTCTCCAGGTGTCCCAGCTGTGCCCCCCAGGGGCTGGGAGTGTGTGGTTCCATCTGCCAGGTTCATCCCAGTCTCTGGAATATCAGCTTTGTCCCCACCCCATCAGTTTTGTCTCTGTCTGGTCACTCCTGAAATAAACCCCAACCTTTTTTTCTCCTGAAAATCCCCTCTGTGCCTTTTCCCTCCTGCCCAGAGGATTCTCCGTGGGGCTCCTCTCCTGTTCCTGCTCCCACCATCTGCTCCATGCCCTTGCCAGGGCAGCTTCCTGCTGGAAAGCTGAAGGATCTTGGCTCTGGATCCTTCCCTGGCACACTCAGGGCTCCTCATTCAGCACCCCAGCTCAGACATTCCCTGTTCCTACATTCCTGCAGTGTTTGTTTTGCAAAATGTTGGGAGATTTCCTCTTTTATATTAAAAAAAAAAAAAGAAAATAATAAAAAAGCCCCAATAAAATGATTTTAATTTCCCAGGAGACTGAAATTCCATCTTTTCTTCATCTTTGAGTCCCGCGGTTTCAGGGATAATCCAGAGCTTGATGGGATTTTTTTGGGAGCTGCTCCAGACTCCTGGTCCCAGTTTTCCTGCCAAACAGAGAGTTCTTTATCACTTTTGCCTGGATTTTGATTTCTCTGGCTCATGGGATGAGCTTCCTCCTTGGGAGCTTCCCCCTGAGCTGATTTCTGGTGCTGAAAACTTCCTGGCAAGTTTTCCATGGCTGCTCCAGGAATGCTTCCTCATCTTCTGAGCAAGCGTTATTTAATTACTCTGCAGTGGGGCTGTTCCTGCATTTTAATGGCAGCTGGATCCCTCTGCACCTCCTCATCCTGATTTTCCTGGCTTTTTCCTGTGGGAGATGTGGAATAGCTGCAGAATTACACAGCACTAAGCAGAAAAACAATCAGGTCTAACCAGGATCCGGGGTCTCTGTCCCTCCTCAGTGCCTCTTTCCTCTGCAGGGATTTTTCCAGCAAGGAAACTCCTGAGGAGCAGCCATGGAAAGCCTTGGGATGGGGCTCCAAGGCTGGTGCCCCACTGAGGCCTTTTCCACAGGGAAATGGGGACAGCAAGGAGCAGGAATAAGGGAAGAGCAGGAAACCCTCTGGAGAAGCAGAGGGAAGCTTTGGCCTTGGCCTGGTGAGGCAAATCCCAGGAAAGCAGGGCTGTTGAGCACTAATAAAATGCCTTGGAAAAGCTCCCAAACCAGTTTCATTTCCCTGCAGATTTCAGCAAGGAGATGATGGGGGTTCATTATAACCCTTAATAAGTTTTCCTTATGTAGGCAAAGTCCCAGTGGATTTTCCGGGTGTTAGTAAAGCAGGATGAAGTGATCCAGTCCCTTCCATGCAGACAACAAATCCCTCTGTCCCCTCTCCTAATGGGCTCCATCCATCATGCCCAGAGCTGCCCACAGCCACAGGGGCCCTGCTCCTGCTGGGCTTCCCCTCCTGCCTGCAGGTGCTGCTGAGAACTTGGGAATGTTTTGGAAATTTCTGTTCCCTGTCCATTCCCATGGCCCACTTTGGGCTCAGTGGGTTCTCCTTCCCCACCTCGGAGCCTTTTCCTGCCCTTCTGAATCACATCCAGGCTTTTCCCTTTAACACAAAGTTCTGCCCTGATTTAGAGTTCCCAGAAAATCCATTGACCCTGATCTTCATCTCCCAGTAATTGGAAAAGAGACATAAATCAAACTAATTGCAGAAGAGTTAAAAATGGCTTTGTTTGCCACAGCTCAGGCTGCAGACTGCTGCTGGGAGAACATTGGGATCAATGAAATCCCTGGATGTGTTAGAGCAGAGCAGGGACCTTTTCCTCCTCCTGGCTGCTCCAGGAACGAGTCTGATCCCGTTCTCTTTGGACATGAGAATAAACAGTTCCAAGGTGCTGGAACATTCTAGGGATTCGCTCCTAAACCATTCCTGCCCTGGCTGTGGCTCAGGTGGCACCATGGAGAGGGATCCTGGAATGCTTTGTGTGGAAAGGGATCCTAAAGTTCATCCCATCCCACCCCTGCCATGGCAGGGACACCTCCACCATCCCAGGCTGCTCCAACCTGGGCTCCAGTGTCCAGCCTGGCCTTGGGCACTGCCAGGATCCAGGGGCAGCCACAGCTGCTTTGGGCACCCTGTGCCAGGGCTGCCCACCCTCCAAAAAAAAAAAAATTTCCTTTTTCCTCCATGAAAATTCCACCAAATCCAAATACTTCACAGCCAAGTGAGGCCACCACTTCTCTCCCTATGGAATATCCCAATTCCTCTGTGGGATCCTGTGCAAGGAGCTTTGAGCTGCTGGGAATCCACGGTTTGGAATCCACGGGTGAATCCAGAGGGAAGCAGCTGAGGCCATGCTTGGAAAGCAAAACCCCTCCAGCTTTCCTGCAGGGATTTCGTTGGAAGGGGTTTTTCTTTCCCCACAAATCCCAAGGGAAATAAAATCCTTCTTGTTTCCTTTGCTGGACAATTCCTGCTCATTATTATTTGGGCCATGTTTAAATTATTCTGTCTGCAGCAGCCGATGGCATTTGCTGCGTGCCATGCAATGTTCCAGGTAATTAATTGGTGTTTAATTAATTAAGGAATAATGACATTCAATTAAGGGAACACTGTCACTGGGTAATTAATGGCTTCCTGCTGCTCCAGGAAAGCCGAGGTGTTTGTGGGAAATCAATCCAGGGGAAGTGAGGGGTTCATTCCCCTGGGAAGGAGCTGTGTCCTGGGGATCTCCCATTCCTGCCCCTCCCAGGAACAAATTCATGGAAGGAAGCTCTGCATGGACCTGTCAGGAGCTGTTCCCAAACCTTCAGCAGTGGGAAGCACAAGGGGAAATCTCTGGGAAGGAGGAGAAGACGCCTGGTGTTCCCAGCATCACACAGAGCAGGAATTCCAGACTGCCAAGCCCCTGCCCAGGGCTGTGCTCGGGGGCAGCCAGGCTCTGCCTAAACTCGGGATTCCCCTCCCTGATGTCAGGATCAAAGCCTGGGACCAAATGGGGCTCTGTGTCCTCTTGGCTTTGGAAGGGAGCACTGGAAAAAGAGGAATTTCCTGGGATGTGAAGATAAATGAGAATAAATTTCCCAAATCAGAGGGAACCGAGCCCCATTCTGAGCGAAGCAGACGAATGTTGAAGGATGAACAGGAAGGAGTCAATTCCCCGCTGCTCCTGCCCGTGGATGAGCCCTGGGTGTTGTGTGCCCATCCCAGGCACCTCCGGCAGCACCTGCGGGGGTCCAGCGGCACCGGGCCTGAGGAGGGGCAGCCTGAGGGATCCTGCTGACCCTGCAGAGCAGAGCATCATCCAAGGAAGATTCCAAACTATTCCACAGCTCCTCTCCAAGTGCCATTTGTGTTGGCTGCTGCCCAGTTAAGGATTTATAAATTTAATTTTAATTTTCGCTGCATTTTGGAGAGCGTGCAGCTCTCAGGTGCTAAAATGCTTTAGAGTTCGGCGTTTGTCACCTTCAGGCACCACGGGCACCACCCAGGAAGGAATCAGAAGGAATTCCAAGGCCTTCTGCCAGGAGCGTCCTCCTCCTCCATCCCAAAACCCAGGCTGTCCCTGCAGAGCTGCCCCTTGCAGCTGGAGGCTGAAGCAGGCAGGGAGAGCCTGGAGTGTGTCCCTGGATTGGAGAAGCTGTAATTCCCAAATCCTGAGGAGAACAGGGCTGCCTGCAAGTGCCAGACCCAGCTGGGAATGTTTGCCAGCTCCTTTTGGCACTGGCAGTGCCTCTGCAGCTCGTTCTGCTGAGGAGCCTCCAGAGAGCCATGGACAGATTCCAGCTCCAACTGCAGCTCTGGCTCAGCCCCTTCCCTGCTCCCTGAGCTCCTGTCTGCCTGTCTCCTGGGAACTGGGGATCCTGTGCAGGGAATGGTGCAGGATTAGAGCCTTTTCCTGGCTGCCAGCTCTGCCCAGGGTCATCTCACACTGCTGTGCTCTCCATGTCCCTGTGAACACTTCCCTAAAAGCTTCCCTAAACACTTCCCCAAACATTTCCCCAAACACTTCCTTAAACACTTCCTCAAACACTTCCCCAAACACTTTACTGACCTGGCTCCATATGAAAGGAATAAAAATGTAGATCTGGTCTCCCCCTGCATAGCCCCAAACCCAAGCAATTCAGGGAATTCCATCTCCCAGCCACTTGTAGGGTTCTGAAGAGCCAAATTCCCACCTCTGCCCCGAAGCCATGAGGAGACTGGAGCTCATTTCGGACACCGACTCGATTTTATTGTTTGAAATGCCAGGGAAACTCAGTCTCAGAAACGTGGGAATTTCTGCTGGTGCTGAACACCACCCTGGACATCCTTCCTTGTCCTACCCCCTCCAGCTGTGCCTGTGCCCCTGAGACCGTGGAGCATCCCCTCCATGGTCGTGGTGGGGACAGGCTTGTGACCCTTTCAACATCTGGATGGGCTTCACGGGCCGCCTCTGCTCCTCGTTTTGGGAGCGTGGAGGAGCCGTGCCGCTGCTGGAACAGCCCCCACCAGCCTGGAGAGATCACTCCCTGCAGCGGGAGCCGGGCGCTGCTCTCAGAGCTGGTACTTCCTCAGCAGCTCGCTCTGCCACTGCCGCTTTTTGTTGGGAAAGGCGGCCGGGATCCTGATCCTGCGGAACTCCTCGATGCACTTGCCCAGCTCGGACTGCAGGGCCCGGCGCTCCTCGCTGCTGGCCGTGCCGGTGGCGGTGGCCGTGCCGGTGGCCGTGCCGGTGGCCGTGCTGGTGGCCGTGCTGGTGGCGGTGCTGGTGGCCGTGCTGGTGGCCGTGCCGGTGGCGGTGCCGGTGGTGGCCGTGGTGGCCTCCAGGCCGTTCTCCCGGACCGCTGCCCGGTCCCTGCCCCGCCACTGCCCCGCCTGCTTCCCCTCCTCCAGCCTCTTCAGGGAGCGGCTCAAGTCCAGGGTGCTGGGCCGGGCTGGGCACTCCTCGGGAGCTTCTGGCCACGGCTGGGACTCGCTGGGGCTGGGAACCTTCCCCTCCGGCTGAGCGACCCTGCCGGGGACGGGCTCCGAGCGGGGGGCCGGGACGGGCTCCTGGGATGGGACCGGGATGGGCTCCGAGGATGGGGCCGGGATGGGCTCCGAGGATGGGGCCGGGATGGGCTCCCCGGGGCCGGCAGGTCCCGCCGCACCACCCGGGTCAGCCGGGTCCTGTCTCCTCCCGGGGATCTCCCTCGGCTCCGCAGCGTCCGCGAGGGCTGGGAGGGAAAGCAGAGAGGAGTGTGAGGAGAGGGACATGAGGGAAGTGAGAGACCTGCTGGGAATTCTTTTTAAAATACACCTGGTGGCAGAGATAGAAAACAAGGAATGAACTATTCCTGTTTAAAACCCCCACCCTACACTTCGTCCCCTGCACAGAAGCAGAAAATGTCAAGAGGAATCTTCTTTTTCCTTGTAAGGACAGAGTTGGAATTTCCCCCCCCTTTTTCTTCCTCTTATTTTTTTCCCCAGTTTGACATTTGCTGAGCAGCTCCAGCTCTGCAGTTGCTGGAGGTGGAAGCAGGAATGTCATCCACCAGCGAGCAGAACCCTCGAAGGATGGATTTTCTTTGGCAAATCTCTCCGGGAAGTTACAGGAATGAATCTTTGCCCCAAATTCTTTGAGTGATGGGATGAAGCCTCAAAGCTGCTTTAATCATCTTATCTGTGAACCTGGGAGCTGCTTTTGGGAAATGTGGAGCTGAGGCTGGGAAATTTAAGCACCCAAATTCCCAGGAGGAGCCTCCGGCTGAGCTGGAGAATGAATTCAAATCCTTCAGTTCCTCTCCAGCATCTCAGCTCCCAGAGCATCCCATGACTGTGGCTGCTTCAGGATAACATTTATTTTTCAAAGTTTTCCATTTTACATCCCATTATTCCTGTCTGAGGCACTGTTCAGGTCACCAGACTGAGAGCAAATCCAGGTTTCCAGGGAATGGCTCCTGAATATTCCTCCTATCCCACAAGCCTGATGTTCTTTGGGTGGTCTGGCTGGGCTGGTGCCAGGCTACAAACTCACATCCCTACAAATTCCCTGCTCCTAATCTCAGAATCCTGGAATGGTTTGGGTGGGAAGGGAAGAAAAGCTCATCCCATCCCACCCCTGCCCTGGGCAGGGACACCTTCCCCTGTCCCAGCCTGCTCCCAGCCCCAGTGTCCAGCCTGGCCTTGGGCACTGCCAGGATCCAGGGGCAGCCACAGCTGCTCTGGGCACCTGTGCCAGGGCCTGCCCACCCTGCCAGGGAACAATTCCTAATTCCCAATATCCCATCCAGCCCTGTCCTCTGGCAGTGGGAGCCATTCCCTGTGTCCTGTCCCTCCATGCCTTGTCCCCAGTCCCTCTCCAGCTCTCCTGGAGCCCCTTCAGGCCCTGCAAGGGGCTCTGAGCTCTCTCTGAAGACTTCTCCTCTCCAGGTGAGCACCTCCAGCTCTCCCAGCCCGGCTCCAGAGGGGCTCCAGCCCTGGAGCAGCTCTGTGATCTCCTCTTTCCCATAGCTTTGGACAAGCATCCCGTTTTACTCCTCAGGTTTATCCTTCCTCACATTTGAGTCCACCTGGCACTAAGGGGGTGTGACCCCTGGATGATCCAAGGACACCCCACAGCCCTGAGTGTCCCTCCAGCTGCTGTGCTGGGAAAAGGGACCGGCCTGGCTCATTGCTCTGATCTTTTCTCCCACAGATTTTCCTTCCCCGGTGCCACTTGTGCTTTAGAGCTCCAATTAAATTCAGCAGCGACACTTCCGAGCAGCCCCGCGGAGCCGCTGGAATCCTGCTGGGGGCAATTACCGGCTCCTGGCGGGGGTTTTGCGGGAAGCACACAGTGTCCCCACCCCGGGAAGCACACAGTGTCCCCACCCCGTGCTCCGGGACAGCGCTGGGTTATTCCAGGGGCTGTGGCAGGGACAGGAGCTCGGGCCCGGGCTCACAGCTGCATCTGCTGCTCTCCCACGCTGCCTCCATCCCCAGGGATGTTGGAAGGTCCCAGCATGGACAGGGGGGAATAAGAAGTTCCTGGGTGATCCCAAATGAGGGATCTTAAAATTCCTTCCAGCCTCTTAAACTTGGGTGATATGGGCAAAAAAAGGATGGATAAAAGTTTCCAAATGAGCTGGAAGAGCACGCTGGGTTTGGGAAGTGTGGGAAGGGGGTACCAGGGTGCATCCAGAGCATCCCCAGGGCGTATCCTCAACATCCCAGTGCCCAATCCAAACCAGCTGTTCCCATGCCAGCTACTGGATCCCATCATCTCAGGACTTGACTCTGCATGAATTGTTCTGTTTTGTGGGATTAATCCAGCTGGGAACAGCACTGGGAGCTTCCCGTGCAGCTGGGCCAATGTGCTCTGGTACCCAGGCCCTGGCACAGGGCCCTGGCAGTGCCAGTGGTGCCAGCTGGATCCCCAGGGAATCCTGATCCCTTGGCAGGGACACCAAGCTCAGGTGCAGAGAGTTGTTGGAGCTCCAGGCTCATGACACAGATGGCAGAAAACCCAGCTCGACTCTCCCTGGATTCTCCTTTTGTAATCCATTCCTGCTGTTGGAAAAGCTCAGCAAAGAAGCTGGGAAAAAATTTCCAAACAGCAAAAGGCATCTCCTGAAAGACCTTGGAGCCCTGGGAAGGAAGGGCCTTCCTGGGAAGGAAAATCTGGAATAATCCACATTTTCCTCTGTCATGCAGGAGCTGCCAGGAGGAGGGAAGGTGGGGTCAGGGATTTCAGGGATTGCTCTGAGGGTTGGGTTCCTTGGAGGGAGGTGCAGCTCCCTGGGCTGGAGGAGAGCTGGACACTGGTACCTGCTGGCATTGGTTCCGTGTGTTCCAGGGATTGTCCACCCCCTGGAGTGTCCCGTGGTGGGCAGGAGCTCTGCTCCCTTCTTCCTCCCAGGTTGTCTGTGAGAAAAAGTTTGGGAATTGCATAAATTATGGAGATGTGCTCACAAACATCACCCTGTGAGTATGAAGCTCACAATTCCATCTTTTATAGAAATCTTGCCCACCCTCACAGCCAGGAATTCCTTCCCAATATCCCACCTAACTCTGCTCTTCCAGGGGTGGATGAAGACTTTCACCAAGGGCATCCTGATGTGGGATAAAGGCAATCCTGCTCCACCTGGCCATGAGAAGCAGGAGATGGTTCTGGGTGTTCCAGCTCCCAAAACCCCCAGAGCTGAGCAGGATTCTGTGTTTAGTGGTTTCTAGAATCCAGGAGAGCAGGAATTTGCCCAGAGACAGCCTGGCCAGGCTGGACCTCCAGGATCCATTTGATTCAGAAGAAGGTGCAGCCCCCAGGAGATGGCAGCAGGATCCCAGCACGCCCTGTGCCCATGGCCTCCCTCATTAACTGTGGTTCCTGAGACAATTCCTGGCTCCTCCCAGGCTCTAACCAGGGTGTCCTGCTTCCCGGGACCACCAGCTTCATCCAGGGGCTCTGTGGTCACCGCCAGTGCAGCTGGAAAAGTTCCATTCCTAATTCCAATTAATACCCCAGAGCAGCTGGTTTTGCACCCAAGTCCCGAAGTCCTGGAGGAGGGAATCTGAGCTGAGCTCCATTCCAGTGGGGCATTCCAAAACCTTTTTGGGCAGAACAACGCCTAGACAGGACACGGGGATGTGGCTTGGGATGGAATTCCTGGCACACAAGTGGAAGGGGAAAGATTTTCTGTGGAATAAGATCAATGCTGAATTTCATTCATTTCATTTGCACAGCTGAGCTTCTCCAGGTGTTCCCAAACATTCCAGCAGAGCTCCAGGGCCCTGGATTCCCACTTCCACGTGCTGACCTGCAGCCTGTGCTTATTAAAGATTTAAAGGCCAAGCTGTCAGCGCTGCTCTGGGGATGGACTTTTCCTCTTATAGCTCTAATTCTAATAGGATTGGGAAGAGGAGGCGGAGGCTGGAGCAGTGCCAGGAGCCGAGGGAGGGTTTGCTCCTTCCAGAGGCTTTGCACACCTTGGCAGAGCTTTCTGGAAGTTTGTTCCTCTTCCAGCACCTCCCGTTGGCTCTCTGGGATTTTGGGTTAATCCCTGGGACAGTGGGAGCAGAGGAGCTGCTCTGTCCTGGTTTTCCCTCATCCCAGGGATAACAAAACCCCCTCCATGTGCTGGCTGTCCTTGCTCTGCTCTGCTGGAAAAGCTGCATTAATCCCATTTTATTTCAGATTTCAGATGGGCACTTGCTGCTTCCCAGGATTTGGGAAGATTTCAAAACCACTGGAAAGCATTGGCTCAACTCCACTTCCGGCCTCAAATCCATGTTGTCCAACAAACACCCCGGCTCTGGGAACATTCCATGGATGTGGTGAAGGGGTGGAAGCCACCGAGGAGCCACCAAGAGCCGGGACCCTCGGGAATCACAGCCATTGCTGAAACCCAAATGCTTGGGATTCTTCCTCCCCCCTCCCAGGTTTCCCCCAGGACATCCTTCTCCATGGATTTACCTGGAAGGCTGCAGTGCCTGGAGAGCTGCCTGGAGAGCTGGCCTCGCACAACAGGACCTGGAAACAAAGGAGAAGGTTTGGATCTGGATCCGTGCTCCGAGATCATGGAATTCTGATGATCTCCCTCCACACCTACACACCCACGTGCGGGTCTGGATCCTGCTCCAAAATAATGGAATTCTGCTCTTCCACATCCACACCCCCACTAGAGAGGGATGCAAGGAAAACGAGCGCTGTGGTTGTGTCCCATGAAAAATCATTCCCAGGGATTTTCCCCTTGGAAATGCCATGAGCCCAGCCAGGTCTTATTTTCCAAAATATTTGGGCTCCTCCCAACATTTCCTGCCTTTTGGAAGTTGTGAATCCATGGGAAAGTTGTCCAGCTCAACCCCATCCCAATTTCAGCAAGAGTTGCCCCTGCCTCAGCAAAAACTGAGGAATGGTTGGAAAGGGAATGGTTGGAAAGGGAATTTTGATCCCAAGTGTCCTGTAGGAACAGGGCCAAAGCAGTGTCCTGGTGCATCCCCTTCCCGAGGATTTGGGATCAGATCAAGCCTGGGCATCACAGCAGCCCAAGGTTTTTCCACTGGAGAAGAGAAGGAGCCACCCTGGTGCTCCTTGGAAGGCTGAGGGATATTCCCTGCTCTCCATCCCGGAAATCCTCAGCTGTGAAATGGGATCAACAACCTGTTTTCCACTCTCAGGGAAGGAGGGGAAGTCTGGAGTCATTCCCGAATGCTTTATTAATTCCATGGCTTTTGCTGGAAGCAAAGGGGGCTGGAATGAGGCAATTCTGCCTGGCTGGAGCCGGGTGCTATTGGAGTTTTTCCTGGAAACCCATTAACACAATGTGGGGAGGGAGGTGAAAATTACCCTTAATACTGAAATATTGTTGGAAAGGGGGAAATTGGGATATTTCATGTAGGAGATGAAGGAAAAAACCACATCTTTTTATCAAAAAAAGGGATTTCTGAACTATTTCCATCCCTTCCTGAGAAATTTGCACTTGGTTCTAATTAACCCTAAAGCTTCATTAATGATCAGTTTGGCACCAGTCATAATTAATCACAAATGTGCATTTTTCCATGGAATAAAAGGTTTACCTGAGCACATTTGCAAATTCCATTTAGGAATTGTGGCTGTGTGTTAATTAAACTGAAATCATAATTAAAAGCAGAATTAAAACCCTTCTAATAAACATGGGGAAAAAATGCTTAGGATTTATGCTCAGTCCACAAATTTGTGGCTAATGGAGAGCAGTTATTCCATTTTCCTGAGGGCTCTTGGATAAAGACCATCCAAGAGACTTTTAAGGAAACTCTGGAGCCAAGGGGGGATTGTTGAACTTCCAGCATGGATTAAAAGCTTATTAAGGGAGAGAAAAGGAGAGATGGAATCAAGAGTTTGCTCCCAACATATAAATAATGGAATAATGGGATGTTCCCAAGAGGCCAGCTCGGGATGGAGGGCTTTCATTACCTGGGAAAGGGGAAACAGCCAAGAGGAAAATGGAGGAAATGGAATAATGGGGTGGTGGAAGTTGGTGGGAAAGGACCTTGGCATTAGCTCTGATGGAGAATCTTCCAGTGGGATGGATAGAATGACAAACAGGACACAGGAATGTGCCTTGGGAATCTGCCCTGGATGTCTCATAAACCTTGGTGGGGTTTAACTTCAGAGACTCAGGAGAGAGCTGGGAATGTTCACCTGGGGAAGGGAAGGACCCAGGGAGATCAGGGGCAAGGCCAGGAGGGGTTTTATCCTTGTTTTTTTTTGTGGAAGAATTAATCAGGAAATTGCAGCACTCTGGGCTTTAAGGTTGGAGTTAAATCCCTTTAAATCAGTGGCTCCAAGCTCCTCCTACTATTTAAATAATGGCTTGGGATTTTTGTTTGATTTGATTCTGGTCTTCAGAATAAAAAAAAGAGAAAAAAGAAACCCCACAAACAAAATAAACCAAGCGAAAGAAACTTCCACAGATCAGCACGGAAGAGCTGCTCTGAGCACACCCGGGATGCTCCAGCTGTTCCTAGCCCCCTCCAGCGCTTTCATCCAAGACCCAGTTAATTATCTGGAGTACCCGGAGCTGCTGAGCTCATCTGGGACGTCCACGAGCACGGGAGGTCGCAGTGACCACTCCGAGCCCCAGACACTGGATACTGGGAAGGAATTCCTGGCTGGGAGGGTGGGGAGGGGCTGGGCTGGAATTCCCGGAGCAGCTGTGGCTGCCCCTGGGTCCCTGGCAGTGCCCAAGGCTCGAGGGGGTTTGGAGCAGCCTGGGACAGTGGGAGGTGTCCCTGCCATGGCAGGGGTGGGATGGGATGGGCTTCGAGGTCTCTCCCAGTCCAAAGCATTCCATAGTTCCAGGCCTGCTGCTGCTGCAGGATCCAGTGGGAACACGAGCAGGGCAGGTGGGACCAGGAAGGGGCAGATTCCGGGGTGGGAAGGAGGGGATGGAGGAAGGTTCCTCTCCCAGGAGGAACCAGCCCTCCCAGCAAACCTGGGAACAGAGCTGGGAGCAAACCTGGGTACAAACCTGGGAGCAGACCTAGGAACAAACCCGGGAACAGAGCTGGGGACAGAGCTGGGGATAGAGCTAGGAACAAACCTGGGGACAGAGCTGGGGGCACGCGGAGGTTCCTGGCCCCTCCAAGGCTCGGTGACAGCAGCCAGGACAGTTTGTCCTTCATTTCCACGACACTGCTGGATGACCTCAGCTCCGGAGGGAGAGGAGCCGCTCACGGTGGAGATCCCTGGTGCCAAAACCTCATTCCTTATCCACATACAAATTAATCCCATTGGAAGGAAGCAGCTGCGCTTTCCAGGGGCTGCGCTTCGCTTGGGGGAAGGAGGGGGGAATTAAATCCGCTCCGAAATGTCAGGAATTGGGAGGAGTGTTTAACATCAGCACCTTATCGCAGCCCCTCAGTGCCTGCTCAGCTTTCCAGCCGGCTGGAAGTGCTTTCCTGGCCCCTTTTGCTGCCTTCAGGAAGACCGGGAATCCTTCCAAAGCAGGACCTGGGGACTGCAGTTCCCCTGGAGCCAAATTCCAGTTAAAGGCTGCGGCGCGGAGTTAATGGTGGTTTTTGTGTTCCCCTGGGGGTTGTGTTAAATCCCCTCCAGGCACGCAAAGGACAATGATAATTTGGGAATGAAATGGGAAACGTTGGCTGCGCCCTCGCTTCCCTCTGGTTTGGAGCTGCTCCATGGAAGCGGCCGAAGGCGGTGACAGTGACAGGGATGAGGAGCTGGGAAAGCAGCTGGGGATTTAAAAGGTGCAAGAGCTACAGGAAAAATCGGGAATCCCAAACGTCAGGGAGGCTCTGCCTGCTCCAGAATCCCTGCTGGGATCTCTCGGAGTGAGGGAAGCCCGTGGCTGCTCCTGCCTGTGCTGGGGCTGGGGGAGCAGCCGGGTTCCCCTCCCCGGACAAGGGGATTTTTTGGGTGCCAGTTTTGCTGCTGCATCCCCCAGACGCCAAGGGGATCCCGTGGGAGCCAAGACATCCCGGGATCCAGAGAAAAAGCCCTTTCCTGGGGAGCACTTGGGGCCCGTGGCGGCGGAGGGGAGAAGGGGAAGTTTTGGTGGCGGGAGGTTGCGCAACAATTTCCTGTTTACTTCTCTCTTTTCTCAGTTAAATGCAGACTCTGCTCCTGAAATGTCCCTTGTGCCCTGTCCCCCTGTCATCCCTTTCCTTCACCCTCAGACCCTGCAGCCATCCCGGCTCAGGATCCCTGCAGCTGGAAAAGGCCGCTGCCCTGGCTCCTCAATGGCATTTAATCCTTGGAGTTGATTAAAGCGCTCCATTAACAGCAAATTAGGGACTAATGGGAATAATGGCTGCGCTCAGGGAGTAATTCCAGGGAGAAGGGACGGCACCGAACGAGCTCTAATCCCTCGTTTTGCCGGAGAGGGGAAGGATTTGGGTTTATCCTGGGGTTTTTTTTAGCTTAAGTCTCAGCTCTAAGGAACTGATCCCAGGTGGGGCCAAGCAGTGAAACTCGGCGGGGTTTTTATTCTGCCTGGTTAAAAACAGCTGCAGTGAGTGGGAAAGTGTTGGGTGGGGCTTGGAAAAACCTGGGATAGCGGAGGGGTCCCTGCCCATGGAACTGGAACAGCTCTAAGGTCCTCTCCAGTCCAAACCATTCCATCATTCCAGGACAACATTCCATGGTTCTCTCAGTGCTTGGGGCTCCAGATGTGGGCAGGCTGCGTTTCAGCAGAGCAAGGATTTCTCCACATCCCAGAGGGGAGGGGACTCCTGGAATATCCTTTCCATGGCTCCCAGCAGAGCTCTGCTCTCCAGAGCAGCCCAATAAGGACCTCAAAGGACTCATTTCCTCACGCTGTGCCTGGGGAAACTGAGGCAGGGCAGGCTGGGCGAGGCACAAGCCCCACTTTGAGGTTGTTTTCTTGTCCCTTTGGGTTCTCCAGTCCCCCAAAGCTTCCTGTGCACTCCTCATCTGACCCCAATAAACACTCCCTGTCTGGCCAATCCCACAGCACAAGGCTGGCCTAAGGAAAACTTGATTTTTTTCCTTTTTTTTTTTTTTTTCCCCAATTTCTTTTATTTATTCTTTTCATCTTTGAGCCTTAAACATTTGGGCTTTGTTTGGGTTTTTGGGGCTGGGCCCTCCCTAGTCCCAGAAAGGGCCCCAAACCAAAGCCAAACAAACCTTGATCCCTGCAGGGGCCATTCCTGAAGGGCTGGACTGGATGATCCCTGTGGGTCCTTTCCAATCTGGAATATTCCATGGCTCTAAATGGATGGGAACTCAAAAGCTGAATTGTGAGGGAAAAATTGGATTTTTCAGGCAGTTTTCCTTGTGAAATAGCCCCAAAATCTGCAGCCCCTCACGCCTGCTCCTGCTGGGAAGGGGCTGTTGTTCCCAGGGAGGAACATTCCAGGGATTTCATGTCCAGGGAACAAGCTGCTCCTCCTCTCTGCTTCCCACAGGGATCCTTGGGATGATGGCACAGGACCATGACAGGGCCGGGTTCCACCTCCCTCCAAAATTCCAGATCATAGAATCCCAGGCTTGGGTGGGAAGGGACCTTAAACTTATCCCTGATGGGAGTTTTTAGGGGTGTGGGGGTGAAGGAAGGATTCATCCTTTAAGGATGCTGGTGGATTTATCCTGGAGGAGGGAAAGGAGGGACAGCAAACATTTGGGATGCAGAGGTTGTGCTTTGGCTCCAAAGTGATTTAGTTGGAATCTGGTTTAGATAATTTGCAGGAAAAGCTTTCCCTCAGATCCTGCCCAGCTCTCCTGGAGCAGGAGGGAATAATTCCCAGCCATCCATCACCTGGAATGAAGGAAAACATTTTGGACTGCCAGAGCCTTTGAAGGAAGCCACCCGGACGACCCCAAGTCCAGCCTGCTTAAGCTCAGCACAAACTGTCAGCGCAGGTTGAACGAGATTTATTTGGCAAATTCTCCAGCACTCACCAGAATCCAACACATCCAACGGCTCCCAAAACCTCCAGGAGACCTGGACACTCATCTGCCTTCCCCTTCCTGCTCCCACAGCCCTGGGAAGGAGGCCCAGAGGTCTCTCTGTGGTCAGAACACAGCAGCTGCAGTTGCTAAACTGAGCCCAAACCCTTGTTTTGTTAAACCCCTCCTAAACAAAGCATCCAGGCTGCAGTTTCTGCACCAGGAATTGGAAAATTCCCCTGCTCTCCGGTGGTTTTTCCCAGTGCTGGATGCCCATGTTGTTAAAGGCAGTTTTGGGGGTTTATTTTTAAAATTAATAAGATTTTGGTCAGGTTGGAGGGAGCTTGGAGCAGGCTGGGATGGTGGAAGTTGTCCCTGTTTCTGGCAGGGGGTGGGGCTGGACTGGATGAGCTCTAAGGTTCTTTCCAAGCCAAACCATTCCCTGGTTATTTGAGAGAGGAAGAGGATGGTTCCAACTTCCAACTGCTTCTCCCCTTTCAATGCTCCTCCATCACCAAATCCTTTCTATTTCAACATTCCATCAAATCCCTTGGATTTTTGTGGCAGGATGGGATTTCAGGACTGGGAATGGGATTTTTGTGTCCCACTCTAACCCCCACAGGAGCCTCCTTGTCCTCATCCCCATCCCACGGGATTGAGATGCTCCATGAGGTGGGAGAGCTCAGCTTTGGGACGACTCTGCCTCCAAAGAGTGCCCCTGGAGAGGGGCTGGAGCCAGGCCGAGGACACAAAGTGTTTCCAGATGTTCTCCAGGGTGGCAGAAGTGCCTGATGGAGACAGATGGGATTTGGCTTTTCCTTAAACTCGGTTTTTGTGAGGAGCAACCGGCAATTTGTGGGCAGGTGCCTGCCTGGGAAGGCAGAGCCAGCCCCGGCTCCTGCTCTGCCTCCCTCCCACCAGGGGTTTTATTTTGGGATGGAGGCTTTTCCAGGAATCTGGAAATGAGAGGCTGGGTTGCTCTGCCCCTCGGAGGGAAGCCGGGAGCTCTGTAGGGGAGCGTTCCCGGTGTGTGCTGAGCTCCGGGGAGGGCAGGCGCCTTCCCAGGGACCCACACGGGATCTGGATGCCCCCTGGGACCTCATTACCTTAAAACCCATCCCAAACCTATCCCAAACCCATCCCAGACCTCAGCTCTCGTTCCCAGCAGGATGAGAAAGGCTGCTGAGTCCTCAGGGCGGGGCAGATTTCAATAATCCCGGGAATCCCTGCCGGCCCCGGTTTTCCCAGACAAGGTGGATAATCCCCCCTGGCACGTGCCAGCCACCGCTGCTCCAGGTGTGCTCTGCCCACGTGCCCGCCCTCGGGGTGCCAAGCATTCCCAGGGATGAGCTGGGGCATCCCGAACCTCTCCCGGTGGGTGGGGAGGATCTCGGGATGGAGCTCCTGGAAAAGAGCGGGATGCTGCCACCAGCAGCACCTGGAGCTTGGTTTAACCTGGCTTGCACTGGCAGAAAGCTGAAGAGCAGCGTCCTGTCCTCTTGGTGGGAAGGGAAAACCACCTCCAAGTGCAAACCCAGCAGGGAAGGAGCTGGACAAGGCTGGATTTTCCCTAGGGACAGCCTGGGGGTGGGAGGTGCTCGGGTGGACTACAAGGACAGAACCAGCAGAGCAGCTCTGGGTGATTTGGACAAGGCCAAGGGATGGCCCAGCAGGAGCTCGGGGTCTGGGAATCACAGAAATGTGGGAATATTCTCAGGAAAACCAGGCAGCATCAGGGAATTGGTTCTCCACTGTCTCCCTGAGGCCCTGAGAGCTCCCAGCTCACTCCAGCCTTTCCCTGTCTGGTTTTTCCCAGCTTGACAGGATTGTTCAGAGGAGGAGACCTCCATGAGATGCTTTTCAATGCAACCATTTCCCAGCAAATTCCATCTTATTTGATCCAAGGTCTTTCCTGGGGATCAATGAGCCAGGTTCTCCGCCCAGTCATGACAAGGACACTTTTCCTATAAATAAATACCATGCAAGGAAAAGAAACAACCCCAAATCGGGTGCATTTTTGTGGAGATGGATCTCAACAAAAGGATTTTTTCATGAAGTCTCGGTTTCCAGGAAAGCCATCGGGCTCTGGAAGGATTCAGGAATAACCCATGCTCGTGTTTCCTGTGGGGGATCATCCCTGATCCCAGAACCTGCCACATCAAAACTCCTGGAATGGTGACTCTGCCATTCTGGTTTCTCCCTCAGGCAAAAATTCCTCCTCCCAGGAGATCAATTTTTCAGCCCAGTTCCAGTGGGGAAAGACATCAAAAGAGCCTCATTTCCCACAAGACAGCAATTTCTTTTCCCAATCCTATTTAGGAAAATCTCGAGTTCAAAAAGATAAAGCAAATATGGAATGCAGGTCCCCTCCCCCTTTATTTAAAGGTTTTCTTTGTGTGCACACACAGCTCAAGTTCCTTTTTCTTGTCTTTTTTAAAGCCTGTTGTCATTTCCTCTTCCAAAGGTTGTTGGAATGAGGAACAGGACCATGAAAAATGTCAAAATACCATTTTTGCCTTCCCCTTCTTCAGGAGAGAGGGAGAACCAGTTTGAAACTTCTGCTGGCCCCAGAGCCCTCCCTCCTCTCTAGGAAGGAGCTGCAAACCTTCCTCCCACATGAATGCCAAGCAGGAACAGCCCCTTGGAAGCTGTCCAGCTGGGGAGGAGATCCTGCTCCAGGAGCTTCACAGGGGCGGGGGTGGGTGGTGGGAGCAGGGATGGAGAGTGGAGGAGCAGGGATGGAGAGTGCAGGAGCAGGGATTGAGTGTGGGAACAGGGATGGGTGGTGGGAGCAGGGATGGAGGGTGGAGGAGCAGGGATGGAGAGTGCAGGAGCAGGGATTGAGTGTGGGAACAGGGATGGGTGGTGGGAGCAGGGATGGAGGGTGGAGGAGCAGGGATGGAGAGTGCAGGAGCAGGGATGGAGGGTGGGTGCCAGGGATGGATGATGGGTGCCTTGGGTGGATGGTGGATGTCAGGAATGGGTGGTGGGTGCCAGGAACGGGTGGCAGAGAACCAGGGGACAGGCACAGGCAGCAGACAGGGACATCAGGGACATCAGGTTCATCTCCCCTGCAGGCTGAGGCCATGTGCCAGAGCTGGGGCTGGGCATCACCCAGGGCTGGGCTTGGGGATTTGCTGCCCTGGGATCCTGCCCAGCAGGCACAGGAGGGGCAAAGCAGGGCACAGAGGCTCCGATAACTCTGTGTTCCTTCTTTCCTTCTCCTCTTGGAGCCCCCCCACCAAACCTCCCCTGTCCTGTGCCAGCTGGGCACGTGGGCACACGGCCACTCCGGGCTGTCCCTTTATTCTGTATTGCCCAGTGGGGGAGAGCAGCAGCAGCTCCAGCCCCAGGAGGGCCTGGACAGCTGGGATTGGAGACACCTCATGGGAGATCACCAAAATGGCCACAATTCCCTTTGCTGGGTGAAGCTGTGGCCTGACCACCACAGGAGCATTCCAACCTCATCTCCGTGATTCCCATTGTGCTCTCAAGAAAAAATGAAGGGACTTTTTGGCTGACAAGGCTCCAAGGAGTTGGAGAGCTGTATAAGTATTTTACACCACTGAGCACATCAAGCCTTCCCCGCTCCCCCCCCACCTCCCTCACAGAATATCTGCCCCTCCCACCCTCCCCAAAATCCCCCCAAAATCCCACCCGAGGCATCCCGGAGCCGTGACGATATCTCAGCTCAGAGCTGCGAGCACAGGGGGAGCCTTTCCCCTTCCCAAGCGCTGCCAGTCTCAGGCTAAGCTGCTTACAGGGCTCCTGCCAATCCAGCCGTGCTGCCAGGCTGCCACTTCCCAACCCCCACCCCCTCCCTGGCTCTGCTTCCCACCTTTCCCATGTCTTTATCCCAAGGATTTCTCTCTGAACCCCCTTGGCAGGTCCTGGTGTGTGCAGCAGGATCCCGTGGAGCTGCACAGGACAGAGAGAGAGCCCAGTCCAGTGTCCAAGCCCATCCAGCTGCAGGAATGCCAGCCCAGAGCAGCGTCCAGTGTGTCCCACCCCTCCCACCCAGCCCACATCCACAGCAGTGTCCGAGTCCACACATCCAGGGAGGGTTGGGAGCAACCGCAGAAGTCACAGAGAGGGAGGAAGGTTGGTGGTCAGCAGCTGCTACAAGGAAGAGCTGGGCAGGTTCAACGTGGAGCAAGGAGGAGGGAAAAACCCAAGAACCAACTGAAAAGGAGGCAAAGGGAGGACGCCGGGATTCGGGGATGGATCTCTACCTTCTAGGCCACAGCCAGCATGGGACGGGAAAGGGACAGTCAGTGGTTGGTTGGTGGAGGGTTGGTTTTGTGTCACTCACGATAGAAAACATATTCGGTGTAAGAGGTCCAGATCCTGTCGTCCGTCTGCTCGTGGGCGAAGGCACAGGTGCCCGTGGAGTTGCAGGCCACCATGTGGAAGCCGGCATCGGCCAGTTTGTCAAAGGCTTGCTCCAGGAAGGTGAATTTGAGGTAGTACCTGGACGTGTACCTCTCCGGGGGCCTGTCCGGGTCCCTGCTCTCATTCAAGGTGTCCCCAAAGACCTCCTTGGCCAGCGAAGTCTTGCCGCACACCATGATCCGGGCCACCCTGCGGAACTTGGCGTCCGTCTGGCTGTCCCTGCCCAGCGTGTAGGAGCCGCGGTAGCCGATGGTGATGAACCCCGCCCTGCGGCCCTCGGTGCCGGCGGCGCCGGGCGGCGCGGTGGCGGCCGAGCTCAGGCTGCGCGCGGTGTCCGCGCCGGGGGACGGCTCCTCGGGGTCGCTCTGGCAGGGATCGTCCCCCAGGGAGTTCTGCTCGCTGAGCTTGGGCACCAGCAGCTTCACCAGCTCCGGCAGCATGAAGTACTCGGCCTCGCGCTGCAGCCGGCCGCGCTCCGGGAAGTGCTCGGGCAGCACCAGCTGCCGGTCCCTCATGTAATCCAGGATGTAGCGGAACAGGAACCCGTCCCGGTCCACGAAGAAGCGGCCCTTGCTGTCGCGGGCCAGCGAGCGTGCGCTCTTCTGGGTGAACATCTCCCAGAGCAGCGAGCCGGGCACGCTGACCAGCGTGGGGTGCCGGGTGATGTACACCTGTCCCCCCACATTCAGCTCGATGATGTCAGGGAAGGGGTTGCTGTCCTCGCTGCCTTTGGCACAGCTCGTGGGGTCTGCCAGGGCCATGGTGAGCTCCCGCTGCTCCCTCCTGCAGCACAAACAGGTCAAAACCATGTTAGAACTGCCAGAAAACACAGACCACTGCCCTGCTCCCAGCTGACTGCAGGGCATCCCAAGGGGCCCCAAGCCATTGCCCCAGTCCCAGGTGATTGGAAACGATCCCAAGCCAGATCACACATGGAATCACAGAATTGTTTAGATTGGAAAAGCTCTCTAAGATCCCAGAGTCCAACCCAGCACTGCCAAGCCACCACTAAATGCCCGGTTTGGGTCAGCAGGCAGGGTAGGACCAGATCCTTGTCTCTCCAGGAGTCTGGAAATCATCTCTCTTCCCCAGTCCCTGGCTCCTGGAACAAGCAGCATTATCCAAAGCCACCTCCCCTACCGTGGCACACAGCCCATGGTCTGACCGTGCCATCTCCACCTGAGCTCTCCAGGCAGCAGAAGGCTTGGCCCCTCTGCCCAGGAAGGTGCAGGGACGTGGGGCTGCTGTCAACAACAGGAAAGGCAGGGCTGTCACACCCAGGGGACCCGCCAGCCCGGCATCCTGCGGGCAGGAGCAGCTGCTGAGGGAGGAGTTCCCGGTGCAGGGGCCCCGCCAAGCCGGGGCTGGAGGGGTTGTGGTGCCACGTAAAGAGCACCCTGGGGCTGGGGAAAAGCGGCACCAGCTCCCTGAAGGACAGAGGGACAGAGGGACAGAGCCTTTTGGCACTCCTGCTCTGTCCTTGCTCCTGGAAAGTGCTCAACACGGACTCACAGCCAAGCTGGGAGATGGCAGAACCTCTCCAAGGGGCTGGGAGCAAGACAAATCCTGGGCTGCTGCTACAGCAATTGCTCTGTGGCAGATGCCACGGATTTATACATTTTCCAAAGGCAAGCCGGTTCTTGGATGTCTCTTGACACTGCAAATCAGCAGCTTACATAAACCTGGCTCAGCAGCCAGAGCCTGGATCCGTGCCGTGGTCTGTACAGGCATTTGGGAGACCACGGAGGGAAGGGGTTCCCTGGGCTGACCCCCAGCTCTGCCCCCTCCCTGGGTGACCTCAGTGCTGCCCTAGGTCTGCTCAGAGATTGGGACCCCCCAGGACTGGTCCCACACCCAAGGAACAGCCCAAGGGCTCGCCCCATCCCCATGTCCTGGCGCAAAGACTCCCAGGAGCTGCTCCAAAGGATCCCAACACAAATTTCGGAGCAACTAAAGGACAAAGACAGAACTCTGTGGGCACTTTCGGGCACGGGGGCAGAGCTGAGCCAACGTTTCACTGCTCCTCCCGGCTTATAGGGAGACTCGCCTTTATAATAAGGAGTGACTTGGGCAACGAAGAGACGGAAGGATGGAAAGAGGATGAGCGCGGTCCCGGCTTCCCGGTCCCCTCCCGCAGCGGCTCTGGCTCCCTTTCCCTGGCGATACCATGCCCACGGCACAGCCCAGCGGGCAGGAGCCGCCCGTGCCCGGAGCTCGCAGCCCTTTGTCACGCTGGAGGGGCTGCCCATGGTGGGCTGGGGGCTCGGGGGGAACGGGCAGAGCGGCCCCGCTGTTTCCTTTGCCCGCCCCAGGCGCGGACCCGGCGGTGACAGTGGCGGGGACTTGAGCGGGGACAGCGGCGGGGACAGCCCGGCTCAGCCCCGCAGCCGCAGCCGTCCCGGCGCTCCCCGGCCGGGGGACCCCGACCCCGCCGCCCCCGTTACCTCGGCAGGGCGGCCCGGCCGCTCCGCTGCGCTGCGCTGCGCTCCCCGCCGTGCCGCTCCCGCCGTGCCGCTCCGGCCGCGCCGCTCCCGCCGCTCCTCTCCGCCCGCCCGGCCCTGGCCTCGCCGTTTTATGACCGGGAAGGCGGCGAGCGCCGTCCCCCGCTGTCCCCGGGACCGCCTTCCTCCCGCCTCCCTCCGCCTCCATCCGACCAGCCCCCACCGTTCCCGCATCCCCGCATCCCTGTTAGCACATCCCGTTCCCTGCATCCCCCCATCATCCCCCGTCCCCCCATCCTCCCCGCTCTGGTACCGGGCAGGACTGACTGGGGAATTCCAGGGGCACTCTCGCCATCGCCTGGGAATGCAGTGAAGCTTGTAAAAAAGGAGGGAAAGGGACTTCTAACGCGGCCAGATGGTGCCAGGACAAGGGGAACAGTTGGAACTAAAAGAATGGGGATTTAGGTGGGATACTGGAAAGAAATTCCTCCCTGTGAGGATGGGCAGGCCCTGGCACAGGGTGCCCGGAGCAGCTGTGGCTGCCTCTGGATCCCTGGAAGTGTCCAAGGCCAGGCTGGACAGGGCTTGGAGCATCCTGGAACGGTGGAAATTGTCCTTGCCCATGGCTGGGGGTCAGATGGTTTTGGGGTTCCTTCCAACCCAAACCATTCAATGATTCCACAATTCCAAACCCAGCCAGCAAAAACCTTACAGCAGCCAAACTCTTGCTACTCCTTGGATGATTTTATATTGTTGAGCTGCAGGGACTGAAATCCCCTTTCCCGAGGTAGGAATGACACCAGTGGGATCATAAGGAGCTTAGGCGGTTGTGGCAGCCTGTTTGTCCAGGCTGGAAAAACCAAACAAGGAAAGAAATCCAGCTCTTTTTAGTTTACTTGAAAATTCTGGTTTTATGTGAATCCAGGAAAATATGACAACTCCAAACAACATCCCAATATTCACACGTTTCCTGGAATCTTTTCCATCGAAAGTCCAATGAAGCTTAAATCCCAACATTCTTTGACAGCAGAGCTGGCCTGAGGTCACCCATGAATTTTTGTCCATCTTAAATTTCGTAAGAGCAGAAGATGTGATTTCTTCTTCTTCTACAAATCAAATCCTTGAGTCTGGGTACTCACATCCAAGGAATTTTCCTGTTTGGGTTTCTCCTTGTTTTTTTCTTGTATCCCAGGGCTGTTTGATTATTTTCCCATAAATTGCAGGAACTGTGTCCTGTGGATATTTTGTGGGACATATTTATAGATGGTGGAGACCAATTTGTTGGCTGGATAAATGAATGGATGGATGGATGATGGATGGATGGATGGATGGATGGATGATGGATGATGGAGATTTGCTCAAAAGGTGCTTGAAGCATCTTTGAAATTGGCTTGGGAGAAAATTTAGCCACCATGGGCCTGTTTGATTTTTGGGGTTGCAATACAATCCAGTATGGTTTTGTCCCACTTTTCTGGAGGTCTGATCCAATGTAACTACAAGTTCATAAAAAAATTCCCAGGGAATTTTCAGGTGTGTTGCCTCACAACTCCCTGTCTCAGGGAGATGCTGTGACCCCAGCCATGATCCAAGTTACTGATCCAGCCCAGTGCCTCCATCCTGGGCAGCTGTGCCACGACTTGGCAATGAAGAAATTATTCCTAAAATCCAATTTAAACTGATTTATTCTGGAGGCTGTGCTGGGACAGTTGGGATGGGAGCTCAGGACAGGCCCAGTGACAGGAGCAATGATGGTACTTCCTGTTCTTTTTTCCCTTTCCCTTTCCCTTTCCCTTTCCCTCTCCCTTTTCCCAGCTGCCTCTGTGCTTTTTCCTCACGTGCCTGATGCTCATGGGGGACAAAAATTGCACCCAAATTGGTGCAAATATTCCCATGAGCTGATGTGGAAATCATGGAAACTATCGAGGCCAATGCTGATGTGTCCAGAGGCAACTGGGAATGGGATCTCCAGGGAAGGGGAAGATGTTTGGCACCATGAAAGTGACCAGGGGCCTGGAAACTCAGGAGAAGTTGCCAGGAGGTTTTATAAAGCAGCTTTTACAAGTTCTTCCAAGAAAAGTGAAGCAGGAATTTGGATTCCTCTCTGGTTTCTGAAGACTTTTATCAACCATAAGAATGGCAGATGATTCATCCCCATCCCAAGAGAAGGCAGGGAAGGGTTTAATGAGAGTTTGTTTGTGTCCACTCTGGGACTCCACAGAGTGATTGTGAGGAAGCCCTGGATTCACTTCCTGGATGCTATTCCCATGTTCTCTGAGCTTGGACACAAATCCCTTCACCCCACAGTGCCTCATTCTCCTCATCCCCCTCCAGAGGGTCCTGCCCGCTCCCCAGCAGTGCTAAAACCCCCTTGTGCTGCCCCAAAACTCCTTGAAAGCTCCTTAAATTTGCATTTTTAAGGATTGAGGAGTGTTAACTGGAAGTGAGTGTTAACTGGAGTGTTAACTGGAAACTCAAATGTTTCCATTGCCTGATTTTTCCTCAGCTAAAAGCCCCAAAATACAATAAATTGACTGTGAGCCATGCTGGGATGAGGATCCTGTGATCCACCACATTGTAAGGATGCTGCCCCAGAGCCCTGATGCTGCTCCATCCATTCCTTGTCCAGAGATAACACAGGGAATTACCTGTGGAGGCAGGAATATTTACCAGAGGAAAAATCCCCTAATTCATGGGTGTCAGAAGGGTCCACACAGAGGTTCAGATTCCTCGGTGCCACAGCCGTGATTCACGAGCCAGGACTGGAGGCAGGAATCTTTCATCCTTAAACAAAGTGGAGCTAAAAAGTCCTAAAAAGGCAACAGAATCCCTGAGTGCCAGACTCCTGTGGGGCACGGAATTATTCTTAGGACATTTGGGGCACTGCATTAGTTTTATAGGTTTGGGACACTGAATTATTTTCAAGACATTTGGGGCACTGAATTATTTGTAATCCCTTCAGGGTCTTCTGGCTGTACGTCCATCAGTGGGAAAATCCCCCTTTGCAGCCCTGGTGCTCCTGGTGCTCCCAGCTCTGTCTCCCTCTTCCCCACCCTCATTTCCCCTTCATTCTCCCCCCGTGCAGGGTTTTCCTCTCTGCGGTTAATTAAAACCCCACCCTGGGTTTGGGGTGAGAAAAGCTCCGTCCTGAAGGGGCTCTCACCCTTGAATCACTGGCCCCGTGCAGGCTCCCAGATTCCCAAAACCCACAGGAAACTCCCCCCAGCATCCTCAGACCCCATCTTTTTCTCTTTCCTTCCACCTGGCTCCTCCCGGAGCCGCCAGCTCTGCCGGCAGCGCGGAGCTCGGGGCGCCTGAGGCTGAGGAGAAGCGACAGCAGCGACGTCCCCGCTGTGGCTGTGCCCGAGCCACCCCTGCGCCTCCACCGAGCTCCTGGAAGCTCCAGCCGCTGCCTGCTTCTATAAAAAGGGGTTAATCTGCTTCTGCCCGGAGCTCAGGTGGCTTTGCAGCCCTGGGGAGCAGCGGCCACAGCCGTCTGACCGCGGCAGGTCGGAGCTCCCTCAATAATTCACGGACCCGTCTGATCCGCGCCGCTTTTAGCAGCGGCTGCCGCGCCGCGGTTGTCGCGGCCCTTTGGTGACAGATCGGGTTGGACAAGGCAGGAAAAAGGCTCTGCTTAGCGGTGCGCTTTAATTGGCTCCTCATTAGGGGAGCTCGGCCGGCAGCGCTGCCCGGCAGAGCGCAGGGAGGCGAGGGCAGGGCTGGAAGCTCCTCCCGAGGGAGCCCGGGCTCGGGGGCATCACCACGGGAGGGTTTTCTGCCATGCTCTGATGGGACCAGAATTGTCACCACGAAGATGATGGAAATGCTGTGTGTCAGGGACCTGCTTCCATCCTGGATTTACCAAGAGAAATAAAGGAGAGTCCATCCATCCCACCTCATCCCTGGATGGACACTTTGGAACTGCTCATCCCTGAAGCAGAGATGTCTCACCCAGAACTTTCCATGTGGCCTCTTCCAAGCTGGGCAATTAAAATCCTGATTAAGAAGCACTGACACCTCTGGATTTCAGGCCAGAGCTGTGAGCTGGAGCAGGGTTGGGAATATTTCAGCCTCAGAGGGAAAGGGTTGAGGAATGGCCAGAGCAGGAACACCTCCTGAAAAGCAGTGCAGAGTCAGAGGGATGTGGGACACCAAGGCCTCCCATTTTCTCTGCCTTGCACTATCTGCCAGCATTCTGGAGGATTTTATTCCTCCAAGGGAATTCTCCTCCCAGGAGAAGAATTCTGAATTCTGCTCCCAGAACAGGAGAGCTCAGTGAGTCCAGCCTTTCCCTGTCCCATGGCCTTTGCCCTCTCACTCCCCTGTGGGTGCTTGGGTCCTCTTCAGGATCCAGGAAAAGCTCCAGCCAACCAAAATGAACGGGTTAAAAAAAAAACTTGTGCAAAGCCCACGGGATTTCTGGGATGTGGGTCATCCCCACAGAGAGCTGGGAACTACCTGGGCTACCAAACTCCCCCCGGACACTCGGATTTCCATGCACAGAGGATTTATTTCAGTGCTGTTCAGTAAGACCCAGCTGAGAGGGATATGAAGAAGGGAGGAGGTGGCAGGTGGGTGACAAGGAGGGACCTGTAGGGGTCTGGTGCAGCCAGTCTGTTCCTCAGGCTCTGCCAAGGTACTGCCCTGGCATGAAGGTGCCAGCTGGCTGCCAGAGCCAGCCTGGGAATGCTGCTGGGACAGGGAACAGGGGGATCTGTCTGGGCAGCAAGGAATCCCCCAGAGCAAACTCAGCTGTGCCCTCCCCTCTCTCCTGCAGATGGGAGGGATTCAGCCTCACAGATCTCCAGGTTTCTGGCTTAGAGCAGTTCCAGGAGAGTGCTGAGACCCTTCTCTTCTTCACTCATTTCTTCCCAGGAAGGGCTGCCCAGCACCGGAAAAGTCTTTCCAGGGCAGTGGTGGAGTCACAACCCTGGAGGGATTTAAAGGCCCTGTGGATGTGGCACTTGGGGACGTGGGTCAGAGCTGGAGGAATGGTTGGATTTGATGGTCCCAGAGGGCTTTTCCAGGCTCAGGGGTTCTGTCATCTCCAGCCCAAATGAGTCCAAGGCTTGTCCTTCCCACTCCTTCCCATGCCACCCCCACCCTTCAGCTGGGAGTCCCTGTACCTTTGTCCCTGGAGCTGCTTTCCCAGTGTCTCAGCGGGTCAAGGACACATCCAGAGCCCCCCAGCCGTGGCCAGCCCAGCCAGGAGCTGGAGCTGTGCTGGGAACAGCAACTCCAGCCCTGCTGGCCCTGCAGGGAGCATTCCCTGCCCGGATCTGCAGCTGGGCAGGGACAGGCCCAGGAGCATCAATGTCACTTTGCCAGCCAGGGGTGGATTTTGGAAGGCACATCCCTACCCCAGCACCGTGCCAGGGAGATTTGTTGGCCCGTTTCCCTGGCCGTGTGCCCCGTGTGCCTCATGACTCGCAGAGATCCAGCAGTGCCAGTGCTCCCAGGGACACAGGGCTGGGGAGGGAACATTCCTTGTGCTTGGAAGGGGCTTTGGAGCACAGCTCCCATCTCCCTGTTCAGCTTCTGAGATCCCAGCCCACTTTGGGATAACTCTTCCCCTGAGGGTGGTTTGGAAGAGCAGAGTCCTGCAGGGACTGAACCTGGCATGGGGACAGAACTCTGGAACTTCCTGAATGGACAATTTATCCTTTCAAAGTTGAGAGAAGGATCAAAAATCCCCAGATCCTGGATGGGAAAGGACCTTAAAGTCCGCCTCATTTCCAAGCCCTGCCATGAGCAGGGACCCCCCTTGGAAGGGTGGAGGTGGCAGTGACTGGGCTGTGCTGCTGTCCCTGAGTGGCTCCGGGCCAGTGCCAGGAACAGTCAGGGACTTCAGCCCTGCCCTGAGTGACAAAGTGACATTTCACATGCACTGGGCATTCCCAGGGATTTTCTCTGCCTGTTCTTCCTGGTCCTCAGTTCCCTGGCTCCTCCTCCTGTCAGGAATGTTTGGAAGTGGGGCAAGGAATCATTTTTGGAGAGATGTCTCCCAGCTTCCCTCCCTCCTGCTTCCCTCTGGCTCAGGAGGAGCCTGGGACAAGAGCAGTGCAGGGATTTGGGATCTTGGTGGCCCTGACGGATGTGAAACCCTTTCCAAGGGCTTTCATTCCCAACAGAGCTTGGACTTGGCCCTGGATGAGTTTTCCTGGAGGACCTGCAGCATACCCCCAGGCAGGCTGTGCTCCCTCCATCCTGACAGTGACAAGAGATGCCGTGACAAGGGACGGGATGAAAGGAAACAGCCTCAGGTTGTGCCAGAGGAGCTCCAGGTTGGATATTAGGGAGGATTTCCCCACAGAAAAGCTCCTCCAGCCCCGGAGTCCCCATCCCTTCAGGGATTTCCCAGCCTTGTGGGTGTGGCACTTGGAGTCATGGCTTGGGGGTGACCTTGGCAGAGTTAATGGCTGGAGCCATCATTCCAATTTATCTCAAGAGTCAAGCAGCAAAATCCATGGAATTCCAGCTGATCAGCTCCTGTGGGATTCCCAGCTGACAGGAAATTTGGATGAGCCCCACTTTTCCCTGCGTCCAATTCTCTCTCCCCTCCCCCCCAGATATAATTAAATTCAATTAATCTGATTATTTGTACAGTCTATCAGAAAAAGAAATCTTAATAGCCTGCTCAATGTGATGAATTAATAGATATTAATTAGAATTCATGGCATTTATCACCATCTCACTGGGCTGGAACTCTGAAAACATTGGGGGAAAGAGGGAAAATTCTCATTTTTAGGTTTATGTCGCATCAGACCTTTATCTCATCTGGGCGTGTGTCACACAAAGTTCCAACCCTTGTGACACCCAGGTGGGGACACACACACACGCACCCCAAAAAGGGCCATAAATGGCTGTGGGGTCACCTGCAGGTGGCCCAGAGGTGGATGAATATTTCTCAGTTCTACTGGAGGCTGCTGGGGTGGGAAGGGGATCTCTCCGTGTGTGCCAGGTCTCGTCGGGTGCTCAGGGATTTGGGAATATCCCAGGCTGTGATCCCCATCCCTCGCTTGGGCTCACTCTATTTGTTGGTTGTGTTTACTCAAGGGGAAAAATGAAAAAAAGAGAAAGTGGGGCCATAAAGCAAAAGCAGTTTAAAGCTGTGGCAGCTCTGGCTGTGCGGAACATAAATCAGGAGAGAGGGAAGGGAGGGGAGGGAAAGTGGCCACAGGACCTGGCAGGGGTGACCGGGAGCAGGGGGAGCCTTTCTGTGATTCCCAGCACCCTCTAGTGGGATCTCTGCCTCTGGAGCATCCCAAAAACCACGGAGCATCCCACAAAACTGGCACACAGGGGAGGATGAGGGTGTGCAGCCCTGTCACCCACCAGTGGCTCGGGATCCACTCCAGGGCTGCTCATGCAGAAAGGGGAAGGTCCCTGCAGCATCAGGAGCTTTTCCAGAGGAAGGGATAGCCCTGGAATTGTTCACACTGCGAAGATCAGGGCCCCACGGTGCCCCAGGAGCTGAGTCCCCCCTGTCCCCTCTGCCTCTGCTCCCTGCGATGGTCAATGGAGCCAGGGGTCACATCAGAGCACCCCGGGAATGCTTGGGGATGAAAGAGCCCCAAAATCTGGGATGGAGCAAGGGCTAGTTCTCCAGGCAGGGGATCAGCCACAGCGTTCCAGGGTGGGAGATCCCAAATGATGCAGCTTTCCTGCATCCCTGGGCCTGCTTCCTTTCTGGCTGCAAAGCAAGAAACCTGAGGGAATGGAAAATAATCCTGTGGGAATTTGCCATTAGAGGATATGAGGCAAAACCCAATTCCTGCTCTTGCCTGGAACAAAGCAGTGACTTCTTGGCCTGATTTTTTTCAGAATAGCAGATGGAATCGTGGAATGGTTTGGATGGGAAGGGACTTTTCTTAGGTTGGAAATGCAAGATGTGACCAGGGCTGTGTGTTCATTAACATCTGTGAGAGCTGGGCAGTTCTCTGCTGTCCGGGCTGCTCCAAGCCCCAATGTCCAGCCACTGCCAGGGATCCAGGGGCAGCCCCAGCCTGTTTTCCTGACAAGACCTGGATGAGATCTTCCGGAGCAGAGGCTGCCCATGCCAGGATCAGCAATTCCAGCCCTCCTGGGTTATCCTTTGGAACACTCCAACCAGCTATCCCAAACTGTTGGAGACATTTTTCCAGCTGGAATCCTGAGATCGTGGCTTCTCCAGGGCAATTCCATGTGACCTAAAAAGCTGCTGCTCAGTGCATTTTAAAGCTTTGCCTCTTCATTTGCAGAGTGGCTTTTGTCCCCAGGCACTGGGTGGGGGGACAAATAAAGCCTGAGGACTTTATGGGGTATGGAACAGAACAAATGGCTTCTCCTAAAATGTTTTCTATCTTCCATAAATCTTGATTCTGCTGCTCTATAATTTCCTAACACGAAGCAGCTCAAAACCCAGGGGAAAAAAAAAAAAAAAAAGTTGATTGGTGATGTTTTTATAATCCCAGGTGTGATTCCTGTGTGGCAAAGAAAAGAGGGCAAAAATTTGCTTTCCTGGGATTGCACATCCAGATCCCACTTGGCTGCTGCTGCCTCCAGCCATCCTCTCTGGGAGAAGGAATGGGATAGGAGCAAGGCCAGGTCATGCCTCATCCATCTCCTGGCAGGGAGCTGCTTCCTGACCTGATTTCCCATTTCCAGCTGCCTCCAGGCTGTTGCTCCACAGCCTGCGAGGAATCCCCCACCAGTGGCTTCTCCACAGCCCTGCTCCTCATCCAGGGTCTGGAGGGATGGGCAGGAGAGCTGCAGGGCTTGTAAATCTGGGAATGTCAAGAGAAGTTAATGGGAGCCTTTGCACTACCCCAGTTTGAGCTCTTGGATCTTATAATCATGGAAAGGTTTGGCTTTGGGAAGGAATATCATCTATTTAATCTGTTTCCACTCTCCCAGCTTTTCAGAGGTGTCTGCAAGGTGGTTTCACCCAGAAGAGCCTGGAAAAGGCCATTTCTGTATCTTCCCATGGGTTCTACCAATTTCTTCTCTGAAAAATGAAGCAGGAGCACCTCCAGTCCCAAACTCTGCTCTTTGCCAGCAGGGAAGAGGGGACAAATCAGCTTTATGGGATGCAGCTCCCGCACAGGGCCTGGGTTTGTCTCTTGTGAAAGCAAATCGAGAGCTGAAGACAAAGAGCCCCCCTTGAACTGAGTGAGGCTCAGAGCACGCGAGCAGAGCAGGAGGAGAATTCATGAAAAATGAACGAAGAGCAGGCAGCTGCAATGAGCAGAGGAGATGAAGCTCCCGGAGTTATCTGGGGCATGAAGAAACCCAGCAGGCCAGAAAAATGTGAGCAGAGAGCAGCGGAGGTGAA
Organism: Pyrgilauda ruficollis; assembly: GCF_017590135.1. Lineage (NCBI taxonomy): Eukaryota > Metazoa > Chordata > Aves > Passeriformes > Passeridae > Pyrgilauda > Pyrgilauda ruficollis. Next base: position 945,298 of record NW_024528488.1, on the reverse strand, counting down.
AAGTGAGGCTTTATGTTTAATTTATCACCCTGTTTGCGTTGGAATGGCGGTGTCCTGCTGGGGACAGCAGGGACAGCAGGGACGCGCCAGGCCTGGCTGTGCCACGGGTCCCCACCAGTGCAACTGGCTCCTGCTGTCCTGTTGGAACCCTGGTCACTGCTGAGTATTTCAGACTCTCTGTGCTGCCAGGCACTGACCCCCAAGAGAACACTGCATTGACCTGAGGCTGTGGAGAAGGCTTCCAAAATGGAATGACAGAACTGGGATTGTGAGTGTGGAGTTTTAACAGAAGTGTGTGACATCACAGGGTGGAAAACTCAGAGTTTAAGGTTTTAGAATATAGCAATATATATAAAACAAGATGGAAGTTTTAGGGTGGAGGCTGGTCCTTCTTCTTCACCTTCTTCTCCATGGGTTTGGGTGGTTTTGTGCAATTCGATAAAAAAGTCCACATTGCAGCTACAGGTGTTTTGTTATTGGGTTAAAAGTGAAAATAATGTAGGTGTCATTTCTTAATTAGACAGTTTATTCTTAAAAGGCCTTGTAGAGAGAGAGACATGGCTCCATTTTTAATTTGTTAAAGTGATGTAGAACTCAGGGTTTGTGAAGATATAATGGAGATAAAAACTAATAAACATCTGAGTCCCAACCAAACATACCATCTTGTGCATTTAATCCCAACCCTGGCAAAAGAAACCCCAAAAACTCCACAATGCCCCATGCAGTTTTCCCTTTTCCCTGATTTTTTGGGATGATCTAGATCAGTGGAGCCTGTGCTGCACCAAACCCTTAACGCTGAACATCCACACAAGAGCCTGTGGGAGGAGGCAGTGCCAGGGCTGGGAGGACTGGGACGTCTGGGATTTTCCTGCCTTTGGCACTGGGAGGGGGTTTGGGTGGTTTTGTGCAATTGGATAAAAAAGTCCACATTGCAGCTACAGGTGTTTTGTTATTGGGTTAAAAGTGAAAATAATGTAGGTGTCATTTCTTAATTAGACAGTTTATTCTTAAAAGGCCTTGTAGAGAGAGAGACATGGCTCCATTTTTAATTTGTTAAAGTGATGTAGAACTCAGGGTTTGTGAAGATATAATGGAGATAAAAACTAATAAACATCTGAATCCCAACCAAAAATACCATCTTGTGCATTTAATCCCAACCCTGGCAAAAGAAACCCCAAAAACTCCACAATGCCCCATGCAGTTTTCCCTTTTCCCTGATTTTTTGGGATGATCTAGATCAGTGGAGCCTGTGCTGCACCAAACCCTTAACGCTGAACATCCACACAAGAGCCTGTGGGAGGAGGCAGTGCCAGGGCTGGGAGGACTGGGACGTCTGGGATTTTCCTGCCTTTGGCACTGGGAGGTGAATTTTAAGAAGGGATAAAGAAAAAATAGAAAGAAAAATCCCCCCTGGAGCTGCAGTTCCGTGCTTGTTGGGTGGAGGTGAGCTCAGATGGAGGAACCGTTTCTCTCTGGAAAGACCGACACTTTTAAACCAAGAAGTAGGAAATGAAGGTGATTAAACCCTGATTCTGACTCTTTCTAACCAATAAATAGTAAATGGAGGTGATTTAATCCCTATTTCACTCTATTTATCAGAGAAATAGGAAATGGAGGTGATTTAACCCTGATTTTGACTGTTTTTAACAAAACAAGGAGGAAATGAAAAGCGATTTAACCCTCATTTTGACTCTTTAACCGAACAAAGAGGAAATAAAATGAGATTTAACCCTGCTTTTGACTCTTTAACCAAACAAAGAGGAAACGGGGTGTGTTTTCACTTTGGTTTGCTTTCCTCCCTCTGCAGCTCTGATGCTCCTCCTGCACCTGGGGATTTCCTGCCCGGCCTCAGCTCAGGGCTTCGCTCAGGTCCCTCAGGCTTCCTGTTTTGCTCTCAGAGCTTTCATTTCACCCACAGATCATTTCCTGTTCTGAGGCTCCCTGTGGCTGATCCCCTCCATTTCTGCTCCTCTGGTAAATCTTTGCCCTCCCTTCCCTTTTCCCAGCAGCTGGGTGGGTGATGGGGGAAGCTCAGGAGCTTTTCCTGACATCTTTAAGTCTCTCAGGTTGTCTCTGGATGCCGGGGGGGTGGCGGGGCTGTGATCCTGCTCTGCTGCCGACAGATTTTCAATCCCAGCCACGGGAAGTGTCGAGCCTCCCAAATTAACTCATCCAGCAGCATGGAGCCCTCTATTACTCTGCCTTTCCATCATTTTCCTGGAGTTCAAGTGCTGCTCTAAATGAATTAGTGTTGGGAAATGGGTGTGGGGAGGGAAATGCCATTGGAGAGGCTGAAAACCTGACAGGAATGGAGGAACCAGGGTAACCCAGAAAGGTTCAAAGGGATGTGGTGCTGACAGAATCATTTTAGCAGCAAATTGGCAAATTGCTTTCTTTTTTTTAATGGTTTTTTTTTTTTTTTTTTAAGGGAAAGGGGGGGGGGGGGGGGGGGAGGGGGTGCGTCACAGGCATGGAAGGAATTTTAAATAATTGGAGATGTGATTCCAAGCTTGCTAAATGTGTGGCTGACCTGAGGGAGTAACTGGGAGGGAGTTGTTGAGGGGTTCATTGCTTTGGGTTCACTGCAGAGCCACAAATTCAACAACAAATTCCTCCTCCCAAAGATTCCCAGTGCCTGTTGTTATTATTGTTATTATTGTTATTATTGTTATTATTATTATTATTATTATTATTATTATTATTATCCTGCAGCCTGTATTTTTATTTACCCCTGGTTCTCAAACTTTTACAAAACTCCATGTTTCAGTGGTAGCCCCTTGGTTTTCCCCCTCCCCACGCAGCTCAGAGGCTGTGAAAGGATGGCTCATGGTCTCCAAGAGTTTATCCAGGCCTTGGATTGCCGGGAATCCTGATATTGCTGGGTCTGCTGAGAATGGAGAAGCACCCCAATAACATCTCCCATGGTAGGGGTTGGCAGGAGAGGAGCTTTAGGGTGTCTTCCAACCCAGCTTCCTGAGACTTGGGAGTGCCAGAATTCCAGAGTGGTTTGGGTTGGAAGGGACCTTAAAGCCCATCCCATCCCCCCCTGCCTTGGGCAGGGAACCTTCCAGAGCCCAGGCTGCTCCAGCGCTTCCAGGGATGGGGCAGCCAGAGCTTGTATGGATCGTCTCTCCATCCTGGTTGTGTTTTGCAGGGAGGTGCCCCCATGTTCCAGATGTTAAGGGGATGCTGAGGGGTTTCCTTCCCTTCTGGATCATCCATCTCTGATTTAGGAAAGTCAGACTGGCCAGACACCTGACCTGGCCAAACACCCGAGCGTGGATGAGCGGTCACAGTGGTGCTCACTCAAAGGCTGGACTTGATTTTGGGGTCCTTTTCCAAGCCTATTCCCTGGTGATGCATGGACACAGCTTCCATGGAAGGCCCAGGAGCTCTGGAGCAGTTTGCAGCAGCCCAGGGATTCTGCAGAGCTCTGCTCTTGTCCAGCCACAGCCAGGCCCATCTGGCCATGGGGACAAAGCTCCTTGACAGACAACTCCATAAGGGATTTAAAGATTGGATTTACTGAAAGAGGGATTATGGAGGGCTAGACTCAGCAGGAATTTGTGCCTTTAGGGTGACTTTAAGGTTTTGGGGAAATGCAGCTTGCATCAGGTTCTCCCTTTCTGCTGCTGGGGCTGGCAGAGCATCGTTAAAGTTGGGATAATGAGGGTTTTTATTAATGGGAATGTTCCAGAGGCTTTGGCAACACGCCTGGGATTTCACAAACATGAAAATAAATGGGAAAAAGAGCAGCTTCCCAGTTTTACACCCAGAACAAATGAAGTACAGCATGGCTGGCAGGAAAAATCCCAATGCAGATACCAGATCTGCTGTGACCCCTTATTATCTCACATTTCCCACACACAAGGAGATCAGGAGCTCCCACCACACCTGAGAATTCCTTTAGCAGGTGAGCTTGGCTCCTGCAGCTGCTTTGGCTCCTCGGGAATTCAGAGTAGGAGATATCTCCAGGATTTTCAATCTTTCCCCCCTCATTTGACATCCCATGGGATAAACTGGTAATACTGATCTTAAATATTGGTGTATTTTTGCCCACCTCCTGCTGGGAGGCAAAGAGAGAACCTGGCTCTCCTTCCTGTAGTTCCCAGCCTGCATTCCTGCCCCCATCATTCCTGTTGTGCTGTGATGTCCTTTAGCTCGGGCAGCTCTTTGCCTTCCCAGATGTATTTTTAGATTGCAGCCTCCTCTCCTTTCACCTTCCTGCTGGCAGGATGAGTAGAATGACCTCTCCACATCCTCTGCTGGTGCCAGAACACAGGAATGGTTTCCCACTGACAGAGGACAGGGATGGATGGGATATTGGGAGGGAATTCCTCCCTGTGAGGGTGGGCAGGCCCTGGCACAGGGTGCCCAGAGCAGCTGTGGCTGCCCCTGGATCCCTGGAAGTGTCCAAGGACAGGCTGGACAGGGCTTGGAGCACCCTGGACAGTGGAAAGTGTTGGAAAAAAATGGGCTTTAAGGTCCTTTCCATCCCAAACCATTCCTTGATTCTCTGATTGTCTCTTCCCCTCACCAGGCCTGGAGCCTCTTCCTTGCCCCTTCCTGGCTCCTTGCATGCAGCCAGCCAGAATTGTCCCTCTCATCCCTCAAATGGAACCCCCTCAGCAGCAGGAATTCAAACCAGGGTTTCCCTGGCACCAGCAAATGCTGACACAGCAAATCCAGCCCTGCTAAAACTCCAGCAGCCTTGACCAAAACACCATGAATATTCATGAGGTGATTAATTAATGTCTCCCTGCTTTAATAGCTCCTCACAAAATTCTGTGCCATCCCAGGGGCTGGCACCCGGGTGGAAGTGTCACTTTAAGGTATTTTGGAACAACCTGGTCAGGAGTGAACATGTCTGAGAACTGCAGTGACCCCAATCAGCTCCCCACGGCTGTGATGTTGATTAGTATCCATAATTAGAAATTCTCCAGGAGGGTCAGGCTGTGCTGCAGAGCTGGAATGGTGCAGGAAGGAATTTCCAGCTGTGGGATATTCCAAGTTCAGCAGCCTCCATTGTTCTTTGCATTTACACGAAGCTTAGTGGACTCCTGTGGCTGGAGATGCCCTCCAGGAGACAACATGCCTTGGGAAGAGGGAGATGGAAACATTTGTATGGATGGAAGCAACATGGGAAATGCCAGGAGTGTTTCCTCCCTGTCCATTTTCCTTCCCCTGCCAGGACACAGGATGCTGGGTTACCCAGATTATCCACACTGCCTCCAGAGGGATTTTGGGGCTGAGCTTGTGGAAGCCTTTCTGGGGTTTCTCTGGCCATTCCCAGTCTGGAGTGAAGAGAGCTTTGAGATTTCAGCAGGATGGGGATTGCAGAGGGAATATCTGCAGTGGGGGTGGGGTGGGTGCTGGATTTATCCCAGATTCTTACCTCCAATTGCTCACCCTTTCCCACTCAGCACTTCCAGCTCATTCCCACAGGATGCTGGAAGTGCCAACGCTCTGAATAATCCCAAAAACCATTAGAGGAGAGCAGCTCCTTCAAGGGTTTTTAAACACAGGGTTGTGCATCCAGCCTCCAGCTCAGGGAGCTGCTGGATCATGGGATCCTGGAAGCTGCCAGGGAATCCTGAAGGCACCAGAACTCCGAGCTTGCTTTTGATCCCAAGCATCTGCCACTGGCTGCTGTCAAAACTCATCACTCATCCTCCAAAACTGCAGGAAAAAGCGAAGGGGTTCTGTAATGTGGAATTAAATGATCAGTTGTGGAGCAGGACTGGTTGAACCTCATTAATTGATGTGCTAATTACCTGTGGATATCTAGGCCAGCCTGGACTGTGAGCTTCACTTGGAGAAGTTTTGCAAGTGGATCTCCAGCAGCTTGAAGGAGAAGAAAACCTTTCTCAGTGCTTGTGGAGGCTGAACCAGTGCTGTCCCCTTTGTGAACATCCCCTTGGGTGCAGTGGAAGGTAATTAATTAATTAATTAATAGCTTTGTCACACTGTGAACTCTCTGACCTTTTTGCAGTGTTCCTGTCAGTGAAAGGTGAATAAATTCAGGCAGTGAATGAGGGTGATGGGACAGGGTGAGGTGGTGTCTGAAGAGGGGAGCAGCAGGAGCTGAGTTTGGGTGTCTGGTGGCACAGCCGTCGATTGATCCACTGCCCATGGATACACAGAGCCAGGCTGGGAATAAAAAACAATTTATCTCATTTCCAGGAGTCTCTGGTCTGGGGAGATGAGGGTTGGTAACACCAGGGCAGGAGCCTGGTGACATCCCCTCAAAAGGAATAAATACATTTGTGAATATAAAATGCATTTTATATGTGTATTATCTGTATGTATATTTAACTCTACAACAGACGACTTTCAGTCCATTTCATAGAAAAACACGGGTTTGGGTTGTAAGGGACCTTAAGGACCATGGACAGGGACACCTCCCACTGTCCCAGGCTGCTCCAAGCCCCCAGTGTCCAACCTGGCCTTGGACACTGCCAGGGATCCAGGAGCAGCCACAGTTTCTGTGGGAATGGATGCCAGGGCATCCCCACCCTCATTATCAGACCCTTCTTCCTAATGTCCTATTTAAATTAGAGGTGTTTCTAATTTAAATCGAGGAGTTTCTTCACCTCTGGAATTTGTCCCATCTTTGCATGACACATCAGCACACAGTCCTGGAGACACGAGCAAGGAAAATCCCAACCCAACCCCAGTGTCTGTTTTGTCCTTCTTGCAAAGCTGACCCTTTATCCCACCCCCATCTTTCTTTGCCCCATTCCATGATCTCATTCCACCTGTTGGGCTCCCCCCTCGGCCTCAGCGAGCCCTGGTTTGGGCAGGGCTGCTGAAATGACCTCACCAAAGGGCTCTGGCCATCCCCACCCCCACCGGGATGTATTGAAGTGGGGTGCCCCCAACCAGGGAATGATGTGCTCTGACTCCATGATTCCAGAAGGCTGAACAAATGCTTTGTTAAGCTATACTGTATTACACTAATACTGTACTAAATTACATGCTAAAGAGATACCATACCATACTAAAGAGATACTCTACTTCTAAGATACTAGAGAAAAACCTGTGACTGTCAGAGACAGTCAGGACCCAGCTTTGACCCAACTGGCCAAGGAATCAAAACAACTTTCACCAGTGTCCAATTAACGAATCACTTTGGGCAAACAATCTCCGTAACACATTCCACATGTGCCAAACAACAGGAGCAGCAAGTAGAGATAAGAAATGTTTTCTCTTCTTCCCTCTGTGCTTCTCACTGCCTTCCCCAGGAAAAGTCCTGGGAGCGAGTTGTGCCTGCTGCTCTCTGTGAGGAGAACTGCGGCCCCAGGGATGCAGCGGTGCCGGCAGGATGGGCAGCAGCAGGCGGAGGCCGAGCTGCAGCAGGGGCTGAGCCCATCCCAGGGACTGAGCCCATCCCAGGAGCTGAGTGCATCTCAGGGGCTGAGCCCATCCCAGGAGCTGAGCCCATCCCAGGAGCTGAGCCCAGAGGAGGCTGTGGCCGTGCTGGCGCTGATGGAGGAGCACGAGGAGCCCCTACTGAACCACTCCATGGCCTTCATGGAGCACCTGGTCCAGGAGCTGCAGGGGCTGGAGGAGGTATGGAGCCACGGAGGTGCCCAGAAGGAGGGGTTGTGTCTCTGGGCATCAGCAGCTCTGCCCTTTGCTCTGGGAGAAATTCTGGGAGGAAAGGGAAGGGAAGGGAAGGGAAGGGAAGGGAAGGGTCTGGGTATGGGGTGCTCTGGGGCTGGCTGAGGAAGGACAAGGGGCAAAAAGGGGCCCCTACAGAAGGAAAAGCAGGATTCAGAGAGAGTGAAATGAAACAGAGCTGGAAGGAGATTGAAAAGGAAATATAAAACAGTAGGAAGGGCCAGTGGAAAAGGAACAGGATATTTCCAGAATTCCTGGTGAGGGTGGGCAGATCCTGGCACAGAGTGTCCAGAGAAGCTGTGCCTGTCCCTGGATCCCTGGAAGTGTCCAAGGCCAGGTTGGATGGGGCTTGGAGCAGCTTGGGAAGGTGGAAGGTGTTGGAGCAAAATGGGCTTTAAGGTCCCTTCCTTCCCAAGCCATTCGAGGATTCTGTGGTTTTCCATAGATTTGGAAGGGAAAGAGAGGAAATTAAGCCAAGGAGCTCAAGGGTCCTCTGGAAGAGGATCCTTCAGTATCCCTGGCCCCCATCCCTGGGTGGATGGAACTGGATGGGCTTTAAGGTCCTTTCCAACCCCAACCATTCCATGACTTTTGACTATTGGTCTTTACTGACTCCATTTGTGTTGCTGTGATTTATTGCATTTCTGCAGAGGAAATTTCTCCTTTAAGTGCTGGAACAAAAAACCTAGGAAAGCTGCTTTGAGCACTTACCTTCTGCTAAAATATCTGGGATTTTATTGTTGGTAGCCAAGGAAAAAGGGGGAAAAAATAAGCCAAAGGAAATATCTTAAACCATACAAGAAACCACAAACCCTAAGTAGAGCCTCCTTTAGCTGCAGAGTTTGCTGTATTCCCATATATGATTTATTACACTTGGAAGTTAATCTGGAAGCCCAAACTCCTGAGGTTTGTTCCTGCCAGCTCCTGGCAAGGAATTCAGGCACTTTGTGACTGTTCCCAGCTGTAAAACACCCTGGGAGAGCAACAAATACATCTTTATTAAGTTTTTTGAGATGAAAGGCGCTGTTGAATACATTATTTTAATGCCCTCTAATGAATAAGTGTGACTTCCCTCTAATACAAATTAATTAATGAGCATTTCCATTTCCGAGCTCTAATCTCCAATATTAAATGTTATTAATCCCAGCAAGTTAGACCAGCACATGCATCCATTTCAATGTTTTCCCCCCATCCCAGTGATAGCACCTTGGCTTTCTCTCCCTTATTTATCACCCTCCTCTAACCCAGCTGTTCTGGGAATCACAGAAATCCCTGCACTGGCAGCAAGGAAAAGTTGATTTCTCCAAAGGGAAGGACGGCACGGCCAGGACACTGGGAGGCCAAGGGCTCTGATTTGGACATTGATATTCTTCCAGAATTCCAGGATCCAAGCACATGTGGAACTGCAGGCAGCTCCCAGCAGCTCTGTGCTGTACCTGGATTTTATTCCTGTTCCTGGAGCCTCTGGAAGGCCCCTTCCCACAGCACTGTCCCATCAATGTCACCGGGAATGCTCCCCGTGGTGACAGCCTGAAGGAGTGGCAGGGGCAGGCATGGGGGAGGCTTCTGGCTCTTATTAAAGAAAAATTAATAAAAGGGAAGCTCTGGGCAGAGCTGATGGGACAGGATGGGGTCCCTGGGTGCGGCAGGGAAGCAGAATTTGGACCATGGCCAGTGCTTTTGGAGATGAGTGTCCATGGTTAGAGAGGCTGGGAGAGCTGGGGGTATCCACCTGGAGAGGGGACCTCAGAGCCCCTGCCATGGCCTGAAGCACCTCCAGGAGAGCTGGAGAGGGACTGGGGACAAGGCATGGAGGGACAGGACACAGGGAATGGCTCCCACTGCCAGAGGGATGGATGGGATATTGGGAATTAGGAATTGTTCCCTGGGAGAGTGGGCAGGCCCTGGCACAGGGTGCCCAGAGCAGCTGTGGCTGCCCCTGGATCCCTGGCAGTGCCCAAGGCCAGGCTGGACACTGGGGCTTGGAGCAGCCTGGGACAGGAGAAGGTGTCCCTGCCCATGGGATGGAATGGGAAGAGCTTTAAGGTCCCTTCCCAACCCAAACCAGACTGGCATTCTCTGAAATCTTGTGGGATGGACACTCAGGTCATCCGGAGACTCCACTATTTGTGGAGGTGAGGGTTGGACACTCCCTGCAGTGACACATTCCCAGGGAACAGAACCAGCAGGGCTTGGTGGCCTCTCTGGACCGATGGAGACTCTTCTGCTCATGGCCAGATTTTCCTGGACACTCCCCAGGAATTTGCTTGCTGGGGCAGTTAGAAGTGCCCTGAGGGGACACCTTGCTCAGGACAGGGTTTTGTGTGCCCTGGCTCTGGGGACATGCAGGTGGCACTTGGCCAAGGTGGGACAGTGGCGCTTCCACCAACATCCTGCAGGTTACAGTGACATGTTCTCTGCTGTGCCTCAGGAGGGTGAGAGACAGGACATTTGACCCCAGGATGGTGACACATCCCCTGCCAAGCTCTGAATCCCTCTGCTCCTGCCTCCCACAGGCCAACCTCCAGGCCATCATCTCCTCGGGGCAGCAGGTGGCCCAGCTGATGAGCTGCCTTGACGCGGCGCTGGCCGAGGTGGCCAGGCTGGAGGAGACCCTGCAGCTCTGCGAGGAGCTGCTGGGGGGTGTGAGGCAGCAGATGGATCGCATCCACCGGGAGAACTCCCTGCTGCACCGCCTCGCTTCCAACAGGACCAGGCTGATGGATGAGCTCCTGTTCCTCACGGTGCGTGCCTTTGCAAGGACATTAATCTTCAGCAGCTGAATCTGCTGGGAAAAGCTTCCAGGGAATTTTAAACACTGGAAGCTCTGATTGTCTGCAAGGTCTATGGAGCTCCTCTGGCTGGGAAATGGGGGATGGTGTGAGGTGAGGACGGACAAAGAAGAACTGGGATGTGCAGGACCCTCACCATGGCCCAGAGGGGTCTCTGAAAGGCCTTTTCCAGGGCAGGATTAGGAATGGCAAAGCTGATTAAATAAGCATGAACTGGGAATACAAACCCAGCAATTAATGAACTTAATGAATTAATTAGAGGCAAAGCTTGCAACACCAGGCCTTCCTTCTCCACCACTGCAGCTGTTCCTGAGCAGAACATTGGTTTTCATGGGGACTTCCATGGATTTCCTGACGGACACAGCAGCTGCTGCTGGGGGCAGCACTTGGCTGTTCCAGCCAGCAGCACTCCCAGTGGGATGGGAAGGGATGGGAAGGGAGGGAAAGGAGTGGAAAGGGAGGGATGAGGGGCTGGCTGTGTTTGCAGCTGCCCTCCCTGGCTGTGTTGCAGAGCCAGCTGCAGCTGAGCAGGGAGCACCGCGCCGCCCTGAGCCGGGCGGATCTGTCCAGCCCCGCAGCCATCGCAGCCTGCACGGCTGCAGCGCGGGCTCTGTCCTCCTGCATGGACCTTCCCATCCACCCCAGTGAGTAGGAGCAGGGCTTCCTCCCACGGGATCGCCCTGCCAGGGGTAGACACCTCTCGGAGCTCGGAAAGGAGCTGGGGAAGCTGTGGCTGGAAATCCTGATCGGTGCTGTCTGTGCTCCAGCATGAAAAAACAGCAGTTCATTGTGGCAGGATGTGGGAGTTTTTGGATCCCTGGAAGTGTGCAGGGACTTGATCCTGGCAGGAAATTCCAGGTTTTCCTTGTGGCGAGACTGGGCGGGTCTCCTTGGCTAAGGTTGGACTCATGGATTATTTTTATTTTTTAAATTCACTCCTTGTCTGTATTTCCTTGGTACTACAGGAAAGCTTTTGCCCTTTCATCAGCTTTTGGGTGGATTTATTCCTGGACTTCTGTCTGAGTTCCCAGTTTTCTGAGGAATGTGGGTCTGCAACTCCCCCAGAACCCCTCAAATCCCAAAATATCCTTTTTTTCCCCGAGGTTACCGGAAGCTGCAGGCAGTGGCAGAGCAGCTGATCCTGTTTGAAACTCTCAAGCAGAACTTTGAGAGCTCCTTCATCAACCACATCACAAACATCTTCGAGCTGCAGGTGGGCTCCACTCTTCATGGCAGCCTGAAATCCTGGGAAATTGGAATATCCTGGGGAGGTCGGGCCAGTGGTGCAGGACATGCTGCTGTGACAGGATTTACCTAAATTGTCTCTCCAAAGAGATCTTCCCACATACCTTCCCCTTGCCATTGTCTCTCAGTCCTCAGCTTAATTTTCCAGGGATGCAGGAGAAATCATGCTCCCAAAATCCCTCTGGTGACATTCCTTAAGCCCTTAGGCCTGAAGATTTTTTGTTTAGGTTTTCTTATTTTATTTTGGGGGTTGTTGATCTGTTTGTAACCTAAAATCCCAGGATAAACCCCAATCCTGTGATCCTGTGATTAACACCTTCAAGTACTGATCTGGCAATTTAACAGATTTTATGGCCAAGACCCCTGTGAGCAGCAATCCCACAGATTTCCTTCCATGGAAAGGAGCAATTACTAAATCCTTACCTCCTTACATCCTTAGTGTTCCGTTTCAAGCAGCAGTTCTGAGAAGGGAGCTGGGAAGGAGCTGTGTGATTTCCATCCTTGGAGATTCACAGGCCTTGGCTGGGCACATCCCTGAGCAAACTTTTCCATCTGGATCTGCTCCAAACCTGCCCCACTCCAACCCCACCTGCACAGCCCTGTGGGTGCAGTGTCCCGGCACATTTTCAAGGCTGTTTGATGTGAATTTATGGTGTAATTTCTCTCCCTTTAGGGCAGTTCCCAGGCCCCTGCTCCTGGTGCCCCCACTGGCAGCATGGCTGCCCCAAGGCACAGGCCCCAGCACGAGGAGCTGCTGCCCTACAGCCCCCTCATGGCCTGGCTGAGGAGCACCAACCCTGCTCTCTTCTGGGACCTCCCCAAGGTACAGCTGGAGCCCTCAGCAAGCGCTGCAAACCTCCCCTGGGGACAGGCAGGTCCAGCTGGGGAATTCCTGGTGGGACCTGGCTCTCACTGTGAGACACCTGAGCTTCCAGGCTTTGGTCCTTTGGGAATGTCCGGCCAGCCTGGAGCTCTGTGCCCGACTGGGGAGGGGGACCAGGGTCGTGCTGAAGTGAAAGGTCTGAAATGCCCAAATCTCAGCTTTTTGCTCTTATCTGGCCTTTTCTGCCCATTCCAGGTATATTCCCAGAACCTCGGCAGACTCTACGAGCGGGAAATCAGAGCCCTTTTTGAACAGGCCAAGATCTCCCTGTCAGGAAGAAGAAAAGGAAGTGAGTGGTTCAAAATCTGCCCTCTGTGCTGCTGGGCAGGGTTTGTTGGCACCCCGGGATGGTGACAGTCACCTCCAGCACAGGTGGCTCTCCCAGGCCTGCTCCAGGATTTTATTTCCTGGGTTTGCAGGTGGCAGGGTGGGAAAAGCCAGCTCTGCTCCACACCAGGCAGTGTTTGTGAGAGCCTTGGCTCCATGAATTCCCCACTTTTGTTCAGCTGCTTCTCAGAGCCGGCTGGGACACCGGCGTGTTCCCTTCCCTTCCCTGTGCAGGGCTCAGGAATGACACACTGGTGGTTGGGATCGTGCTCCAAGCAGCCACAGGAGAGAGAGAGGGATGTAGAAAAGCCTGGAAAACAAAACCTGTTGTCAGCTCCCTTCTCCCTGGCTCTCAAAGATTCCCACTCCACCATTATCTGCTGAAAAAAACCTCACCAGGTTTTCTCTTCCCTTGCCTTCACCTGCTCCAAGGGCTGGAGCTCCTCTCCCATGAGGACACGCTGAGGTATCTGGGGCTGTTCGGCCTGGAGAAGGCTCCAGGAAGACCCTGTAATTCCCCATCCCTGGAAGTGTTCCAGACCTTGTCAGACAGGCTTGGAGCAACCTGGGAGAGTGAGGGGAAGTTGTCCCTGCCCGTGGCAGGGGTGGAATGAGGTGATTTTTTGGTCACCCCCAAGCCAAAGCATTCTGTGATTTTATGATTGTCTAAAGCCTGGTTCGTATTTCATGCAAGATTCCTCAGACACTTTCCCCTGCAGGGGGAAGCCTGTCCCAGAAGACAGGGGGAATTCACAGCAATATTTATGGAATGATCTCACAGTGAGCTGACTGCCAGGCTGTGTTGTCCCAAGGTGCTCATTTCCACCAAAATCGCTGGGTCTGACTCAAAATATTCCAGTCAGGTGTTTCTGAAGATAAAAAGAGAAACTGATCTGTCTCCTCTGGAAATTTTTTATGGCCCACAAGTCACATTTTCCCTCAGTAAAACAAAGAGCTGTAATGGAAATTTCCAGGCCAGTTTGGCCCAGTTTGAAGGTCAGGCTGGTGTGTTTTGTCCATCAGAGTCAGCACTTCCAGCTCTGCACTTCCTTCATCAGCCATGTCCAGATCCCAAGCCAGGGGATGAAGCTGAAGGAAGGGAATGAAGGCGGTTTATGGCTCCCACTTTTGGGGTTCCTCACACCCAAAACATCCCGACCACCCCTTCCAGCTCCTCTTCCCAGTGTCAATCCCCTGGGAAAGTCACTCAGCAGCTGGGAAAACAGGGGACCTCAAACCCCTGGGATCAAAGCAGGATGGGGAGTGCTGACACAAATACCTGCACAGCAGTCTGTAAAAAAAGAGAAAAATTTCACCTAAGTAGTCCAAATGGCACCCAAATGGGCACCACTGGACCATTTATGGGAATAAAGTTGTTAAATTAAACAAAAGGTGGTGCTGGGCACGTGTGACAGCCAGTCTGCCCCATCCCCTTCCATAAACATTAAACTGGGATTTCCTTCAGTATTTTATCCATCTTTAAATCCTATACAAGTCTGTAAACCAGGAGGGATTAAACCCCAGGAGAAAACCCTTGGAAGGCTACAAGGTGTTCCTGCTCTGGTAGAAATCAGCCCAAAGTGTCTGCCCAGTGCTGGGGCTCTCCACGGGCAGGACAGGGTGAATTTTGTTGTCCTGAGATGTCTCTGCTCTGCTCCAGAGGGTGAGGACAGGTCTGGGACAGGCAGGAAGCCCCAGGCTGGGCTGGGGTTGTTCAGCCCATCCTTGATGTGAGCAGCGCATTGGAACAACCTCGCAGTTCGTGAGAAAAGGGGGAATTTTTAGCAAGTTGTGCCCACAGAGGTCGTGGCACCTTCCCCGGGGCTGGCGGTGTCCCATCGAGCTCTCTGTGCCATCTCTGCAGCGCTGGGGGCAGAGCAGGGGGACAGCGTCCCCCTCCCTCTGCAGGGCAAGGTGACCCTTCCCAGCTCCAGGAGAGCCCAAACTCCCAGTGCGGCTCTCCAGGGTGCTGCAGACGCGTCCGGCTGCAGGAGCTGTCCCCGGGGCTGTCCCCGCTCCCGGAGGTCCTGCTGCAATATTCCCGCAGAGCTGGCTGCCCCCGGGACGGTTTGCAGGGCACGTTTGGCTTTGCTGGATTTCTGCATGAACCTCATCCAAGGTCCTTCCTGCTCATGGATGGAGCCCAGGCTGTGAGGAAACCTGCCTGAAAACATCCCTTATCCCTGCTGGAAAACATCCCTCCCCCTTGCCCCAAAACTTCCCTCATCCCTGCCCTAAAACATCCTTTATCCCTGCCCGAAAACATCCTTTATCCCTGCCCCAAAACATCCCTCCTCCCTGCTGGAAAACATCGCTCCTCACTGCTGGAAAATTTCCCTCATCCCTGCCCCAAAACATCCCTCCTCCCTGCCCCAAAACATCCTTTATCCCTGCCCCAAAACATCCCTCATCCCTGCTGGAAAACATCCCTCCTCCCTGCCCCAAAACATCCTTTATCCCTGCCCCAAAACATCCCTCATCCCTGCTCCAAAACATCCCTTATTCCTGCCCCAAAACTTCCCTCATCCCTGCCCCAAAACATCCCTCATCCCTGCAGTCAAACTTTCCTCATCCCTGCTGGAAAATATCCCAGTCCAGGTCTCCAGGCCACTTCCTTTCTCCTGATTATCCCAGTAAATATTTTGGGTTGATTCCCCACCCTCATAAAGTATTTTATTTATGGCACCACCTGCTGATATATTGCCTTATGTGATGGGAGAGTTTAGAAGGCAACCTCGAGCTGTTTATAGCAATTAGGGGCCAGTAATTAAGTCCTTTCTCATTTTGCCATTCCGTTTTCTGCAGGTTTGTTAAATTCTTTCCCACTTGCTGTTGGAAGATTTATTTTTTCCTGGTTTTGCCACTTCCCAGCTGGTGAAATTATAATGTAATTGTGAGAAAAAGGCTAGGAAGCAGCTTCTTAATTTAGTCCTGGTTTTAGCAAGGCTGAGGTCGTGAGCAGGGCTGGCTCATCCCTCATCCCTGCTCATCCTGGGGCTCAAAAATCCTTCCCAAAGGGAAAACCCTTCAGGAGTGACTCAAATGGGGATATTTGAGATACTGTGATTGGTGGAGGTGACCTGACTCCTCCAGAACTTTTGGAATAGGGGAATGATTCCCATTTCTGGAAATAATTAGGAAATAATCTGGATGTTTCCCCAATGATTCCTTTCAGGGAGTAGAAAAATGTTTTTAAACACATCTTTCAATGGATTTTTTCAACTTTTCCACTCAGGCCAAGCTCCCAGTGCTAAAACTGCCAATGTTGCAGTAATATATTTATTTCCAGTGAAAGATTTTAATTTTATAAAGGCATTTTTTGAGAAAAAGCCATTCCCACCTCCCCTGGATATTTTTTAATGGCAATTTACAATCAAAATTAAGCACCAAACAATTTTCCTGGGGCTTTTGCAGGTTTTTGTACTGATCTGTTCTCTTATCCCCTGGGATTTTCCGCAACCCAGCTGTCAGGAGTAAGCACAAGGCAGCAAAGGAATAAACACCACAATCAGAGAAATCAAAAGGCAGTTTAATGAAACAAAAATAATGAAAAAGAGGGAGAAACAGGTGAGAAGGCAGAGAAAAACTGGGAATTTCATCCGAATTCCCCATTTATCTGAATGCAACAGGAAAAGATTAATTCCTGCATGAGGTCAGATGTAAAAAGAGCCATTTAAGACTTGAAGTATCCAGGACTCCAGGAGCTGGAGAATCCCAGGGGGATGAGAGTTCTGACGTCCCACACCCCGTGCAGGTCTGCAGGACACTTGGGAGAAGCCGATGGGGACCAGGCAGCCCCGGTGGAGCCTCCCCAGGAGCAGGGAAAGCCAGGAGGACACCCCAGCCAGGGGGAACATCTGCAGGGTAAGGAGCTGAGGGCTCCTCAGGAGTTCCATGTCCCACCCACCCCATGACCCCTCCCCGGGGCAGAGCCTGAGGCACTCCCTGTGCTGCCCGATGTCCCCTCGGGTGGACACAGAGCTGCTCCGGTGTCCCCAGTGAATCCCAGAGGGTTTCCAGACCAAAGGTGCTTTCTCAGCAGGTGTTGCAGCAGGTGCTGAGCGAGCTGCAGCCCCTTTGCACCTCGGAACAGCAATTCCTGCAGGAATTCTTCTGCCTCGGCTGCGACTCCGTGGAGCTGCAGGCGCTGGGGGTGAGGGTGAGCACCGTGTCCCCTCCAGGCCCATTACCCAGGCTGGCACATCCATGGGGACCTGGGCTCTCCTGGGCTCTCATCCTCCAGGAACCAGCAGTAGGCAAGCTTAAATGGAATTTAATTGACAGCTCCAGGAAAATCAGGGGTCTCCAAGCATTAAACAAGCTGCAGCAGAAATAAATCCAGAGCTCATTTTCCTGGCTGAAGGAGAGCAGACAAATCATAATTTGGTGGGTTTAGGTGGGATATTGGGAAGGAATTCCTCCCTGTGAGGGCAAGGAGGTGCTGGGATAGAATTCCCAGAGCAGCTGTGGCTGCCCCTGGATCCCTGGCAGTGCTCAAGGCCAGGCTGGACATTGGGGCTCGGAGCAGCCTGGGACAGTGGGAGGTGTCCCTGCCCAGGGCAGGGTTTTGGAGTTCATCCCAAACCATTCTGGAATCCTTTGATAGCTTCCCCTCTAATCTTTTTTCAGGGATCTGCCAGTAAGGGAGGAGAGCCCATGGCACCTCCAGAGGAGCCTCCTCGCACCAAGAGCCAGAGCCAGTAAGTGGGGAAGGGGATACCCTGGGTGCTCTGACAGGACACAGGCTGAAGTGTCCCCTCCCAGTTAATTCCTGACTTTTTCATGATTTGGTTTGGTTTTTAAGGCCAGAAGAAGCCATAACCCAAATGCTGAGTGAGATCTTCAGCTGCCTGGAGCCGGAGCTGAGGGCATTTCTGGATGTCTGCAACAAGGTTCACCCACTGGGCTGCCTGCAGGTCCTGGTGGCCTTGAGTGACTCCGTGTTTGGGAACTGGGGCCCTTCCTCAGCTCCCCCCTCGTCCTTCCTGCACACCCTCCTGGGGAATGTGCTGCTCCTGGCCAAGAGCAGCTTCAACAAATGCATCGTGAGTGTCCACGGTGGGAGGGAGCCCAACAGACCCGAGTGATGTTTGACCTCTTCCAGAACCTCCCAAACAGAATCCCAGAACCATGGAGGCTGGAGAAGACCTCCACAATCACACAGTCCAAGCTGTGCCCAATCCCCAGCTTGTCCCCAGCCCAGAGCTCTGAGTGCCACACCCAGGTGTTCCAGGGATGGGGACCCCAAACCTCCCTGGGCAGCCCCTGCCAATGGCACAGCTCCCTGTCAGCCTCAAACACGGAGTACCACATTCCTCGGGGTTACAGAAGGCATTGTAAATGGCAGAAGCCTTCCCAAACCCAACTGCTTGCCTTGTTTCCTGCCCTGTGCTCCACCAGATGAGGTCGGATCTGAGGGTGCCACCTCTCTGTGTCATTGTCAGGGGAACTTGTGCAAGGAGATGGAGGAGGCCAAGACTGGCAGCAGGACGAGAGGGGGGATCCTGCCCTGCGTCAGCCACTTCCAGGAGTTCGTGGCGCTCTCCGAGGAGGTGTTCCGGACATCCCAGCGCCGGGGGGAGCTGGACAAGGCCCAGCTCAGGCTGGCCAGCAGCGTCTTCAGCAGCAGTGAGTGCCAAGGCTGGGTGCTCTGGTCAGGAAATGTCCCCCTGCAGCTGCAGGAGTGACCAGCTGGGCCACCAGGGCAGGGTGAGCTGCCTGTCCCTGGGCACTGAAATCTCTCTGCCTGAGTGAGATCCTGGGAGCACCAGGCACATTCCAGGTGTGGCAGGGTGGGAGCTGCCTGTCCCCTTTCCCTGAGCAAGGTTCTGGGAGCACCAGGCAAATTCTGGGTGCTCTGTCACAAGGGGATGGGCCCGGGGGTGACAGGGCTCAGCTGACACACAAAGGCTCGGCTTTGGATCCAGTTCCAACATCTCCTCCCTCACTGAGGAGGGGGAGCTCCTGACACATCAGACTCCTCTTACAAGGTCTTGGGAGCCAGAAAAACTCCCCCAAAACCCTCAAAACCAAGGGGTGTTGGTAGGGAGAGAGGGGTTGGGAGAGCGGGGTGGGGAGCTTCCAGTAGATCCCTATGTTGTCCCAGCTGGAGCCCTTAGCTTCCTGTCAGTGAAAATATCCTGTGTTCCTGCCTGGAGAGGACCTGAGGGGCTGCAGAATTCCCAGCTCTGACCACAGATTACAAGGTGGTGCAGAGGGGCAGCTCCCACCTGCAGGTGAGCCTGGGGTGACCCACTGATAAATCCGTGGGCACAGCCCTGCCAGGCTCCAGGAATGTTTGCAGGGAAGCAGGTCAGGCAGGGAATCATGGACAGGGATCAGGATTTGTGTTATAATTACTCCCTCTGAAGTCAGACGGTTCAAACGAGCCGTCCCAAAGGCTCATCCCTCCTGAGAGCCTGCAGGGGCTTCTCTCCACACCTGAGTCCTTCCTTTCCAGTCAGCAGCCTCTCCTCAGCAAACCTGAAGGTGAACACAGATATGGTGATGATGGAAAATTTCCACCATGTCCACAACTTCCTGTGCCAAAGGAACATCCCCTGCCTGGAGGGCAAGAAGAGAGAAGCCAAGCAAAGGTCCAGGGAGCACATGGAGAAATACGTCACCACGTACGTGGGCCAGCCCCTGGAGAGGCTGAAGGTGAGCACAGGACCCTGGCCTGGGCCTCCAAGGGCAAGGGCTCTTCCCAAAACTCTGGATTAACTGGTGTTGAAATCTCCCTGCCCTGAATCCAGTCTGGGATTATGTTACTTTGTTGTCACAGGATATGAGAGCACCTTGATTTCATTCTGCTCAGGGATTCCCAAAATCCTGGAATGGCTTTCTCCAGCTCTTCCAGTCTGAGCACAGACACCAAGAGAAGGTGCAAAGGGGTGTGAATAGTGCAGGAACCCATTCCTGGTTCTTGGAAACAATCTGTACATTTAGGAACTCTAAATCCTTGGGATTTAGGGTATTTCTCCACAGCTAAATTGCAGCAGGAATACCCAAACAGATTCTTGGGCTGCATGAAGAGACAGGAGGATGAAGGAAGGAATTATTCCCTTGTTTTACAGCAGATGTGGAGTGAGTGTCCTGTCCAGTGTTCCCTTTCCTGACCACTTCTGGGTTTGTCTGTGCAGTCCCACCTCAGCAGCATCACAGAATTCTAGGCTGGAAGGGATCCCAAAGGATACCTTGCCCAAACTTCACTGAGGCTGCTTGGATGAGATTCTGTAGCTCCCTGTCCGGTCACATCCTGAAAGCTCCAGCGGTGGGGCTCTATCACATGCCTGGGCAGGTTTGATTGATCATCCCAACTTGTCACTGGAGAAAGTTCCTTATATCCAGACAATGTGATCAGCCTGCCTTTCCCCCAAGGAAGCCTTTCCCACTCCTCTTTGACAATCGTGTCACGACAATCAAAAACCATGTGCGGGTTTTTCCATTTTCCTGCTGCCTTGTCCTTGTAACCATTTCCAAATGGTGAACCAAGACACGGGGGGCAGAATTCCAAAGCATTGGTGGGGAGCTTGTTCCCAGTTTGTTCCCAGTTTGTTCCCAGTTTGCTCCCATTCCCACTCTGGTTGCGTGCCGGCATCTGGCAGATCCCAGCTCTTTTTTCACAGCTGCCTGGGCTGATCCATCCAACACTTCCCAAGTGGCTGCTTTGTTAACTGAGCTAAGAGCATCTGGCTCTGCTAACTCAAACAGACATTCCTTCCTTCCCGAGACTGCAGCTCTTCCGCTCCTTCCCTCTCCCTAAAATGTCTCACAGATGGAGCTCAGCTGGAATTATTTATGGGACCTGTTACTTCCAATTTGTTTCCAGTCATTGCTGTCAAACATTTGTTGGCTTGGCTGGAAAATCAGCTCCGTGTCTTGCGCTACCTGAGCTCTGCTACGGCTTCAAATTCTCCCTTTTCTAAGGGAAAAGATAATTTTATTGCTCTCAACAAAGTTGAGTGGGATATGAGAGCACCTGAAAGTCCTGGCATGGCCGTCTCCAGCTCTCCCAGTTTCTCTTCACCAAGAGGAGGTGCAAAGAGGTGTAAGTAATGCAGAAGCCAATTTCTGGTTCTTGGAAACAGTTCATACATTTCGGAACTCAAAATCCTTGGGATTTAGGGTATTTCTCCACAGCTAAATTGCAGCAGGAATACCCAAACAGATTCTTGGGCTGCATGAAGACACAGGAGGATGAAGGAAGGGATTATTCCCTTGTTTTACAGCAGATGTTGAGTGAGTGTCCTGTCCAGCTCTGGCAGAGATGTCAGGAGAACTGAGAAAATTCTGGTTTTGCTTTACACCTCTGCAGGTTCTGGGATCCCCCTTCCCCACCTCTGGCTCCAAACCCTCTGTGGGGAGAAAACCAAGGGGAGCACCAAGGAACTGGAGGGATTTTCCAGCAGTCCCATTGCTCCATGGGCCTGCAGCCCTTAGGGATGCTGCTTGTTAGGCAGGGAGGGGAGAGAACCATGAAATTCCCTAAGTTCTGCTGAAGAATAAAAATCTCCAACACTTCATTAAGCATTCTTAAAATTTTTTTTTTTCAATTGAATTAGACATGGGAACGGAGGGCAGTGCTCAGGGGTCAGCCCTGGTGCAGGAATACCTCAGGATGGCTCCTCATGGAATGTCTCCTTCCCTTCCCAGCATTTCTTCGACGGGGTCAAAGCCCGCCTGGCTCAGGGGGTGAAGGAAGAGGAGGTCAGCTTCCAGCTGGCCTACAGCAAGCAGGAACTCCGGAAAGTCATTGAAAAATATCCTGGCAAGGAAGTCAAAAGGGCCCTGGAGAGCGTCTACAGGACAATCCACAAACACCTGTCCCCAGAGGAAAATCTTCTGCCGGTAACTGGAGTGGGATGGGTGTGACACTGGGATGGTTGGGATTCACACTGCACTGCCTGTGTGGCTGCAGGGGCAGGGGAAGGAGCTCAGGTTTGCTTTTCCAGGTGGTGTAGCAACCCATGGAGCAGGCTTCTGCTTTTCCAGGTGGTGTGGCAGCCCATGGAGCAGGGTTCTCCTTTTCCAGGTGGTGTGGCAGCCCACGGAGCAGGGTTCTGCTTTTCCAGGTGGTGTGGCAGCCCATGGAGCAGGGTTCTGGTTTTCCAGGTGGTGTGGCAGGCCATGGAGCAGGGATTCATCCGGCAGTACCAAGAGTTTGAGGAGCTCATCCAACGCTGCTATGCAGGAGCAGGGATTGCCCTGGACTTCACCATGGAGGATGTGCTGAGCTATTTCAACTCCATCACCATGTCCAACATGTAGGGAAATCCCTCTCTGGATGTCGGGAGCAGCTCAGGAATCCTTGTCTGCAGTCACACCTCCAAGGAGCTGAACACAAAACCATTCCCAAGTAGGATATTTGGGGTCCTACCCTGAACTTAATCCCAAAGTCCCTCTGACTTGTTGGTCCTGGACTAAATCTCTCTTGAAGAAGTGGAGTTGTTGGACCCAAACCACAACTTCCCTGCTCCAGGAAACCATTTTGCCACCAGGAAATGACACTCCAAGCCTCAGATTTCCCCCTGAGTGAGCACTGGTGCTGCAAGTCCTCAGCAGAACATTCACAATGGAAAAATGTTTTCTCTCCAGGGACTTTCTCCTTTTCTGTGCTCGAATTTCAGTGAGCCTGTGCTAAACCAGAGGGTTAAACCACATGGAGACGCTCTGAGTGTGAGGTGTTCCCACATCCAGATATCCCAACAGGCACTGCTGCTCCACGGCTCTCCACTGAAAGTCATCCAGCAGATGAAAGTCCAGAGCTGTAAATATTAATGGATTTATTGCTTTTAGCTCAGATTTGCTCACATCTTAACTGGAGTGGAGAAACGTGCAGTTCTAGAGATCCAAACCGATCCTGCAGGGAATTGTCTGCTTTTAACCAGTTTTTGTAGGAATCTTCCTACAGCAACTCACCAATATTATTGTCATTCTTTAAATGTTGTCTCTGTTTCTTGGGATGATCACGAGGCTCACATGTTTTCTGTCACAAACTTTTTCCTAAACAACTGAAGAGTTTGAACTCCTTGATATTTGCTTCACAGGACTTTATTTTATTTATTTTTAAATAAAATAAAAGATTATTTTATTTATTTTGCATGTTAGAAAATTATCTTGGAGGCAAGATTCCCTGTGCATTGCCAGGGAGGTGGAAGGCTGCTGTGGCTGCTTGGACAGCCCCTCTTCTCCAGGGATATCCTGGCTTCTTCAGTGGGAGCTTTAAGCCAGCACATAAACCCAACTTACCCTTGTAAAGGGAAAAATCCAGACTATTTTTCTGGGATTTTTCAAGCAGTTGGCCTTTGGGTCAAGGTCCACCTCTGCAGGGAGCAATGTTTAGAGCTCCCGTTTCCAATCTCACCATTCCCTCCCTTTGTCCCGTGACGTGGCTACTCCCAGCAGGAAGGGGATGGTCATAGGAAACCATCCAGCGCTGCCTTCCCAGCTCTTCCCTCTGCAGGTAACAGGAATTTTGGAACCCTCTTTCCTTTCAGTTTTTGGCTCAAGGGCTCACCTGGGAGGGGAGGGGAGGGCAGCAGGTGGGGGCTGTAGGCTGGGATATGAAGGTGCTGCAATTTGGGAGCACTGGAGAGGACGCCCAGGGTGAAGGGATTTGCAGAGGTGGCTCCGAGGTTGTTGAACGCCAAACACCAGCAAGGAGGGGCAGGGATCCCTCTGGATCTGCTGATGGCTCCCCTATAACCAGTGCAGTCACTGGACACAGCCCAGGCCATGCCATGGAAGGGGATAATGGGATCTTGCTCCAAACAGGCTCCTCTGGCTGTCGGGAGCAGACATCCCAGTGAAACTGCACCTGGCTTTACACTGACCCTGCTCCTGTGCCAGTGGGGCTGTGGGGTCTCTCCTCACCAACCACTTCCCATGCAGAATCATGAACCATTTAGGCTGGAAAAGCTCTCTGAGATCATTGAGTCCAACCATCCCCCCTGGCCTGCCAACACTCTAACCCATGTCCCTAAAAGCCAAGGGCAGTGCCAGAGGATCTGAACCCAACCTAAGCCACCAGGAACCTGTGACCCCAATCTGGGGAGTCCCCCCACCCTGAGCCCTGGTACTGTGTCACCCTGAGCCCCTGGCCTCACCCTCTGCCTTGTGGTGACATCTGGCAGCTTAAAGACACATGACAAGAAACGTCCCCAGATGTTTCCTGCTGCTGTGCCAGGCTCCAGTTTGTCTCCACTCTCTGGCTTGGCTCCACCTGGATGAGTGTCCACACCTGGGAGGACCCCAGAGGGGGCTGGAGGAAGGATCACACCCATGGTCCCATCCTTGGTGCACACGGGGTTTGTGTGTTGAGAGCTTGGCATCTTGGTGACATCAGCCCTCAGCGACATCAGCCAGCTGGTGCCCACACCTAGCCCAGCCAGGGGCTCTGACAGGCTCGGGTGCCACCAGATGCAGACCAGGGTCCGAGGCTCTTGCAGGGAGGAGGATTTATTGCTTCTGTACTTCTGCCACCTGCAGGACAGAGGAAAACCTGGGCGATTCCTCTCAGCCCTCAGCTCCCTGGATCATTTTCCATTTCCCTGCATAGCTGGATGCTCCTAACTTCCATATTCTCTGGTTTTCCATGCCAGTTCCCAACCCTGAGAGCATGGCTTGGAAGGAAGAGGGCACAAGCCCACCCTCGTGTTTCATCCAGCGCCTGGACCACCTTGTGCTGACCGTGAAGAGCATTGAGGACACTGTGGCCTTCTATTCCAAAGTCCTGGGCATGGAGGTGGTGACGTTCAAGGTAACCATGACCTGAGTTAGCAGGACCCCACCAGGCCCCCAGGGTGTCTGGGACTGCCCGGGGCAGTGGGTGCTGACGGTGTCCAGCCCAGGAAGTCTCCCTTACTCTGGCCTTTTCCTTTGGGAACAGGGGAATCGCAAAGCTTTGCGCTTTGGCCAGCAGAAGTTCAACCTGCACCAGGCTGGGCAGGAGTTCGAGCCCAAGGCTCGGCACCCTGTGCCCGGCTCTGCGGATTTTTGCCTGATCACAGCAGTGCCCCTGGAGCAGCTGCTGGAGCATCTGAAGGTGAGGAGGGCCCAGAGAGTCTCCAGGGCAGTGTCACCCCAGGAGACACAAATCCAGGGCCTCTAAGTGACACTTTCCTGGGGAATGTCGGGGCTGTCTCATGCAGCAGTTCATGTTGTCAAGGCTGGGGGAGGAGGGCACAGTGATGATATGACCATCAAACCCCTGCTCTCCTGTGTCCTCCAGACCTGTGGGGTGGCCATTGAAGAAGGTCCCGTGGCCAGAACTGGTGCTGTGGGTCCAATAACCTCCATCTACTTCCGAGACCCCGACGAGAACCTGGTTGAGGTTTCCAGGTACTGCACGGATGAGGCTGCAGGCCCTGAGGGGGAGCCCTGACCACAGCCCATGCTCTGCCTGGGTCCCAGCAGGAGATGGGGTGCAGAGGCCAGGTTTGGCTGGCCCATTTAAAGGTCCAAGCTTTAATTGTGTAAACCTGGGACACGCCTCAAACCATAGCCACAAAATAGGGCTGCAAGGACCTACTTTGGGAGTTTTCCCAAGGCAGCCTGCTTTGCTCTGCTCTGCTCTGCTCTGGGTGTGAATCCTGCTTTTATACATCTCCATCATGGAGATTTCATGGCCTTCTGGGAAGATCTGTCCTGCTGCTGCTGCATTGCAATTGCTGGGACATCTTCCCTAATTCCTGCTATCCCTTTTGCTACACTGTCCACCTGTCACTCCTCTCCAGAGTCACTTTTCCACAGTTGGATATTTCTGTCTCACTTCCTCTCATCCTCCTCCCATCATCCTCTCAAGCTGCCTGATGCTGGTGGCTCTCCCAGCATGCCAGAGGTTTAAATCCATCAGTGGCTGTCCAAACACATTCCTCTCCTGGGATTTGGGAATTTAGCTTCAGTGTGACACTCAAAAACTCTTGAAACTGAAGCTCCAAGTTTCATCTTCAGCTCTGTATCAATAATTGTGGGGTTTCTGACACTCGAGAATTGAAAAAGCAGGGATGAGGAGCCTACATGAAGGGCAGTGTCAGAAGTCCAGGGGTTCACCTGGATTTATGGAGGGATTGAGGATGGTCTGGCACAGAGGAGTCTGACTGTGATGGCACCCGGTTACTTGTGGGACTGTCCTGAGTTTTCTTCTCCTTTAGTTATTTAAAAATCCATTTCAAAGTTATCTAAAAAGAATAAAATAATGAAGGACCTGGGGATTCTCAAGCAGAGCAGTTCCGAGGCTGGCCACACTGAGGTAGCATCGATATCCTCACGGGAACAGCGCTGGAAAGGAGGGAGGACTCTTCTGACCTCTACAGTGCAAATCCTCTGTAAAATTGAAACAATCTCTGAATTGTACTTATTTTTTCTTTGCTGGAATTTCGTGGGAAATTCAAAATTCTTCATAGTGCTAATAAAGGCAAGGTCACAAAATATTCATTGCTTTGGATGATCAGCGGGGATGAGCTGGTTTCCATTGAGTCGTTTGTGGGAACTAAAGACAGGAATGCCATGGGAGAAAGCCACGGGCATCTCCTCGAATGGATATCCGGGAAGGGATCCCAGGGAGGGATCCGAGGGAGGGATCCCCGAGAGCGGAGTCCCCTCGGCCCCCGCGCCCGCGGAGCATCCCGCGGCTGCTCTCCAGGGTGCTGATGTGCCCCCGCCGTGTCCGGGTACGGCGGGACCCCTCGGGGGTCCTGCCCACGGGAGAGGGTCGGTACCCATGGGAGGGGGTCAAAGCCCATGGGGGACGGTTAATCCCCATGGAACGGGATTGGTTCCCACGGAAGAAGGTCAATCCCTACAGGAGAGGTCAATGCCCACCGGAGAGAGTTAATCTCCAGAGGAGAGGGTCAGAGCCTTGGGTAGGGCCTAATCCCCATGGAACAGGGTTGGTTCCCACAGGAGAGAGTCAAAACCCACGGGAGAGGGTCAAAGCTCATGGGAGAGGGTTTCGTTCCCTCCACTGGAGCCGATCTTGCTTCTGTCCCACATATTAATCCCTTTAAATGCTGGCTGGCCTGGAGAACTGGCCTGGCTCTGTGGCTTTCCTGTTCACCACAGAGCGAAACATGGAATTACACTTTTGGGGATCTCACACTTGACCCAAACCACAGGAAACTCAAAACTTGTCATGGAAATTTAGCAAGTATTTGGAATGTGTGGATGATAGAGGAACTTCTCTTGGACTGGTGGTGTTGGAGCACCGGAGGCTTTGCTGGCTGATGGTTGTTGTTGTCTCTGGGAGAAAGAACCTCTGGGACTCAATGTTTTCACCTGGAGGAACCACTGGCCACAGGCCAGCACTGCAGCTGTCCCTGTCCCAACCTCTGCTGGGCTTCCCATCTATTAGAAAAGCCTCTGTATTGTCAGTATTCCAATTAAAACGGATAGTTTACATTATGCAGCATTAAATCTTTATGGAGAAAATGAATTTAATTCAATTCTTTATTTGGCAAGATTCATTGTGAATATTGGACAGTAGGAGAGAGTGGATGAACAGAGGTGGGAAAACGGTTTTCTTCTGGATGGTTCATTCCCTGCACAAACCATGACCAGCAAGAGAAAGGATCTTCCTTCTTGTCTGCTCCCATCTCATCCCTCTTGAATACTGATTCCCACAGTAGATTCCACAATTTTATCATGATCATATTGGAAAGGAGCTCTTTGGATCAGCAATCACAGTGTTTAATGTGGAGAAATGTTGAGTTCTCCATCTCACCACTCAGGGGGGTGCAGGGGAAGGAGCCTTCCAGGGAATGGCTGCTCAGGAGCACAGATGAGTTAAGAGCAAAGTCTCAGTGAGCTTCCCCTCCTCTCACAGGAGGGAAACAGGAGTTTCCCAGTGGGAGTCACAGTGTATGTGCCCAAGTCACCTCCCAGAGAAACCCGTGAGCCAGCTCAGAACAGGTGCCTGGGAAAGCCTAGGAAAGCCAGGAGGGGTGGGGTGGGACAGCCCTGGGATGGGCAGGGATCACCCTCAGCATGTAAAACTGATGTTGGATTCCTCATTTACCAACTGTCTCCCGTTCAGAAAAGACATCCAGGTCTCAAGGGTCCTCAAACCATCCTTTGCACACAGAGAGGTGGCAAACACTGCCCATGGGTCGGAGAAACAGGAGGCTTTCACTGGGAAGGAAAAGAATCCTTCTTTGCTGGAGAGTTCTGCAGGCAGGGCTGTTTGCAGCAAGGATGGATGTCTCCTGTGGCCAGTGGGATTGCCTGACCCTGATCCCAAAACTGCCCAGAGGAGCACTAAGAAAAGCACAGGCTCTGCAGCTGGTCCTCCTCTTCTTCCCAGACTCAGCAGTCAGGCATTCTGCACAGAATGAGCTCGGAATCCAGCTGTAAAAAATGCACAGGTACTGTTCCTTCTGGAGAACTGGATGATACCCCAGGATTCTCAGAGATTTCCATGGGAGTTTTTTAATACTTGTGGTGGCCTTTCAGCTCCTCAGCTAGCACCAAACAGGAGTTGAAGTTTACTCTGTGTGTTAACCCACACACTCCTCCTGCCTCGTGGGTTCCTTTGGAATTATCTACTGGAAGGGGTGGGAACTTCCCTGCCCTTGGGAATCAGTAGGAAAGCACCAATGAAGAAAGGAATTGCAGCTTTGCCAGGACAAGCCCCTCACCAAGCCCCCATGCTGTCCCCTCACAGGCTGCAGGCCAGCTGGGAGCTGTCTGACAGGTTCTCCAGGTTGTCCACCAGAGTGATGATGGCTTCTATTTTTTCTTCTGGAAGCACGTGGGAGGCGTTGGATCGAAACTTCTTCAGGAGTGACTCTTTGCTCAGGGGCTTCCTCCAATGCCCATAGAAAGTGTCACATTTGCCCGTCAGGACGTCCCCGCTGTGCAGGAGCAGGGCCACCTCTCCGTACATCTTGTCAAAGTTGGCCACATTATCTTCAGGGTGCTCCACCACCACCTTGTCCAGCAGCTCCCTGAGCTCCTGCCGGTGGATGCTGCTCTCGGAGAAGGAGCCCAGGCCCACCTCGCCGTCCAGCAGAGCAGCACAGGCATTGAACTGGAAGGAGTGCCTTGCCTGGTGCTCCGAGCTGGGGAAAGGCCGGTTGATGTACTTGGACACCGGGATCTTCAGCATAATGGTGCGGATCAGGGACGGGGAGAAGGACCCCGCATAGTTGATGAAGAGGTTCCGGACGGACAAGGCAGCATCTACCACCCAGTGCATGCCCAGGTGGGCTGGGAACCGCTTGAAGGCAATGTCCTGCTTTTCCAGGAGGAACTCGTGGTGCTCGCCAGGTGCAGACAGCGGTTTGGGCTTGTAGACGCTGTAGAAGGCGCTGAACCCCGAGCAGCCCGGGATGTCATCCAGGATCAAGGGGTTGGCCTCCATCCCTCGTCCTGCCAGCAGAGCGGCCTCCAAGCCCAGGCGGGTGGCGTTGCCCACGTGCAGCGGCTTGGCCTGGGTGGCGGCGTTGGCCATGGGTGCCCCGGCCAGGGACGCGGCGATGCCCAGGGCGTGGCAGCACTGGGCCGAGCTGAGGGACAGCAGCTTGGCCGTGGCCGCGGCACTGCCCAGGGTGCCCACCACCGAGGGAGGGTGGAACCTGCAGGGGGACGGCAGGAATGAGCAGCCCTGACTGCCTGGCACAGGGAACACGAAAGGACCCCTCCCACAGAAAAACTGACGGCAAGTGAGGGGCCCATCAGCCAGTGGAACTCCCTCATGCCTTTGGTGCGGGTGGGATTCACCTGGCTCAGAATTTAAACATAAATTTTAATTAATAATTTAACTTTAAATCAGAGTTTCACTGCATATTAGTTTAACTCTAAATTTAGAGTTAATTAACAAAAATTTAGTCTAAAAACTGAGTTTCTCCTTGAAACCTCAGAAACACCAGGGTGAACTAGCATCTCCAAAAAGCAATTTGAACTTTCTCCAGGAGGTGCCATGGTTTGTGTCCACACAGCCAAACTTTTTACCCCTCAGATTATTTTACCCCAAATAATTCAGCCTCAAACACGCCCAAGGGAACAGTTCCTGGTAGATTCCACCGTTTGGATCACACCAGAGCACTGCTGGAGGCAGCAGTTGGCCCAGGGGCTGTGCCCACCACCAAACTCTGCTTGGTTCTGGGATCCTCCGCTGGCTGGTCAGGCGATGGCACTGCAGACTCCCTGGGAGTCCTCCTGAGGGTTATTTTTGAGGCAAAATCTCTGGCAATCACCAAATAAGTGCATGGTGCAATCATCTCTGGTATTTGGCTCTCAGTAAGGCTTTACCCTGGGGTAAAGCTAAATTAAACTGGACTTAAACTTGGCTTAACCTAAATGAACACTTCAAAACCCAGACTCATCAACCCTCTTCATCCTCGGCAAAGAACAGGAGCTTTACCTTTTGGGAATGTCGTGAGCCTCAGTGGAGAAGTGCATAAGCCTTCCTTGCACTTCCAGACCCACGTTGAAGGCCAGCAGGAAATCCAGGCCGTTGGGTTTGGTGTTCGGAGGGAGCATCTGGGAAGCTGCCAGGAGAGCCGGCAGGACAGCCCCAGAGGGGTGGGTGGCAGGGTGCCAGGTGTCGTCAAAATCCATGGAATGAGTCTGCCAGGGAAACAGAGATGGGAATGTGCTGGCTGGATGCTGAGGGAATGAGGGCTCCCTGCTGATATTCCTGAGGAAATTCTGCCAGAGCCTCCACTCAGTGTCCCCACGGGGTGGTTCGGCTCCTCTAAGGGCCAGGAGATTCCCGGCTTTTGTACCCCATCAGTGACCACACTGTTTCCTAGAATGCTAATTCCTTGCACAACAGATTCCCCTGGGAGAGCCAGGAATGCAGATCCCCCTGGAAAAAACAGGAGAACAGATTCCCCAGGAAGAGCTGGGAGCAGAGATTCCCCTGAAAGGGCCGGGAGTACAAATCCCCCTTGGAAGATCCGGGAACACAAATTCCCCTTGGAAAAGCTGGGAGCACAAATCCCCCTTGGAAGATCCAGGAGCACAGATCCCCCGGGAAGATCCAGCCTCACCGCCACACCGTTGGTGAAGGCAGCCAGCGTCGGGGAGAGCTTCACTCCTGGCTTTCCATAGACTGAGCTCACGGCCATGGAGGAGTACAGCTCCTGTGGGAAGGAGGGAATGTCAGGAAAGCCCTGGAGGTGATGCCACAGGTTTTAGCCTTTAAGTTTTTCAGATTCTGTGCTGCTTTAATGTTTGGGTCTGGGCTTCATATTAGGGGATGGTGAGCTCTCTACACAGAGTTGGGAGACAAAACAATTCCTTCTCTAGCTGGGGACCAAGG
This sequence comes from Pyrgilauda ruficollis, assembly GCF_017590135.1. Lineage (NCBI taxonomy): Eukaryota > Metazoa > Chordata > Aves > Passeriformes > Passeridae > Pyrgilauda > Pyrgilauda ruficollis. The sequence goes on along the minus strand of NW_024528488.1, from coordinate 914,163 downwards.
ATGAACAATCCAAATCTCAAGCCCAAGCGCATGGACAACAGTGGACTGAAGAGAGTAAAGCAGAAAAGGCGGGACTTCGTAGGTTGGGGCTGTAGTTGGGTAATTGACTCCAGTGTGCTGGTGGACCAAGGCTCATAGAGGTGTGGGACCCCATGATTGGTCATGCACTTTGTGACCATTTTGGGTTCACCTGAGGTGTAGCCCTGGCTGGGCTCTTGTGCTGCCCAAGGTGGATCTGTTGAGGCCTCCTAATAAACCCCTACTTTATTCTTTAACTCAGTCTAGTCTCTGTTCTAGGTCAGCCTTCACAAGGAATCAGAGGGAGCTGGGACGGTTCCAGCCACCACCAGCCCCAGCAAGGGCTGGGATCAGCCCTGGAGGTGGCAGCGGCAGTGGCACTGGCAGCAGCAGTAGCAGTGGCAGAGGCAGTGGCAATGGCAGTGGCAGTAGCAGTGGCAGTGGCAGTGGCAGTGGCAGTGGCAGAGGCAGTAGCAGTGGCAGAGGCAGTGGCAGAGGCAGTAGCAGTGGCAGTGGCAGAGGCAGTGGCAGTAGCAGTGGCGGGGGCAGTGGCAGTGGCAGTAGCAGTAGCAGTGGCAGTAGCAGTGGCGGGGGCAGTGGCAGTGGCAGTAGCAGTGGCAGGGGGCGGGGGGATGGGAGTGGCAGTGGCAGAGGCAGTAGCAGTGGCAGAGGCAGTGGCAGAGGCAGTAGCAGTGGCAGTGGCAGTGGCAGTGGCAGTAGCAGTGGCGGGGGCAGTGGCAGTGGCAGTAGCAGTGGCAGTGGCAGTAGCAGTGGCGGGGGCAGTGGCAGTGGCAGTAGCAATGGCAGTAGCAGTGGGAGTAGCAGTGGCAGTAGCACAGGCAGTGGCAGTGGCGGGGCTGTCCGTACCCGGCAGTAGCGCAGGGCGATGTCAAAGACGCGCGTGGTGCTGCCCACGAGCCCCACGCCGATGCTGTCCAGGATCATCCTCTTGCTCCGCTGCCGCACGGTCTGGGACAGGTGCTCGGGCCGCGCCGCACGGATGAACGAGGCGAAGCTGCTGGTCACGGTGTCCTCAGGGGCATTCCGGGCTGCCACTGCAGCGTCAGGACACAGGGAGGGGACAAGGACAGCGGTGAGCCCCCGCGCTGCAGCCGCAGCTCCGCACCCCTGGTTCACCAGACCCAGGGAGCTGCCCCTGCCCGAGCCGGGTGGGTCAGTCTGGGGAGTCCTGCAAGGGCAGGGAGCTGGAATTCATCATCCCCATGGCTCCCTTCTGACTTGGGGTACTCTGATTCCAGAGGTTCTGTACATAAAATTTCATATTCCACAGATGGGGTGGCTTCCAGAAGGTTCAGGTAGAGAAATCTCAGAGCTCAGCCCCATCCCCTCACTTTGGGGTTCCAACAACCATTTTTTGGGAGGGATCAACAAAAATTATGTCCCTTCATCTGGAGGAAAGCCAAACAGGAATGGACCACAGAAATCCAAAACTTCCATAATTTTTTGGAAATCAGGACTAGACCCAAAGCCTGGACTTATCCAGGTGTTTCATCCTAAAAGACACTGAAGTCTTGACTCAACCACCAAAGCTCTTAAGCCGTATGTACTCCAATGATGTTAATCATTAAAAGTAAGTTAAAATTCTATGGAAAACATCCAGTTTGTGTCTATTGTATGTTTTAATTTCAGTGCCTTGTTTAGATTATATATATATATATATAAATTATTGTATATTACTTTTATATAATATTTTTGTAATTCATATAGTAATTTATAATCTATAAAATTATTCATAATTCTATAATTAGAATACAGAATATAATGAATATAGTTATATTTATAACTCATAGAATTAAAATTGTTATGGCCCATTACAATTTATACGGTTGATTTGAGAGTGCACAGGAGAGCAGGAAAAATAAAATTCTACATGGACAACATTTGCAGAATGGCAAATCCATACACTTACTCCTGGGTGGATGTAGGGGTGCACACACAGATGGAGATAAAAGATGAATTAATGTCCCAAAAAAAAATACTTTGCACCAAGAGGAAAACTCATCCAGATCGGCAGGTACACAGGAGGCTTTGGTTTTGGAGCAGCAAAGATGATAATTAATGAAATGACCATTCTCTACTATCGCTAGTTTGGATTCATCCCGAAATGTCACATCAGTGACTCACGGAGCGCTGGCTCATGCTCGGGCTCACCTCGAGCCCGGTCTGAGGCTCCTGTAAACACAGCTGGGAATGCCATCACCGCCTGACTCGCCGGGAGAACATTCCCCTCCCGGGGACCGCGTTCCTACAGGAATCCCTGCACTCAGCGCTCCGGGACCCGCTGTCCAGACCAGCCCGGGTCCCCCCGAGCACCCCCCGGGGCGGGAGCAGTGATGTCAGGGCTTGGAGAGGCTGCAGGAAAATCTGCTCCCATCACCCAGCACCCAGAAAAGCTGGATTGGTTCCTCCCCGGCATCAAATGCTCTTTGTCACCTCAGCAGGCAGTGGGGTTTTTTAACCCTTCAGCTAAAAGCATTCCATGACTCCGGGGTTTTCCTCCTGGTATGGCAGGACTTCATTAAAAAACTAAATTTGATACAAGATCAAATAAATCCCTGTGGGTTATTATTTCTCTTGTCCTCAGGTCTCATTAAGCAACATTCCTTGCATTTATTGTAAATAACTCATTTTAAAATAAATTGAGATAATAGACTAAGAATATATTTTAAAATTACTTCATAAACCTATCATAAACTTACAATAAACCAAGAGCTCTTTTTAAAATAAGTTAATAAACTTATACTAAACTTATACTAAACCAAGAAAACTTTTAGAAATATGTTAATAAACATAATAGACCAAGAACATATTTTAAGATCAGTTAATAGACAAACTTAGACCAAGTTAAGAGACAAAATAGACCAAGTGTCTACACGGCCAAGTTGTGGTTTATTTATCCAAAGGAGATCCATGAATGTCTCCAGGCAATGCCCAGAGCAGGATCAGGTGTAAGTAGGAAGCAGTGACAAGTGGAGGAGTTAAGGATCTGAGCCACCCTTTCAACATCTTACATTTGTGGTCAAAGAATTTGGAAAGTCTGGTTCTAAACCAGTTAAAGATCTGATTTAGCACAGGACTAACAATCCACATTTTTACTCTCTGCTGCTTTTCTCCTGGTCCTTTATCCCCGAGGGCAAGAAGCACCACAGGACCCTCAAACATCTGGAAGCTTTTCCTTCCAAGAACTTGAGGATTTCTCCCGGCGTGCTCAGCCCAGCACCTTCTTTTCCAGCAATTATTTAGGGGTGCCTGCTAGGAAAGGATGGGGAATAGATACAGATACAAACCGTGGGCAGCAGTTTTGTGGACTTGCCGAGAGCTTGCCAAGAACTTCTGGGATTTCTAGAGGAGAGACACAGAGAGGGAATTTGTCACTGGAGCTGCTGGAAGGTTTCTCGGAGCAGTTTTCCTGGTTGTGCCTCTCATCGTGAGGCACTCACAGATCAAACGAGCACGTAAAAGTAACGACACATTTAAAGGAGGGAAAAAATATTTTCCTAAGCTGCGTCCAGCAAGGATGCCAAGAACATCCAGGGAAATAAAGGCACACAGTTGAAGGGGCAGCAGAGCCTTTGCAGCCCTGCCACCAGATCCTGCAGCAAGTGGGACCAGCTCGGAGTGGGCACAGGGAGCAGAACCCACGGAGCACATCCCAACAACAACAACAACCCCCAAGTGGCACAGTGCAGGAGATGTCTGGGACACATGAAAGGAGCAGAATGACAGGAAAAGGTCAGTAGCTGAATTAAGTGACTGTAAAAACCATTGGAATTTGTTAATTTTGGGGCAGGTTTCCGTTTAATGCCACGATCAGCTGGACCAGTGGAGGAACCGCCCGGAAAGCGACATTTTCTCCTTAAAGTGCAAAAAGCTCAGGGATGGGGAGGGTTTGCGTGGAAGAGTTTTACCTGGAAGGTGGAGTAGACCATGCTGGTGGCTGCTTTTCCCAGTGCCTTTCCCAGCTCGGTGTGCTCGGCTCAAGGGAGGCAGAGGTGTGTGGCTGGAAGGTGCTGGTGGCAGGGTTTATATCTGCGTCCAAAAGGCAATTTGCTTTCTGTTTTGTGCAACTGAATTTCCAGGGGGATGACATCAGCCCCTGGGGAGCCAGAGGGTGGGGGGAATCCATGAGGAGGGGTGGTTTGCTCCTGCTGGACAGAAAGGTAACCCCCCCCTCCCCACACCCCCGGTTTCAGGAAATAAATAAAGATTTCAGACAATAAGTGACAAGGTTCAAGGAAACTCCTGTCTCCAAAGTGCCACAGGTGCCAATGGGTGAAGCAACTGGCTCCAGGCTCCTCCTCCCGAGGAGGACTATAAAAGTGAGATTCACCAGGAAATGAGAGGGACAAGAGCATCCTCCCATTGAGCTGAAGTGTCACCAAAGCAGGTAAATCCCAGCTGCAGAGGCAGAAGTGAGGCAGTGGTGGTTTTCTTGGATGCTTTTCTTGAATACCTTCAGCATTTGGGTGTTTGGCTGAGTCTTTCCCAGCTCTCCTTCTTCTCCATCTCCAGCTCTGCTGGGTCACTGAACTGGGAGTGCACCCTGGATCTTCCAGGGAACACCGGGAGCCTTCGTTCCCAAAGCAATGTTTGGATTTTGTGGGGAGTGCCACAGCTCTTTGCTTTGTTCAGCAGTGAAACATGGGGACATTTATTATTTTGGGCAGAGTAACAGCCTGGAGGGAAACACTTTTATTTAAAATTGGATTTTTTACTAACCCCCATGCAGACCTTTGTTGTAGCAATGTATCCCTGGCAATTCTGTCGTGGTTTGCACCAGAGGAGAGGCAGGGCTATGATGTGAAATCCAGCTGTGTGTTGTGGCTGTGCACTGTTCATCTCGCTGTGTGTTTATCCAAAATGAATTTTGTTCTCTTTCCATGTTTATCTGGAGAGAAGCAGCATTTCCTCAGAGCTCTGTAAATGTTTGTTATCACTAACAAGGTGGGATGGAAAACTAATGGCAAGGTGCCCCGGGGATGAGTGAAAATGGAATGGTTTGGTGTTTGCAGATGTGTCCCATGGCGTGGGGAGCCTTGTTCCAGCCTCCTGGGGACGGAATGCCCGTGCCCTGGAATATTCTTGTTAATATTGGCCATGGAGAAGCAGCAGCAGCTGTGAGATGCACAGAGAGATTCCTGCAAACCTGACAGCCCCATGGAAATGGGATGAGATGGGAATGACCTTTCCTGGCAGAGGGTGAAGGGAAGTTGCTGTGAGGACAGCAGGGAGTGGTGTCCAGAGCCTGTCCCATGCAGCTCCGAGGTGACTGAGGACAAGAGCCAGGAAGGAGGGAGGACCTCCCTCCCACAGCATTCCTGCAGCCCCCAGGGTGAGGGATGTCGGGGGAAAGCAGGGAGAGGAAAGAAGGTGGAAGGGGCAGGATGAGGGAGGGTGTGGCTTTGGTTTTGCCCTCACTGCACCAGGGATTTGAGCAAGGGGAGGCTCATCCTGGCTGCCCCATCCCTCTGGGAGATGCAGCTCTCAGGCAGCACCCCAGGTGTCCAGGTGCCTCCTCAGCACAGGGACATCTCCACCCCGTGGTTCCCTGGACAGTGGCTGTGCTGCTGGTGTCCTGGGTGTGCAGAGAGCCTCTAATCCCACCTGGCACAGAGGGATTTTGCATCTGCCCCCCTGCCTCCTGCACAGCCCCACGTTGTCCTGCCTCACCACCAGGGTTCTGTGGTGAAATGACAGCATTAAGGACAGTGGCAGCACCCATGGGTGGGGTAATCCCAGGGCCAAACCTGGGCATGTTTGATCAGAAAACCCCCCTGAGGGTTCCCCTGCTGGGCCTCCCTTTTCCAGCTCAGTGCAGCCCTCGGCGTTCTGGTGCTGCTGCTCCTGAGAGAGCACCAGGAGGATTTTCCTGGTTTGATGTGTCCTGACCTTGCAGGAAACTGAGGCAGGGACAATGCCCGGGACATTGTGCCCAGTGTCAGGGCAGGGACCACGAGTCTGGGTTGGTGTGTGGGCGGCAGGTGTGAGCAGGGGGTTCGACTGCAGCTGGTTCCAACCCCAAACCTTTTCCTCCTCCTTTTCCACATCTTGGGCTGGATCCTCTCACATCCTTCCCCTTTACACCTCCTTAGCCTGACAGCATATTTTCATGCTTGTCTTCCTCCCTTCCCCCATGTCTGCACTGGAAGAAGAGGAAAACATCCCTGTGAGTTGTGTTTCCTTCCCTCCCAGCTCTTTGTTGCAGGTCTGTTATGCAGAAAACACCAACAAAATGAGGTCTGGCAGATTAAAAACCACTGCTGAGAGCCAAGGAGTCACCTGGCCAGTCCAGCTCCCTCCCAAATCCCAGCTCACCCTCTTCCAAGAAGGGGCTCTGAGTGTGCCTTTGAGCCACTGCCTGGGCTGTTTCAGGGCAAAACATCTGGAGGAGCTTAATTTTGTGGCTCGTTTCCAAGTATAACCATTTAAACCAAACTGCTTCTTTATATAGAAGTGTCGTTTAAAACAACAAAAGAGACAAAATCATTGAATCCACAGGCTCAGCTCTGCCCAAGGGCACAGTACTCCTTGGGACCTCCTGAAAGGCAGTGCCTTGATGGGAAAAGGGAGAATTCCTCCCTGGGAACTGGGATCTGGTGCATCTCCCTCTCTGAAGCCAATATTCCAACCTTTAGCACAACCAAGTAATTGAATAATTCATTGCTCCCCAAGCTTTGCTTGAAGTTTTTAGCCTTTCCTTATTTGATGAGAGTTGATGTTGCCAAAGCAGTTTGGAGCTGTCGGAGTCAAATTATCCTTCATCCTTCTTTCTTTGGGGAAGTGACATCCTTTAGAATAAATGGAGAGAGGAAAACACGGGGTTTTTAGCAGAACAAGAGAGTCCAGAGGGTACTGATGTTTGTAAAATGTAAATTTGGGCTGAGGATTTGTGTGATCCTGGGATTTAGGTTTGTTATTATTCCCATATTATTTTTCTTTGGATGGTGCTTCTTCCCTCCTCCTCACTCCCCCTAACAATAGTGGAGCTTTCTGCCCTTTCCAAAGGGTTCTTTGGAATGGCTGAGAACAGAATACATCACCTTCTCCCTTTCCAGCCTTTTTAGCTCATCAAATATTCTAAAAATACCCAAATAACAAGAACATTGCTGTTTTATTTTCATCTTTGTTTCCCAACAAAACCCTCCAGAGAGAAAACTTCAGCTCCTGGTACCCAGGAGTGCCGAGGAGTGGAAATGTGGGGGCTGCCTGCAAACAGACGAGTTCATGGGAGAAATATGAAGGGTTTGAAAATAGCCTATTTAGTCACTGGGGTTTCAAGAAAGGGATGGAGCTGGAAAATTCCGTCTGGAAGGGAGACTGTGTGTGTGTGTGTGCACCGTGCCTGCCCTGTTTGTCTGCAACAGTGGATAAGAAACGTCCTGGAATGGCTCAAAAATACCTTGTGGGTTTTGTCTGGATGTTTGTTGGTTTGTGTTGGGCTATTCATGCCTCTCCATCTCCAGCAGCCTGGAGAAGAGGGGACAGCAACCATCACCACCACCTGCAGCGCTTTGGGGCACCTAAACATGTTTTTGCCAGGAATCCTGGTCACCTAAATAGGTTGTATGTGTTTTTTCTGGATAGGGCTGCGGAAAGTAGGCACCTCAAGTGGTGCTTTGAATCGAGCCTTTGTCTGCAGCGAGGAGCAGGGAGGAACATGGAAACACCTGAGCCTGTCACCAGCCTGTCCCTGCTCAGGGCAGGGGCACGGCTCGGCAGGCTGGCCGGGTGCCCGAGCCCGGAGCAGAGGGCACGGCCGGGGAGGCTGTGGGGGCGAGGGCTGACTCTGCTGTTTTGTCTGGAAGGGCCATGGCGAGCGCCGAGGGCTTCGCCGCCGTCTTCTACAGCGAGCCGGGGGTGCTGGGGCTGCTCGGCAACGTGGTCAGCGCCTTCCTCCTGTGCCTGCAGAACTTCACCGTGGCCAGAACCGGCCTCGGGCCCCGGGCAGCAGAGCAGGTCCTGGCAGGTGGGTGCTGCTGCTCAGGGTGGCGTGGGTGCGGCTGAGCATCCCCTACACTCTTTGAGGGTCATCCCCAATGGGTACTACTGGTGGGACGGTGGGGAAATGTGGGCTGCGTCCATCGTGCAGGTCGGTGTGCTCCTGGGGATGGCTGCTCCTCCCCCCGCAGCCAGTGGGCCAAATATTCCAGGTGCCATTCCCTGCTAGATCCAAACTGTCCTTGGGGCCTGCTCACCACACTGAGCCAAGGGGCTTAGGGGCCACACAAAGAAATTTCCCATAAAGGTGGGAAGAGGGGCAGACAGAGGCCACAAGGTTGCTCACAGGAAGGCCATGGGACCTGCCATGGGGTGTGCCCTAGAGCTTCCTGCAGCTCCAGCCTTTTTGTACTTGGCTTCACATCTGACTCCTTTCTGCATCTCTCAGGTGTCCACCTCATCCTGATTGGAGGCTTTGTCCAGCTCCTGGCCGGATTTCTCGCCTTCCGCAAGTATGACCACCTAGGAGGCGCGGCGTTCCTCACCTTCTCTGCTCTGTGGAGCAGCTATGGGGCCACAAAGGTCCTGTCTGCCGCGTATCCCTCCCCAGAGAACACAACGTTCCCCTCCGGGAACACCAGCCAGCTCCCGGCCACCAGCACAGCCCTGCTCTCGGCCAGCCAGAGCTCCGTGGCTGGGCTGGTGGCCTACATTGCCATCTCCTTCATCCTGTCCTTCTGCTCGGCCACCGTCAACTACATCATGCCCTTCATCTTCGGGGCCATCGCGCTGGCCCTGGGCTTCGAGGCGGTCGCGCTCTTCGGGGACTGGGCCCTGGTGGTGTCCGGAGTCCTGGAGCTGGGCATCGTCCTGTGCGGGCTGTACGGGGCTGTGGCTCTGCTCCTGAAGGGCATCACCCAGCGATACGTCCTGCCCGGCTTTGGGCACCCCCTCTTCAATGTCCTGCTGCTGGGATCAGCACAGAAAAGCTCCTCCAAGGCCCTCGGGGAAGAAAAGAAGAAGAACACCAAGTACGCGGAGCCGATGGCCCTGGGGAACATCTGCGACACCGTGTCACCCTTTATATTTGCCTTTTACTTTTTTGGGTACATGAAGACATTCTGTGTGGGGGCAGCGTGGATTTCCATCATCTCCAGCTGCCAGCTGCTCTCCAGCTTCTACAGCTACCTCAGAGGGGATGGCTACCACACCACCAAGTTTGGTGTCCACAGCCTCCTCTGGCTGGTGATGTCCTGGGAGGAGTTTGTGCTCACCACCTTCCTCGGGCTGCCCGCGGCTCAGGACAGCAGGCTGGCAATGTTTGGAGCGTGGTTCTTCCTGGCCATTGCCTGCCTGCTCTTTTTGATGTCGACCCACAAAGACACCCTGGAGATGCTGCAGAACGCCTCCTTCATCCTCCTCACCTTGGCCTTCATCCACCAGATCCCTCTGCCCGGCGCCCGGCCCTTCCTGGGGGCCGCCTGCAGCCTCTGCACCGCGCTCTCCCTGTACGCCGCCTTCGCCAGCCTCATCAACTCCATCGGGGAGAAGGCTCTGATTCCCGTGGGTGCCCAAGCTGTGCCCAGCTCAGCTCTCCAGGCTATGCTAGGGACTGTCCAGAGCTGGCTCTCGAGGTCCAAGGACATTCCCAGTGGCACCAGTGCCGCTGTGCCGGACTCATTGTTCTACATCTGCAATGGCCTGGCTGCGGCCGCCGCCCTCCAGGGCAACGTGGGTGCCCCGGGCAGGCAGCAGCTCTCCATCCCCTCCGTGCTCATCCCGGGAGCCCTGGGACAGCTGTTTGTGTGCCGGATCCAGGTGCAGGGCGGGAAGAGGTTTGGGTCTGTGCTCCCCTTCTGCTATGCTGCCTTCTGGGCAGGCTGGACCTGGCTGCGCCTGGCAGGTAAAGCACAGGATGGTTCCTGGTTTAAGGGGTGTTCCCAGATTGCTTTCTCTGACAGAATTCCTTCTTTCAGGAGAGTCAGTGACATCAGGTTTACTGATATTGCTCATTGGAAAAAGATAATTCACCAATCACCCCAGTCTGCACTCGGTTGCCATTGCTGCAGGCACTTGATGCTCTCAGTTCCAGGAGTCCAAGTTGTGCCTTCAACTCCAATAAAAGCCAAGATTTCCCTGCAAAAACATTGTGAGACAGGGCTGGCTCTGGGCTGCTATCTCAGAATAACAACACAGGAGATACTTTTAGGCAGTGAGAGACTCCAGGTTCTGGATTTCTCCTTCGGGAGCCTGGAGAATTCTATCCCAGCTGGTCACAGCCATTAAAGAAGCTCTCAGAAGCTGAGCCTGGCTTTTAAAAGCTGTGTTTTGCTCCAGGTGGGCAGAGTGTTCACACAGCCTCCATGCCAAAAGCTCTTAAAATGAGCACCTGTGGGGACAGTTAAAGCTGTGGCTTGGGACGTGTGGCAGGAGCTGCTGAAGTATCCAGCCAGGCCCTGAGTATTCCAAGCTGGAGGTAAAATCCAGAGCTTTTTTTGGATAACTGTCACCAGCCCCACAGTTAATACCTCAAATACTTTGTGTGGCAGAAGCAGCGGGTGTCGATGAGGGAGGGTTTTTGGGAGGCCACCATCCAACAGCTGGAGCTGTGGTAATCCCAGCTGAGGCTCTGCCACGCTCCTGCCACTCTCCTGTCAAGCTGCTCTTTGTGGTTTGCTTGTAACCAGATGTGCTGCTCCTGTTTCAGGCCACTTGCTGGACATCAGGGCGGGGCACACCGAGGGATTCACTGCTGGCTCCATTGCCTTTTTGGTGCTCAATGCTTTTTTAATCATTTTGGGTAAGTCTCAGAACCACGTGGGATGTTTATTGAGGGGCATCTGGGGTCAGATCATGAATCCTCCTGTGACTGCTCCGTGGTGGAGATGCACCAGTGAGCGAGGCGAGGCTCTGCCTGTCTCTCTGATTAAGCAAGAATGAAGATGTTTTGCCCACAGCCAGTAACAGAAGCTGAGCTGGGCTTAGGAGAAACAGCCCCAAGGGAATGGAAGAACATTTCAAAGAAAATAAAAGGATCAAATCAGGTGAAAGTGTTCGACGCACTGGGCCACTGGCACCAATCCACAGCCACACTCCAGCCCAGCTGGTGTAAATCAGAACCTGCTTGGCTGCCAGAGAAGTGTTTTCCATGTGAGCACAGCGTCCTGGCAGATCAAGGGTTTGGCAGGGTGTCTGTGGAACCTGAGGGCTGAACAGACCCTGGCTGTGCCTCTTTGTTCCTCCACCAACAGGGAAATCAGAGCTGGGGCTGCTCGGTTTAATCAAACAAGCCTCAGTTGATTTAGGAACTCTTCTGCTGGTTCATGGACATTTTATGGGCCATGCTTGATGTGGGTCCCTCTTGTTTGTGTTTCTTTCCACAGCTTCCTCTTTTAATGTGGTGCTGCTCTGCCTGACCCTGGCCATGGAGCTCTTGACCGTTTGTTTTCTGCTCTTTACACTGGAGAACCTCCCTTTGCCATTTGAAAGTGAGTCTTAGGGAGTCTTAGGGGAACCTGGACATTAAACCTTCACCCACACGGCGCAGGGACTGGGTCCTGGGTTGGGGAGCAATGTGGGAAAATCAATCAGAGTGTTCCTCTTTCCCTGGAAGTCTGGGATGTGCGCAAGCATGACTGGAGAAGGAAACCTTTCCTCCTATCACCCCCAGGGCCTTGAGGTTCCAAATAAACAACTGCTGGATCAGAGCACCTCTAGAGGTTCTGTCCAGCTCTGCTTCCCAGTGGATGTTTCCTGAGGTGTGGGATGAGCTAGATATGCCACAGCTGTCAACGGCTGTAGTTCTGCTGAAGCCTTGGCTTTGCTGCAAGTGACAATTTAAGTTTTAATTCCGTGGAGTGCTTTAGCAAGGGGATTAGTGGGAGCTTTTCCACCAGGACCTTGTCACCGCAGAATAGAATCACAGCACCATGAAATCCAAGCGACTGAGTCCAACCATGCCCACAGCACTGACAAACCCTGTCCCCAAGTGCCACATCCACACTGTTAAATCCCTCCAGGGATGGGGATTCAATCATCCTTCCTGCCTCTGACTCTGGGATTTTTTCCAGTTGTGGTGCTGAGTATCCTCAGTGTCATCTGCTTCTACGGAGCCACAGCCTCTCTCACCAACTGCATGTTCGGGAAGGACCTCCTGGTGATGGGACCTCCTCTGCTCACAGTAAGAGTTCTTGGCATGCTGGTGTAGCTTCCTTGTTCAGAGGGGATGTTCTGGGGCCTTCAGTGCAGATTCCTGTGGAATTTCTCTTCTGCTGAGTCCTTCAGTGCTGTTCAGAGTCCTGGTCCCTTTGTAGGGAGCTGTGAGCTGGAAATGAGCTCTCTTCCATTAGGAATAACATTGGAGAAAGGGCAAGGATATTTACAAGACTGATACCTTGCTCCTGGGGAATCAGCCATCCCCAGTCTAAGAATTCTTCACAGACTGGAGTGTTTTAGCTATAACTTTGGGAACAGGGAACTTACAAATTTCCCAGACTGAACAACAAGAATTCCCCATCTTTGCTTAGCTTCAAACTCCTGCCCTCTGGTGTGTGTGCCTAGGGCAATTCCCCCTATCCAGGGTGATGGATCTGCCAGCTCCAATTCCTGCTGCAGAGAAACATTTCCATTAAATTAGTGTTTCATGGGAATGCACTTGAAACTCCATCTTGGTCTGGATTTTGGATTCCTGAACAGTTTCTTTAGGTCACTTTGGAGAGCAGCCATTTCTCCAGGGAGATGTGCTGGGTGGGATTCATCTCCTCTAACTTAAGGCATTGGCAGTTGAAACATCCACCCCGAGCTGCTCTCTTTGACTTTAATAATTGGAATTCCCTCCCCTGCTTTGGGAGAAGCATTCCTAGAGGTGCTACCTTTAGGATGGCCAAGGGATCACGGCATGGTGGATCCCTTCATTCAGGTGAGTGCAATCCTGCCCTGTGTTCCATGTATTTGCTTATTCACTGCCTCCTGATTCCTGGCAGGTCCAGAGCTCCAGGAAGGACAGGGTGGATCCCCTGCCCTGTGTGTGCCCCAAGTCCCACCTCACAAGTGGCCTGAGGACCATCGCGGAGCTGCTGAACACGGGGGCCGTGTGTGGGGTCCCCACAGACACTGTGTATGCCCTGGCAGCCTCCTGCAAGCACCCTCAGGCCATCGAGAAGGTCTACAGGATCAAGGTGGGAATTCAGGGATGTCTCTGCTTACCTGACTCTGTGTCCTGTCCATGATTTTCTGCAGAGCAGAAAGGGGAGCCCCTGGTTTCAGGTTGTCCCAAGACTCAGGACATGACCATGGGCAGAGTACATGGACAGCCACACCAGAACATCAGGGATCATTTTCTGAGTGACCCCGGGTACAGCCCCTCTGCTCCAGGCTGGAGCACTGGTAATTAGGCAGCGACATCCCTGGGGATGGACAAAGCCCAACCCCAAACAGGAACAGCCACTCACAAGCGGGTCCAAACCTGTGTTTGTCCTCTGTGCCTCGTGAAGTGCTGAATCAGAATCCCAGGGCTGCATTCCCCCAGACTTTTGGAGCCATTCAGTGCTGGAACCAGCCCCAGAGTTTGCACCTTCAATCCAGCTTTCTCAGCCTGGCCCTGTCTGCTGTCCATGAGGCAATTTCCTGGCTAGCCTGGAGAAATAACCATAACAGACGATCTCAGCTGGCCCCGAGCACCAGCAGCGGCACAAAGGCCGTCTCTTCTGCGCTGCCCTGGTGCCAGTGCTGACCTTCCCTGCCGATGAGAGAATACAAACAGAATGTAAATACGTGCCCAGCTCCTGAGTCATTTGGCCCCACTGAAGCTGATGTCAGTTGAGGACTGAAATGACACCGCTTTGCGAGCTTGTTCTATTTCCCCTCCATCTCCACTGCTGGTTTCACACCGAACTTATTTCACCAAGCTTCTTCCAAAGCTCTGGAGGAGTGATAATGGAGATGGTGGTTTGCAGGGGGCTGAGGTTTCCATCCCTTATCCCACCACAAATTGGTGTGTTTGACCTTGGTTTTACACCGCAGAAGTTTGGAAAAATCAGGCTCCTGCTGTGCAACATCCCAAAAATGCTCATACTGAGTGGAGCACCACTGTTCCTGCGATGGATGTGCTTAAAGAGGGGGAATTGAATGCATCCCACAAGTTCCCAAGGGCAGGCTGCTGCTCTGTCTCCTCTTTAATTTGCACATGCAGATCTGAGCTGTGGCATCCATTACAGCTCAGCATTTGTGCAGACAAAGCATCTTCCTTGCCTGGAGCTCCTGCTCCCTGGGAAACACACAAACCAGGATTCCAGCAGGCTTCGAGGTTCTCCAGGCAAACTTTCCCTCTTCATCTGTTTTCCCTCTCTGTTTTTTCAGGACAGGCCTCAAGAGAAGCCCATCTGCATCTTTATTTCCAACCTGGAGCAGTTGCGAGCAGCTGCCCCGCCCATCAGCCCGCTGCTCTGGGAATTCATGGAAAACGTTTATCCCGGCGGCATTGGCTGCATTATCCAGAAGGGAGAGTGGCTGAAGAAGCTGGGTGAGATGAGCAGCACAACCCTTCTGGTCCCTTTCACGTTTTCACCATGGCAGGCCTACAATCCCAACACCCGTTGGGATGTGATGGGGAGAGATTCTGGTCACTTTCTCCAAGAAATCCCCTCTGGAGCTCTGGGATGCTTTGGTGGATGTTTAGCAGAGGGTGTTAATCAGCTGGAATGACTCATCAAGAGTGGGAGCCAGCAGGATGAGCTCTTTAACCAGAGGCAAGGGAGGCTCCTCGGCCTGGGAGGGTCCCCTCTCCCAAGCCCCCTGCTGTTGACTGGGAATGAGCAAGCCAGGGTGGAGCAGTGTCCAGGAGATGAGAGGGTTCTGATGGTCATCCCTGCTCATTGCCTCTGCCTCCCCCCACATGGACACAGGCAGGCACTGTGAGCACTGGGATGATTCACCTCAACCGCGGCTCCTGGGGAAATAGCAGGGAATGAGGGAACTGGAGGAGTTGGAGCACAAATCCTGTGAGGAGCAGCTGAGAGAGATGGGAAAGGGGCTCAGCCTGGAGAAAAGGAGGCTCGAGGGGCCCTTCTAGCTCTGCACAACTCCTGATGCAGGAGGGGACAGCTGGGGGGATCTGGCTGTTCTCCCAGGGAACAGGGACAGGAGGAGAGGGCACAGCCTTAATCTGCACCAGGGGAGATTTCGGATGGACATTAGGAAAAAAAATCTTCCCAGAAAGGGTGACTGGGCATTGGAAAGAGCTGCCCAGGGAGGTGTTGGAGTCCCCATCCCTGGAGGTGTCTAAGGAAAGCATGGATGTGGCACTTGGTGCCATGGTCTGGGTGACAAGGTGGTGTTGGGTCACAGGCTGGACTCGATGATCTCAAGGGTCTTTCCCAGCTCAGTGGATTCAGTGATTCTGAGTTAACCACATTTAACAAGCAGATGAAGGTGGTGGAGGATGGGAGGGTGGGCAGCGGTCACAGGAGGTCAGAGTTTGGGATATAGGGAGATCCTGTGTCTGTGGAAACAGCTGTGATGTCTCCAGTTGTGAATAATTTCCTTTTTACCCAGCTGGACCCCAAACTGTGCCTCTGCTCTCACAGATTTCTGCTTAGGAATGGACATCCACAAAGACACATTTAGTTGGATGCATAGAGCTTCCAAAGGAAGCAGGAGATCCCCCTGGTACCACGACAGGGGCTATGCCAGCTGTGCCTCTCCAACCTCCCCTGCCTATCCTTTCAGGGGTCGGAGCAGGATACAGCAGGGTGGGAACCCAGGACAGCATCATGATCCGAGTCCCTGACCTGACGGTCCTGGTGCACCTCATCGACATGACCGGGCCCTTGGCCATCACCTCGGCCAACCCCAGCGGGGAGGTGGACAGCACCCACCACGACATGGTCATCTCGTGAGTACCTGCTCACTGGCAGTGCCACCCTCCTGCTTCAGGGCTGGCAGACCTTGGATTGGTGTCCTGCACTGAGGGGAACCTCGGCAGGAGGTCACAGCAAGGTCTGTGAAGGGTTGTTGCTATTTGTTGCCCCACAGGCGCCTTGGCCATAAGCTGGAGGGTGTTCTCTGTGATGGAGAGTCTGACGAGGTGGTGGCATCCACTGTGGTCAACTGCACAAAGATTGATGAAAGTGAGTGTGAGACCCGCCCTTCGTGTCAGCAGTGGAGTTTTCCTGGGAGGCTTCCATGCCTTTCCCAGTATCAGTCTGGCAGCACAGAGTGCTCCAAGAGTAACAGCTCTTGAGTGCCTAGACATTTGCAAACATGTTGATGAAGGGAAACAAACAAAAGATGTCCTGGGAGGACCTCTGTGTTGACAGGGAACAAGGCAGGAGGACAAACACAGTGGTGCAAGGAAAATCTGCCTTGTCAGGGTGGAAATGCTCTGAGTGGGAGGGCTGGGTGCTGCTGGAAGAGGGCTGGGTGCTGATGGAAGGAGAGGTGGGTGCTGCTGGAGGAGGGCTGGGTGCTGCTGGAAGAGGGCTGGGTGCTGCCTTGGCCCAGCACGACGAGGGTGGTACAGGAGCTTGCCCTCAGCAGCACACGCTGAGGTGTCCTGGGTGGCTCTTGCTGACATTTGAGAGGGATTCATTAGTGGAAAACCAAACCCTTGAACAAAGTGTGAGGTCAGTGTTCATCGGTGGTTTCACTTTCTGGTCCTTGCACACTAGTTTATTTTGAGTGGCTTTGCTGGTGCGAGATGTTCCTTTACATTCCTTTTTGTGCCACTTTGGGGATTGTCCTGACTTGCTCATTCTCCCTCTGGGAAGGTGGCATCACCATCGTGCGGGAAGGCTGTATCCCAGCTGGAAAAGTGATGCAGATCTTTGAAAGGGTGAAGAACAGAGTAGTCTGAACGGAAGGAGCCTTCCCTGAGCAAAGGAACAGAGTCTGCTCTCCCTAAAAACATGAGGTGTCCCATGTTTGGCTGGAGCACATGGCCTTGGGAGAGCCATTCCTTCTCTGATCTGATCTTACCTCCTTGGGAAAGGCAGCACTTCCCCAGCTGGGGCCTCTCCTGGGACCTTTCTGCAGTGATTTGTTGTTTATCCCCAGTAAGTGCCTGCAATCTCCAGGAGAGCTGCCCAGGAGCTGATGATTTACTGCAGGAACTCCCAGAGCTCCTGTGCTTCTGCAGTGCATTGGACTGTGAACACAATGTTTGTGCATCCTCTTCCACAACACTCACATCTGTGTATTTTAAAATCCTAAACCCCACTAAATAAATCCTCTTTTTGGAACATAAGGAGAAGGATTTGTGTTTCGTTTGATCTCCACTGAGCTCCTCATCCTCCCAAACTGGCAAAGCTCCATGACTAAACACCAGAGGAAGGAGTAAATACAGGGAGGTGCAATTCTGACAGAGGGTTTGCAGCAAGTAACTCACCCCATTCCTTCCCTGCCATCTTCCTAGCCACTCCCAGCTCATCCCAGGGCACTCAGCTCCTGGAAAATGCGGAGGAACATCCATGAACATCTGTGGCCAAGCTGGGGGCTGCCGAGGGCTCAGAGTCATGGGTTGGCTTGGGTTGGAAGGGATCCTCAGGATCATCTCGTTCCGACACCTTGCTCCTGGGCTAAGTGCTGCTGCCCCAGAGCTGTCCCCACACAAGTCCCCAGGGCTGTTCCCACCCCTGTCCCCATGTTAAGCACTGTGGAGGGGCAGAATTTTCTGCCAAGAGCAGAGAACAGAACCTCCCTCTCTCCCAAAGCAAACAAGCCCCAGGGGGAGCCAGGGATGAGGGAAACCAATCACTAAAGACAAACCTCAGCAAAGGAAACAATGAGTTAGACCCGAAGGCTTCAAAACACTGCGAGGTGCGTGACAGATTGGAGATTTTCTGTAATGTTTTTTCCCATCCTGGAGGCAGTGTCCAAGTGGGAGACCTCTGCCAGTTCCCTGTCGTTGTTCCCTCTCCTCCCTCCTGCTCTGGGCAGGGAGGTCATTCCCCTGGCACAGCCACAGTCCCACCTCCCACCGCCTAGGGGATGAGACCCTTCCCTTCTCTTGCTCCTTATCGTTGTTTTGGAGCATCTTGCTCATGGAATTCTCCCTCAGGCCATGTCCCACCTGCTCACCCGATGCTGCTGTGGGAGCTGGGCAGGAAAATCTGGGAGCCCTGGGGCTGGATTCCACTCAGGCCTCGTTTCTGACATGTCAACACCAACTCCAGCCCGAGGGTGCTCGCTTGCTTTGGCGCTGCCGTTGTTGTCCAGTTGGTGCTGCCATCCCGTTTGCTCTCAGAAGTCGCCATAAATAGCAGCTCTCTCTCCTTCTCCAGGTCACGGATGTTGTTTCATCCCAGCAGCTCCCCAAACTCCCGGTCAGAGATCCTTGGCAGCCGTTCCTGGGATGGAACACAGGCTCCCCTTCACCCCGCAGCCTCCTGACCCTGCAAACCCACTCGGGCACAGCTGGGTATTCCCAGCTCCTGTGGTTTCCCAGCCCGTGCCAGCATCTGGAAGTGGAAGTTCGTCAGGCTCTCCGCCCTGCACCCTGCACATGCCTGCTCAACAACCTGGGCTGGTGGAAGGGGATGAGCTTCCAGGTCCCTTCCAAGCCAAACCATTCCACGGTTGTGTGATAAACACTTATTCAATAAACGGATGTAAGTGCCAGCTGAGGTTCATCACCACCCAGCAGAGGCTTAACTTTAAGGCATGTGGTGAAGTCCCACAACACGGGACTCCTCTCATGTTTAAACACCTTAATGCTTGAAAAACGACTTGAACTTCCTGAGCAAGTGAGGTTTGTTAATATTGGCTATAAACTGCTGGAACAGCAGAAAAACCCCGAGAAAATAGAAAAGGACAAGGTCCCTTCTTGACTTCTGACCTGGGACTGTGTTAGATTATCTCCATGTTGGTGCCGTGGGAGGTGTCAGCTCCAGGGAAGGGTGTGGAGCTCCCCAAGTGCCCCTTCACTGCTCACACCAAACAGCCAGGACTTGGTAAATCCAGGCAAGGATGGAAAAGTTACCTCTGGTGCTCTGCAGCAGGTAAAGGGAGCCCAAGATGTGTCAGGCCTTGAGGAAAGCATTGGATCGAAAATCAGGGGGGAGAATAGAAACAGATTCCAACCAGAGCTACAAAAAAATCCAGAATTTATGTTATAAGTGGGGCAAGATAAGAAAATTACAGGAGTTTACTACTTCATTTCATGGAGAATGGAGATCAGTATTTCCTTATAAAATGTATGTAAAGAGTCCCCTCCCAGCAGAGCACAAGGAAATCAATAAACTGTCTGTACTTATGGGCGACTGAGCCAGGGGTGTAAAATTTTATGCAGTAATGGAGTTTTTATAATTTACTGAGTAAGGAAACAAACAAATTATGTTAGAGGAAAAAAAAAAAAAACAAACCCCAAACAGTCACCCTAGTCTGGGCTGCTCACTCACATCTCATGAGTGTTCTGGTGACTCAGGAGTAATTATGGGTCAGAGGTGTTTGCTCTGCACCTGTTTTCCACCATCAGGTGATAAAAAAGAAAAACAGGGGATTTTAAATTAACACAATAAATGGCACAATCAGTTTGTGCCAGGAACAAGTTCTCACCTATTTTTGCTGCAAAGAAGGAAATAAATTTGATTTTTCAGTGGTGCTGCTAAATAAAGGGGAGTATGTTCTTAGAAAAAAAAAACCCAAAAAACCAAACACATTTGGAGGAATCAGATAACCCTAAAATGGTTTGGGTCAGTAGGGACCAAACCCAACCAATAACCCTTTTCCCAATCCCTGCCATGGGATACGTTCCACTGGACCAGGTCATTTGTGCCTTGCACATACAGCTGGGAATTTCTGACCAGCATCATGAAGGTTGTGGAGCAAAGATTTGCTGGGTTTGCTGATAAATCTCAGACAAATGGCAAAGAATTGATGTTATTGTGAAATGTAATTCACAGCATTTTAAGGAAAAGACTTTTTCATGGTAGTGCTATGCTGGAGATTCTCCATCTCTGGAAGTGCCCAAGGCC
Organism: Pyrgilauda ruficollis; assembly: GCF_017590135.1. Taxonomy (NCBI): domain Eukaryota; kingdom Metazoa; phylum Chordata; class Aves; order Passeriformes; family Passeridae; genus Pyrgilauda; species Pyrgilauda ruficollis. The sequence continues at coordinate 894,217 of NW_024528488.1, read as the reverse complement.
AGGCTGAATGGGACTGGGAGCAACCTGGGAGAGTGGAAGGTGTCCCTGCCCATGGCAGGACATGATCTTTAAATTCCCAAATATTTCAACCCAAATAATTCTGGGGTTCTTTGATTAGGTTTCTGGTTCTGCCACTTTAGCCAAATACATGATGGAATTGGTTACTGGGCTCTGAGCAGTTCCCAGGACAAACTAGGCTGGGAAATGGCTCAGACCTCATCCCCCACAGGGGTGAGCAGCACTGTGCTGGGGCTCTGACACATAAACCCAGCAGCAGAACGTTGGGGCCTGGAGCAAGGTCCCCATCATCACATTCCCACAATTCTTCCAAAGTAAATTCCCCAGGTCTCCACAGCCTCTGCCTGTGTTTCTGCAAGTTTAGAGGGAAACAAACACACCTACCTTAGATCAACAACAGAAGCCCTCAATTCCTTTAGTCAGGCTCCCTAAACACAAGGGCCTTTCATCAGAGCTATTGCTGATTTTTAACACCTCTTGTTGTGTTTTCCATTCTGCTGCGCACTGGAGAAGGCTCATTCCCAACTGGGAAGACTCCATTCCAAATGGAAACAGCAATGTCAACCAGAGTCGGTGTAAAGGATGCAAACCTTGTCATATATGTCCCTAAATTTCTCTTGTGGAGGGTTTCAATAATTTCCACCCCCCTTCTTACCTTGGTGTTTGCTCCAGTGAAATAATTTTCAGGGATTGAGACCAGGTTTGGCAGGGAGGAGCAGCCCCTTGTGTGTGCAGGGAGAGGGAAGGAGAGGCAGGGAAGGGAGAGGAGGCTTTAGGTAGCAGGACATTATTTTATTAATTCTTGTATTAGAATAAACGCTGTTGGAAAGTGCTGGTACAAAACTGAGCTTTCACATTGTCAAGGAGTTAAATTGCACCCATGCCAGTGGTGCTGCAGGACATTCCATCTGTGCTCCAGGAGATTGTGAAGGGAATATTGAGGAGTGACCACGGCCAGGCCTGTTCTGGGACCGAGGGACCAATGTCTGGGGGGTGGCAGCAAGTTCGGGCACCACCAGGGCTCCCGTGCCTCAGAGGGGGCTCCTTCCTCGGGAAAGCGGGATTTGGTCAGCTTAGCTTCCCAGAGAACTGGATTTCCATCTCTGTCTCAGCACAGAGAACCAACTCATCCTCATGCCTGGACTCTCTCACAGCAGCTTTTACCAACTCATGGTTTAGTCTAACAATAAGGAATTCCCTCTTGGCCAGGAGTTGGTGATGCCCTTCCCAGAGCTGCCCCACATCAAGGCTGTTGCGGTCTGGTTTCGGTTCTGCCCTGCCCATACCTATCTCCTTCCTTCTTCTTGGGCTTTTTTCACTGATTGATCAAAGAATTCTATTTGTCAGATAATTTTATGAGGCAAGAAAATGCACCTTCCTGGTGGCAATTAGGACTTGTTTGGGTTGGTGAGATCATCTGTCCAACCACCTGGACTTGGTTTCTTTATTCACTTCCAAAACAGCAGTGAGATTACATGTCTGCTCTTTCCTTATCCCTTCCTTATTCCTCACTTCTTTTGCCATTTCTAATTCCCACAAGAGAATCCTGTGCTTCCAATTAGGACTCGGTTGGTTTTGCAAGGGAAGGAGGGCCTGGAGCAATTGTAGGGTTGGGAAGGAGGGGAAGAGGGGTCTGTGGGACCCCTTGGGTCATGTAGGATCTGATAACCCAGTGTGGGACAACAGGAACCTTGGGAAGGCTGCAGGCACAGGATGCCAGAGGTGGTTTGGGGACTTTTTGGAATTTTGAGGAGATAAGGTGAGGGTGGTTGGGGTAGGGTCATTGCTGCCGACACCTACCCACCTTCCGGGTTCTAAAGAACTCCTGAAAGGAAACCAGGACATATCCTGGTCCTTTGGGAGTTTTCACTGAGCCATGCTGGGTCACTGTGCCATGCTGGAACCCACAGCAGTGGGAATGATCACCTGAATCCATGTTGGTTCAGCAGATAAGAGAGAGATTGTGTGGTGTAAACCAGCAGAGATACACAGGAGACCAAAGGAGGAAGGGGTTGTAGCACTTCAGGAATTGGTGCTGTGTCAGGGAAGGAATTTGGGGCTGGGTATTTACTGAAACTCCTCACAAAAGGAACAAAAACACCTCACAAAAGGCCCACGTTACTTCCTGCTGGGTGGGTCACAAGAAAAATGGGGTATGAGAATGGAGGTGCTCACATGGGGAATGATGAGGTGATCACCTGAGTGAACAAGGAATGCCAGTTATGTCTCTAAATTTGGGATGAGATCATGAGAACTGCACAGAGCCAAGGCAGAGAGATGGTCAAAGAATCTTCTTCTGCAGCAGGATGTGAGAACATGAGGCTCCTCAGAGGTGCCTGGGCCTTGGAGGGACCTCAGTGACTGTTCCACAGCTGCTGGGACAGATGAACCTCTCTTGGGGCAACTGTCCCAACCCTGACATCCATCTCGTGGCCAGAGCAGAAGAATTTGCTGAAATTCCTGGGTTTTGTTATCTAGAGCAAGATAATAACATGAGTGAGATCTCTGTGTGTTTTCCAGGAAGGAATGAAAAGTTCTCACAAGAACTGACAATGTTGACCTTTAACATGAGTTTTTTCACTCAAGGTATTTATTGGAGCTGCTGAACTGGATGTTCAGGGCAGACCTCCCCATCCAGCCCCACACGACCTCCTGCCCTGACTGCTCTGTTATTCCCTGGGATCTGCTGGCACTGGGATCATCAGTCCAACCATCTGGACTTCCAAAACAGCAGTGAGATTACATGTCTGCTCTTTCCTTATCCCTTCCTTATTCCTCACTTCTTTTGCCATTTCTAATTCCCACAAGAGAATCCTGTGCTTCCAATTAGGACTCGGTTGGTTTTGCAAGGGAAGGAGGGCCTGGAGCAATTGTAGGGTTGGGAAGGAGGGGAAGAGGGGTAGCACCCATGGGAATGGAGCAGGGGAATCCAGTGATCCCATAAACCCACTGGGGTCTGCCCAGGGATGCAGCTCCCACAGACCCTTTCCTCTCTCAGCCCCAGCTGGCAGAAAGAGGGGATGGAAATCTTCAAATCAGAGGGGAAGCAGAAAGGAAGAACATGGTCGAGCCACAACTGGATTTAATTAATCCCATTAATTGTTGTTAACTCTCAAAAACTTGATTTCCAAAAAGCTGTTTTTTCCTCCAAGATTTTGTACATAATCCATGTATTCCCTAGTGAGATAAATTCTCTGCTGCTGTTCCACAGCAGGCAGCTCCAGGAGCACCAAGAGTCACAACGAGGTAGATGCACAGCAAAGGACAAAGTGTCCAGGGCCAGGTTGGACACTGGGGCTTGGAGCAACCTGGGATAGTGGAAGATGTCCCTGCCATGGCAAGGGGTGGAATGAGATGAGCTTTGAGGTCCTCTCCAACCCCAGACAGTCTGGGGGATTCTGGGATTTGACTGTTATTTTTTGCTTTGGTTCAGGGCCCTGTTGCTGTCAGCCAGCCATCTCTAAATCCAGCATTCCCTCTGGCAGGAATGTGGGGACTCCAGGATGGCCCTAGACCAGGTGCCTAGCTGGGCACCACAGCTCAGCCCCTCTCAGCTGTTAAATCCCAGCTTTCTGTGGAGGAGCTGAAAACCTGGCCCAGGATTTTGAACAATGGTGTTTCTCTGTTGTTGACAGAGCTGATTATCTGGTGATTTTGCAGGAATAACCCCGGGCTGCTGCCGGGAAAGGGAGGAGAAGCAGGAAGAATGCAATGAGGTGAGTGTGACAAGAACCCACTGCAGGCCGTGTTTGCAGAAGCTGTGCCCTCAACCCTGCCAAGATCACTGGGCTTGGCTTTGACTGAAGATGACCCAATCAAGCTTTTCCTCCACCCCATACTCCATCCCAAGGCACAGGTAGACTTTGACTCTTCAGGAGAAAGAACCCAAGAGAAGAGTCATAAAACCATAGAGCCAACGAGGTTGGAGATCTCCGAGATCATTGGTTCGGAAGTTCCCATCCCCCCCGAGCTCCCAGTTCCTGTAAGTTAGAAGTGGCCAAGGGAGATTCCTGCCCATATCCCAAGACTTCTGCTGGGCTGGTGTGGCCCCAGCCGTGGTTGGGAAGCCGCCCTTCCCCTCGGAAGTGCTCTGCCCACCCTGAGCCAGGCGCACCCACCCCACCGGCACGTCCTGGGCGATGGCACTGAGTCAGTTCCTGTCCCCATGGCACTGCTCTATTCTCGAAGGGTGAGCTGGCTTTTTCCTGCCACTGGAAAATACACTTCTTTTACATCCTTATTTAATCTTTTTTCCATTGACATGGATGTCTAGACTCCACAAAGGGCAGAAGGAAGGTGGGACAACCCTTCTTCCCGGGCTGTTTCCAACCCCAGTGGGATTGCAGAGTTGGCTGGTTCACAAAGAGCCCCATTCATGAGGTTGTTTTGTCTCCCAGGGTGACCTTTCAGGCCTAAAGATCTCCAAGGCATTGACAATGCAACCAAAATTGGTTTCAGAGTCTCTTCTGGTTTTCCTCCTCCTGTGGTGGATGTCTGAGGACCTCACATCCCCTTCTCTCCCTCTTATCCAGAACATGGGAGCAGTTCCTTCCCCTTGAGCAGGACAGAAGGGCTCAGTGAGGCTCACCCTCGAGGAGCCTGGACAAACTTCATTTACCATAACCTCCAGTTCTAGTGATGAAAATACTCTTGTTGATAGCCCAAAATAGATCTGATCTGTGATTTTTCAGCGCATGTACTGCAAAATTCAAATGTTTATCTCAGCCCTTTATGACTGGATTTGCCACTTAACACAGCAACTTTTTTCCTCTCCCCACTTCTCTTCAAAAATGTTTTGCTTCCACTTAAATGCTGGGAAACTGTGGAAATAGTAGAAATATTTTTTTGCCTTGATTTAAGTGAAAGATCCTATTTAAATCCCTTTTTCCCTGAGCTGTTCCTTTCTGGTTTGCTGGTACACAGGAGAGCTGTAGGTGGGGTAAAATCACGCCTGAAATGAAATCTCTCCCTGAAATCACTTCAGCAAAGTGAGAAATGCTTCCCCCAGTGTCTCAAAACTGAAACCGACATTTTCTGTGAATAAAAACAAAAAAATGTGGAGACAAAGATGAAAAATGGATCCAGATGAAGCATCAAGTGAAGAACACATTTTCTTGAGCCACTTTTAATTTGTGCTACACTGTAAAAGCATTATTTGCAGCACAGGGTAGCAGCACCCCTCGTATATTTAAGCCAGGGCAGTTTTCCCTCACCAAAAGGCTTTGTGATGTCTCAGCACCTCTCCAAATTCCCACTTCTTACCACATTCCGTCAGATTTTGGTGTTTATGGTGTTCTTCTAGTGATTAAGGGGTGAAATTCAGCCTTGGCATTTTTGAGCTGGTACCAGGAGCTGCTGTGAGGAGTTATCTTCTCCTGCCTCTCCCCCACCATGGAAGTGTCACAATTTCATTTCCTCCTGAGATCCTGCTTGGATCCTGCATGGCGAGGAACCAATATCCAGAACCCATTGCCCCCCAAGGTTTTGTCACAATTGCACAGCCCCGTGTGAGATCTGTTTATTGAAAATATTTTATTGCTTTCTAAAAACCAGTTTTAATAAACTCCAAGGAGTTACAGGAAGTAGATCAGCAAAATTATTGAACACACTTAATTCTCTGGAATTTTCTCTGCAGGAAGAGAGCCAGCTCTGTAAGGACAAGTTGAGGAGATCCCATTTTGGCAGAGTTCATGGAGGTTGAGCTCCTCCAACTGCACCACTTTTATCCTCAAATTCCAGCACAGCTTCAGATTAAATCAATGATCAATGGATTGGTTTCAGCTGGAGTTTGATCAGCACCTTGCACCTGAGTCAGGTAAGAATAAGACCAGCAGTTTTTGGAGATGAAACAAGCCATAACTGCAGCGTTTGCCAAGGAAAACTCCTCACGAAGGTTTGAGACTCCTTCCCAACTCCTCCTGCTCAGCAGCCACCACTCCACACTGCCTGCCCTTCCTAAAAAGTCCACATCCTCCCACTGCTGCACTCCAGGAGCCATCCCACCATGCCCCAGTGATGCCAGTAAGGTCATGGGTCAGTACATTTCCAACTCCTCCCCTGTATTTCAGGAGCTTGCAGAGAAGCTGGGCCCCTGGAGAAGACAGATGACTGCCTGGAGTGGCTGGAATTCCTTCCTCTGATCCTATGGAATTTGCACTCTGGAGGAAACATGCCACGAGATGGGAAGAGTTGGGTTATAAAGCAAGAGACCAGCTCCTGGCATCCTCAAACACATGGAGATTGCCCTCCTGAAATTCCTAACACGGGAAGGGAGGGTCTTTGCTAAAGCTCCAGCACCTTTAAGGATATAATATTGGAGTCTTCCAGTTGGGAATTCCACCCTGACACTGAGTGTGGAATACAGAAATGGCACCTCAGGTCACAGCTCTTCTTTGGAGTGTTGAGTTCTCCCAACAGAGGAAAGACCTCCCAAGAGGGGTCAAACACGGTGATCTCCCTTCTGGAGAGAACACAGCAGGAGACACCCCCAGCTCCCAGCCCAGACATTGCCAAGTCCATTGGATCCACCAGCAAAGCACCTGGGCACATCTCCTCTCCTTCCCCATGTGGTGTGGCACGTGGGGACATGGGTCAGCAGTGGCATTGGCAGAGCTGGGGGGATGACTGGACTCAAAGATTGGAGAGGTCTTTTCCCACCTAAAGGATTCTGTGTGATTCAAGTTTCACGCAGTGTTTTTCCCCCACCAGGTAATTCTGCACCGCTTCGCCTGACTCCATGCCCCACACCCAAGGAATTCCCTCCTGGTACCAGGGATAAAGCTCTGTAACTCCAGGGCCAGCCTATCACCAAAGGAAAGCCTCCTTTGGCCGTGACTGATGTCCAGGGAAAGCTGGCAGTGTCCCCAGGGGAAGATGTTCCTGCTGGGTGCCTGAGGTTTGCCAGGCAGCGCCGCACTGGGACATTTGAGCAGTGTCCATAGGAAGACAAATGAGGCACCCCTGCAGCTGGGAAGCCTCTCCCATTCTCCAATTTGGCTGAAATGGCATTTTCCAGCAGCCAGTGTCCCGGTGAGCACGGAGCTGGGGCAGTCAGAAGCGGGTGTGATGCTCGGGATCGGGATCCGGCCCCGGCTCCACCAAGGCAGCTCTGCCCACCCCGTTGAGCACAGCATGGCTACGACTCTGGAGCTCTTCCCAGCCTTTTGTGGGGCAAGGGCCACTGCTGGGGACCATCAGGTGTTTCTTCTGCACCTGCTCCAGGATCTGCAGCACCTGGAATGAGTAGACACAGCTGGGAGTAGGTTAGGAATTAAGGGAGAGCACTGATTTCTTCTCCAGCTGTTGAAATAATCAAACAGTAATGAAATAATGGGTTGGAAGTGACCCTTAAAGGTCCCCCTGGGCAGGGACACCTTCCACAAGATCTTCTCTTTCAAGTGTCTGGCTCGGTTTTGGGATGACACAAATAATTTCTGTGCTCAGAGGTCTCTGGGTTGGGTGAACGTGGAGAGCCTACCCCATAGAGGTCCATGACCTTGGATCTCAGAGCCCTTTCCATGGATGAATCAGCCCCACCTTGCCCATTCCCCAGCTCCACAGAGGTGCTCCAGTGCTCCAGAGCAGGATCAGGACAGAAGCATGGAGCTCTGCTCCTGTCCCTCACACCAGCCTGGGATAACTCTTCGTGCTATCACAGACTTCTTGGTCTCCTTACTGAATTAGGAAGCCCCAGGTTGAAACTCATTCAATGGAGAAAGGGAATGGAAATTAAATCCAGCTGAATTTCACCTGAGACTTGGGGATGATGCCGACGCGGAAGAATCCAATGTTCCCGCTGTCGATCTTGGTGCAGTCCACCACGGTGGAGGCAATGTTCTCTGGAGAAGGCCCACCACAAAGAACTGCATCCACCTAAAACCAGCAGATTTCCTCAACAAATTCCCCTTAGAAAGGGAGAGCTTTCCCTCCAGACAGTAAATAACTCTCATCAAAGGCAATGCTGCTCCTTCCTGCCCCACTGCAGTGACACCAGTGCTAGATTTGGAGTGAATGAACCTCAAAGCAAGGACAGGGAGAGCTCTGCGGGGTGCAGGTCAGCAGCACAGCACAGCACAGCTTTACAGTAGCTGAGGAGCTCTGGAGAAGTTCCATCCACAACGAAAATGTGTATGAAGTTTTGATTTTTGAAGAGTTAGAGGTGGAAGATTTGCACCACCTTTTGTTTGAAGCTGCCATGATGACACAAAATGTAAAACCCCCATAATTCAGCAGGGAAATCCTAGAATCATGGAATCATCCAGAGTTGGAAGGATCCATAGGCACCCCCTGGCCCTGCACAGGACACCCAAACAATTCCATCCTTCCAAACACTCCTGGAGCTCTGGCAGCCTCGGGGCCGTGCCCACTCCCTAGGGAGCCCAGGCAGTGCCCAGCACCCTCTGGGGGAAGAACCTGTCCTGATCTCCCACCCAAACCAATGAAAGGCCATGACCATGGCACTTCCATGAAAGTTCTAACAGCCAGGAATATTTTGGAGCTTGGCACCAGTTTTATACCAGCCCCAGCCTTAGATGGGAATCCCTGAGTTCCCACAGCCCAATGCCAGCTGGAGCCCTGGCACATCAGGCACTAGGATTTGCTTGTTTGTAAGCAAGAATGAATTTTTTATTGCTCCTATCATCCTGTATTAGAATATGAACCCACTCACGTTGCCAAGCCATAACTATATTGTGTAAAGCAGAAGAGTTTTGGTTTCACACCGAAATCTTCTTTCTCTTTGACACCAGCATGAGGTGCATCCCTGAGATTTTTTAAATTAGAGGTTTTCTCAGATTCCTGATACCATCTATTTATTTGCCTTCTGGAAACAAAGTGGTTGCACCTTCCCATCCCCACATCTCTTGGTTACCTTATCTCCCAGCTTGGCATACACTTGGTTGTGGTGGGTCGTGTCAGCCTCTCCCGTTGGGTTGGCTGATGTGACCACAATGGGGCCAACCTGGTGACAGAAAAATGGGAGTCAAAGCTCTGAGCAGGACTTTTGGGGTAAAATAGGTGACTTGAGCTCTGAACTTCATCTGTGACTCTGCAGAGAGCTCAGAGTGACTCACCCAGGTGAAGCACCTTTTTTGCAGGCAACCACAGCCCCACCAAACTGCATTTGAGTGACCAGTGCTGACAAATTTGGGTTTAGTTATGATGGCCATGAAATTACATCTTGCTTTCCAGCAATAGCACTTGCCTAGACCTAGAACACTCAGGGTATCACAGCTCCTGTGTCCACTTTCTGCACCTTCTGAAGTTATTCCAGCCTCAGAGAAGTCCCTGCTTCCAACAGTGTTCTATGTTGGAAATGAAACTGTGTCTGTTAAGGGCATTCTCCTGATTTCGTGACCTGGAAATTCTCCTTTTCCCCTCTTTGCTGCCATGAAATCCCTCCCTGCAGCCCCCAGCCCTTCTCAGAGAAGGGGTCAGGTCGCCGTGGCGGAGGTGCTCTGACTCACCAGGTCGATGAGGTGTGTGGTGACAGAGCAGTCGGGAATGCGGATGGCCACACTCTGAGGCGTCCCAACGTACTTAGCAGAGTCCTTCATTCCCAAGAAATCCACCCATTCACCTGCACCAAGCAGAGTCACTCAGGACTTAGAGGTTTACATCAGCCCAAACACAATGATTGTAACAGGAATATCCCTATAGAACATGTGGTGTTGCAGGGGTTCACAGTTTTGGGAATTCCAAAGCTTTCCAGAGAGCTTGGAATTAAAAGCATTTCCTCACCTCTGGGAATGACCAAGCTAATGGGAGATGGCCAGGCAGCCTCCATAAAGTCCCAGAGGAGGGGAGTAAACAAATGTTTGGCAGGCTCCAGTTGCTTTAGGCTGGAAATCCAGAGGGACATGGGGCGATCCTGAGCCTGGCGCTTGGACCTGGAACGAGGGAAGAAAAGGTGAGGCTGAAAGTAAGAAGAGGATTTAAATCCAAGGAAAGGAAATTGTTGGAGAGGTCTAGAGCTAAGAGAAGGTGTGCAGGCTTTGCCCTAGGTCACCAGTCTGGTGACCCAGTCAGGTCTTCCAGTCTGGAGAAGAAGTAGGACTGTTCAACACCTGACTGAATGGGAAGGAACTTTAATGGCTACTCCCAATCAGGAATGTCTATTTCCAAATCAAGGCTTTAACTTCTTGTGTAATGATGGGTAAAGTCCCAACAGCCCAAGTCTTGAGGAAACCCCACCAATATGAGGGGCTCCAGCTTACAGCAAGAGTCTGTTGTCACCAGAGGAGTTTTGTTGTGGCAACACGTACCTCCAAGTAAGAACAATAACCCCCTGCCCCATTTGCCACAGGTTTGGGTTTCTTGTGGTGTACGAGTTACCCAGCTCCATCAGCCTTCAGTGTCCCAGAACACAACCACAGCTCAATTCCCTCCTTTCCTCACCTGGATCTTCCCCCCATGCTGTTCCCACCGAGGCTGAGCTGCCTTGGTCTCAGCAGGTGCTGCAGCCAGCACTCAGTAGCAGCTCCGAGTTCCAGAAGGTTCCTGAGCCCAGCCCAGGAGCCAGGACTCACCGGTGAGCTTTCTCCACGGCGTCAGGCCGGCTGCAGGCGGCCACCAGCACGTACACAGTGTCTGTAGGGATGCCACAGGTGCCACCATTCCTCAGGATATCTGTGGGCAGAGGAACAGGGCACGAGCCCTTGAGTGACAGGGGAGGGGTTTAATTCCCATGGCAGAGCTGTCACACAATATGGTACTCTCCTCTCCTTGTCCCAGCTCTGGCAGTGCATTTTCCCAGCATTCCTCCAAGGGGGTACCTGGCACTTAGGGGGCTTCTGGGCCAGAGTGGAGAGAGCAAGGACAAAGCATTGGCTCTGCTCTCTCTCTGCAAAGCTTTGGGTGGTATTGGAGGATTCCTGGGTCTCAGAGCAGATGAGGACACAGGGAAATTAGGCAGGAGACACAGCAGAGAATTCGCTGCTCTACTCAGCTTGTGACTCCTGCAACTTGGCCCACTTTATCAAAACATCACCACATCATCCAACTTTCCACATCAAGGCCAGGTTGGATGGGGCTTGGAGCAACCTGGTCTAGTGGAATGTGTCCCTGCCCATGGAACAAGATGGGCTTTAAGGTCCTTTCCCACTCAAACCATTCTGTGATTCTCTGATTGGGATAATGTCCTTTTAAGAGTGTTCTGCTACAAATCCTCCCATATTTTCCCCTCCATCTCCACATCCGGCCTTCTGTTTTCCCCTTACCTGCAATTCTCTTGACTGAGGAAGCTTTCCTGGCAGGCAGGTGAAGGCACTTGGTTGTTCCTGCCCCAACACCACTGAGCTGCACCATGGGCCCCCCCATGGGCAAGCAGCAGCCCTCAAAGGTGCTGCTGGCCAGGGCAGCCAGGAAGCAGTAAAAGCTGACCAGCCCAAAGATGAGGGTGGCACCGATGTCATATCCAGCGGGAAGAGCATGGATGGCATCCAGCAGGAAGCTGACAGCGACGAGCATGAACGTGAGGGAGTAGAAGAACCAGGCCATGTTTAAGAAGAGTGAGCAGAAGACAATGAAGCTGTTGAAGAGCATGAAGGAAATGATGCCCACGGCTGCGTGGAAGCTTCTGGCAGTGCCACAGAGGCCACCGTACCTTGTCAGGCCCCAGATGATCCACATGACAGAGTAGAGGATGAAGGCACTGCTCTCTAGGGTTTTACCCCGGGCAAAGGCCACTGAGCCACCAAGGAGCTTCAGGATCCCACCAGCTACCACCACCCATGGAATGACAACGGTGGCAAGAGGAGCCTGGGGGTCTCCTGTGGCTGTTAGAGCAAAAGAAGCCAGGACACTGCAGGCATAGGTAAGGACTTCTGCATCGGCGTACTTGGAATAGCCCAGGTAGGGAGCGTGAAGGTCTGGCCCCTCCCGGAGCTTCAGGAGGCTGCTGCGAGCAAGGAGGGCCTTCACAGCACCCTTCCCTGTTGGGATCTTGGTCCTGGCCCTCACATTGTACAGGTGAATCAGAGCCACCACGGCTGAGGCCACAAAAATGGCCACGGCCACGCCTTGGGGGCCACCTGCAAAAAAACCCCTGGGGCTGCAAGCCAAGGCAATGCAGTAGGTGACAAAAACCAGCAAGTACAGGCCATCCACAGGGCTCTGAAGGGAGAGAAAAAGAGCCAAGATGGCAAAAAGAATGGAGAAAACCACCAGGAATGGGGTTGGGAGAGACGGCTCCTCTGGCTGCCAGGTGGGGAACAGGAGGCAGTAACCTCCAGCGAATTTGAGGATGGAAGTGAAGCCAAAGGCCGTGGCCATGAGAGTGTCCATTGCACGGTAGGACAGCACACAGATGCCAATCTGGTAGGTGCCAGCTGCCCACAGCCAGGGCACGTGGCCCAGGAAGAGTCTGTGGGTGACCCCCAGGAGCCTGCAGCAGAAGACACTGGCTGACAGCATGTTCAGGAGCAGCCCGGGGGCTGCAAAGGGGTTGGTGCTGCCAGCGCTGCCCCGGCCCTGCTCCTGAGCCTTTTTCTCGGCGAGATCCGTGCCAGGGAGGGCAAGGCTCCCTTTGGTCAGGAGGCAGAGCATCCTCCCCAGAGCAAAGTAGCCCCCGAGCAAGCAGACACTGAGGTGACTGCACGCCACGGCCGAGGGGCCGAGCGAGGAGCTGCAGTGCAGGGCCACCTCATGGGCGCTGGCCAGGGACACGGCAGCAGCCACCAGCCCCAGGAGGGGCTCTCCGCAGAGGAAGCCCACCACGGCCAGCAGGAGCAGGGCCAGGGTGCAGGTAGCCAGGCCTGGCAGCAGGGCATCGCGGGCATCCCCCGGGCTGGACAGCACTCCCTGCCCTGCCAGGATGAGGATCACTCCATAGCCACTCCAGAGGGCTGACAGGGTCACGCACAGGGCCACCAGCAGGGAGGCATTCCTGAGGCTCCTCCAGATCCCTGCGGAACAAAAGGAGACAGGGCTGTGGTTTCGGACAGCAGGGTGTGGGAAGTAGGAGCTAGGAAAGGTGGGAAGCAGGATCACCACGGGGCAAGGACCAGCACAGGTCCTGCCTGATGGTGGATTTGTCCTGGAGAAAAGGAGGCTCAGGGGGACCTTATCCCACTCTACAAGTACCTGGAAGGAGGTTGTAGTGAGGGGTCAGGCTCTTCTCCCAGGGAACAAGAGTCAGGACAAGAGGAAATGGCCTCAAGTTGTGCCAGGGGAGGTTTAGATTGAGTATCAGGGAAAATTTCTCATGGAAAGGGTTGTCCAGCCCTGGCACAGCTGCCCAGGGCAGCAGTGGAGTCCCCATCCCTGGAAGTGTTTAGAGACACACAGATGTGGCACCTGAGGACATGGCTTAGTGGTGACCATGGTGCTGGTGCTGGTTGATGGTTGAATTTTACAATCTTCAAGGTCTTTTCCAACCTGAATAATTCTGTGATTTGATGATTCTGTGATTTCATGTCGCTATGAGTTACAAAGAATAAATAATTCAACATTCATTCTAGAAAGTGCGGGTTATGTCCTAGGCAGTGATATTTTTCTCTCAGATAAGTAGAGGCATTGTCTCTTGGCATTTACCCATGGAAATTTCAATCCATGCCTGCTGAAAGCACTCTCAGGAAACCTGGGAGAGAAATGTGTATTCATTGTGTTAAAACTCCAAGATCCTGGTAGAGCATTTGTTTAAAACAAACATTGATTTCTTGTCTTGCCTATAGAGGGAAAATTTGCTGTGCTGACACAGAGCCATGGAATGGTTTGGGTTGGGAGAGACCTCAAAGCTCATCCCATTCCACCCCCTGCCATGGGCAGGGACACCTTCCACTATCCCAGGGTCCTCCAAGCCTCATCCAGCCTGGCCTTGGACACTTCCAGGGATCCAGGGGCAGCCACAGCTTCTCTGGACAACACACTCCTCTGGGAGAAGGGATGAGTGGTCCAGTGAGGCTGCCGTGGTGTGTATCCTGTTGGCAGAGCAGAGCTGGATGTGCAAAGCCGTGGGAGGGAGGCTTGGGGGCTGTCCAGCCCCAGGTCTTACCTGCATACGCCAGGAGAGCTGACACAACCAGCAGCAGGACCCCGAGAGCCGTGCTGGGGATCAGCGGGGTCGCTCGGGGGGAACTGTAGAAATGCACGGCCAGCAGGAGAGATCCTGTGGGACACAGAGGAGGGAAGCACACAGAGCCTGTAAACCTGGCCCAAAAACCAGAGGAGAATCAGGGTGGACAGAGCAGGGAATAGAGGGGAAAATAACAGTGCAAGATCTGCAAATAGGAAAGCCTAAGGAGCTGGGGGAGTGTGACTCAGTTTGTGCCCAAGGTCTCACTTCTTTCTGGGTGCCTGCTTTGAAAAAGTTGGGAATTAGTCACTTGAGGTTGCCAAGAGAGGATGTGGTGCCTCATCCCATCAAGGTCATGTTGGATATTGGGGCTTGGAGCAGCTGTGTCCAGGGGAAGGTGTCCCTGCCCATGGCAGGGGATGGAACTGGATCATCTTTAAGGTCCCTTCCAAACCATTCTGGGAATGTATGAAAGAGTCAGAAAGTGCTCCCATGTTGCCCGATAAAGGTAAAAATCCACAATTCCAGTTACACGAAAGGCAGACAGACACACACACCCTGCAGCTGATCCCTCCAGCCTTGTACTGATGGAAAACCAGCTGAAAAAAATCCGGGAAGATGGAACACAAAGGAAGAGCAAGGCAAAGGGAGTGAACACAGAAAACAGAGCTGCAGGGAGAAGGGCTGGAAAAGGAAAGGGGAGGAAACTGCATCCAAACCGAGATGATTTACTACAGTGTCTATGAAAAAGTTTGGATTTGCTTCCCACCCAGCGTGGAACGAGTACAAAACTTCAGGCCAGCCCTTGGAAGCCAACACAAATATTTTGCTGGCTGCCGAAGCGGGCGCAGGGATCTCTGGATAGAAAAGCTCACCCCAGGCAGAGAAGCCTTCGGATAAACAGCCTCCTTAGCCCCCTCGGAAAAGGAGGGTGTCCCGGAAAGCTCGTCCCAAGCCCGTGTCCCGTGCCAGGATGCCAGGAGCGGTCCCTACCTGCGGAAATGCCCAGGAGCCCGATGCAGGAATGCAGTGACTCAGCCCCGCTGTCGCCCATCCCTGCGCGCCGCAGCCCCGGCCGAGGGCTGCACTGCTGCCTCTCTTTCCTCCCATGCTCTTTATAACCAAACCATCGCCGCTGCCGCCGGTCCTCCCTGCTCTCCACCCCTTTTCCCTACAAACCTCTTCTGTTCCTGCTCCTCTCTGCATGCGGGAGGAAATGCAAATGAAGTTCTGGCTGCAGTAAATTTGGGGCTGTGAGTCAGCATGGGCTGCTGGTAGCTCCCTCCAGGGGCCTCTTAATTTTACTGTTGATTAACTCTTGTTCAAAAAGACACTTGAAAAATAAGGCTGAGAGTTTATTGCTGTTGCTGCCTTTTTTTTGCTCCTGCCAGTGAGGAAATTACACTGGTTAAAATGAAGGTTTTTGCAAGCATCCACCTTGATGGAGCAAACAAGCCCTCTGCAAGCCCAGCAGCTCCTTGGGGACCACTTGTTTCTCCTCACACTGGCCACGGGCCTGCTGTTTGTCCCTGTCTCAGCTCTGAATGCCTGGCACCAGCCCCCTGAGCTGGGCAAACCCAGGGCAGACTCAGTGCCATTTCCTTAAAGGTGACTTCTGTCCATCTGTCACTCCACATCCAGCTCCTCCAGCCCAGCGGAGCCTCACTGGCTTTCCAGGTCAGGAGTGAGTGTCCAACACTGCCAGGACTGTGTCCCAAAGGGGATGTGAAGGGACCTGTGGGCAGCTTCCTGCTGCTCCCCGTGGGGAATGGTGGTCAGGGCACAAAGGTGTTTATGGATGGAGGGGAGGCTGCAGAAAGCACTGGCCTGGGGACCGTGTTGACCTGTGGATCAGGTGGGAATTGTCAGAGAACTATTCTGTGAGAGCTGACAGAGCTTGTTTCCTCTGTTGTGTTGTTTGTGGGGATGGGCCAGTGTAGGGAGTGTTCCCTTGGGGGACTCAGCTCCAGTTAAAGCAATTCCCACTCTCCTGACAAGGTAAAAGGTGCAGAACAGCATGCAGAGCTTTGCACTGATACTCCTGGGCTGCCCAGGGATGGCTCCGCAGAGCTCCTCCAGCAGCCAGCTCTGATTTTCCCCTCAGCAGATCCTGCTCTGTGATCCCCCATACATCTTGTTCCACAGCCAGGGCAGGAAGACAGGAGAGCTGCTGGGAATGGGGCTGGGAGCTGCACTGGCTGAGCTCAGTCAGGCCTGTGGGATCATCCAAGGGGTGTTGGAGCTGTGACAGCATCCAGAAGAACCCCACAGCATCAGGCCCTCTGCTCATCAGGACCCTGCTCCTCCTGCCCCTGAGCCAGCTGCAGCACGATGGCAGCTGGATCCTCTTCACTGCTCCCAAACTTCCCTGGTATCTCTAACTGCACTCACCCTGCAGGAAGAGGGTCCCTTCCCACCCCTCCTCACTAGAACCTTAATGCAGATTAAAACCACTTGTTAATACCAAAGCCCCTAACAAATGTGTACAGCCAAGGCTATCCAGGCTGGAATAACCAGCTGAGAAACGTCATTTTTCATTCATCTCTTTATTGCAGAGAGATCTTAAGGGCTGACATGTCTATTGTGACAGATGTTTTCCCAAGGGGAGGAAACAAGCCTGGCTGGTCCCGTTGCACCAATTACCCCTGTGAGGGGAGCCAGCCCAGCCAGTTTACAACAGGCAGGCATGACTGGTGTGGCAGGCTGTGGAAATCCTCAGCCTCTGGCTACTTTGTTCCATGGCTAGCGGGACTGCTCCCGAAGCAGCTGCAGGAAGGAGAAACTACCTGTTCAGCTTGCAACATCACTCGGCTGTTTTTCCATGCAAGAGGAAATAGTACACCCCTAAACCATAGTTGGGATTCCTTAGATAGCAAAACAAAAACAGGGGAAAGGCTTTGGGTGTTTTTTATGCATATCTCAATTTAATTCCTGTTCTGGGCAATAAAAGTAACTGCGAGGCACGGTCTGGGTTGGGCTAGTGGGACTGCAAGGCCTCTGTCACACATTTCTTGTTCCTGCTTGTTCAGGTAGCAGCTGGCTGCCTGAAATCCCTCATTTTGGGAGAAACATGCCATAAATGTCCCAAGCATCTGCAGTGAGCCTCCTCCTCAGGCCTGCCCTGACTGAGCACCCTGCCAAGCCACGAATTCATTACCCACAGGATGTGCTTCATGTCTCTCTCAAAAATGACAGAGCCCCAAGGAACATGTCTTATAAATAACCCCTGAAAAACACCCTGCAGCCATGTTGTGGGAGTTTTTTGTTCTCTCAGCCTCCACAGGGCACAGTCATTTCACCAGGGCTGGGCTGAAATAGAGAGGTACAGGATCATCTCCATAAGAGCAGAGCCAGGATGGGAGGAACGAGCTCCAGACACTGAATCTGGCTCCAGGGACCCCTCCAGAGCTCAGGGCTCCAGCAATTCCCAGTGCCAGCTCCCTGGAATTAAATAAATGGAGAGATGGTGCTGTTGATGAAGAATCCCATTATTCCACAGATGAAGAAGTGCTTGGACAATGCTCTCAGGCACAGGGTGGGATTGTTGGGATGCCTGTGCAGGGCCAAGAGTTGGACATTGTGGTGTCCCCTCCAACTCTATGGCTTCATTAATTTCTAAAATCAGGATGCAAAAGCCAGCAAACAACTGCAGCAAAGTGTAAAATATCCACTTTTGAGAGATGGGATCTGAGGGAAGGAACATTCAGAATCCAGAAAGGAGGTGTGGTGTTAAAAGTCTGAAGCAGCCTTTGCAGTGCAGGGTTCAAAGAATGGGTCAGAGAGGGGAATGCACTGGTTGAAGTCCTGGCTCTGGGCAGGCTCCCTTTGTTACCTTCTCCTGTGCAAAGATTTTGGTGCTTCAGTCTGAACTAGAATGGAAAATCAGCAGCTGAGGAGGAAAAACACAGCTGCTGTGTTGAGCAGGGCATGTCAGCTGGGGCTGCTCTGCAGACAACGTGCGGGGAGGAAGATGTGTAAGGGAGCAGCCAGTTGAGGAAACAAATAATATTTATATGCCCTGCCTGTGGAACTGGAAATAAAACCTCCTTGCCAGTAAGAAACTGAGCCCAGCCCTCGCGGCCCCACCTGCTGCTGGGGAGGGCTGGCGCTATAAAGGGCTGCGGGCAGCGAGCGGAGCTCACAGCGGCGCGGGGCTCTCCAGGGAACGCTCTGCTCCCGGGGGACCATGGCAAAGCGGGTGGCCGTGGTGCTGGCTGGCTGCGGCGTGTTCGATGGCAGCGAGATCCACGAGGCTTCGGCCGTGCTGGTGCATCTCAGCCGGGAGGGGGCTCAGGTAAGAGGCACCGGCAGGGTCCTGCCCGGCTCCTTCTCCCGGCTCTGCTCCTCATCCTCTCCCCTCCTTGTCTCCGAGACAAACTCCCGAAAAGCCAGGCAGCGGTGCCTGGAGTCACTGGGAGTGGTGCGGAGAGCTCCTGCTCAGCCGTGCTGTACAAAGGGATTGGCGTGGGGCTCTTCATCCAAACTCCCCAACAGACTTTCCTGAATGCCTTCCCTCTTTGCTTCTGGCTTCACATCCTCTTTTCTCACGTGCTCTTTCTGTTTAAAAGACAGTTTGGACTGTTTGAAATTCATCTTTTTAAAACCTTCAAAGAGTAGAAGTGAAAATCTAGTCAAAGAACCCCAAAATGGTTTGGGCTGGGAAGGACTTTAAAGTTCGTCCATTCCTATCCCCTGCCACGGGCAGAGACACCTTCCACTGTCCCAGGGTGCTCCAAAGCCCGTCCAGCCTGGCTTGGGACACTACCAGGGATGAAAGAACAGACAGGGGTTCGTGAGTTAAACTTGAGGGGTAAAAAAGGTGCAGCTGCTCTACAAGTCGGGAGAGCCGCTCCATGAGACTGGGGAAGGAGGGAGGGAAAGCCTCAGGAACATGTCACTCAGCTGGGAACCACCCACGTGTCTGGGTCGGAGCCGTTCCCCTGGGAATGGGGATTGCTCTGTGGAACGCGGAGGCACAGGGGTGACCTACCTGTGCCAGCCCCCCCAATCCCAAACCATCCCAACCCTGCCCTCGCTGTTTGGCTCCAGGATGAGACTTGGCTAGACGTTTTCTCCACTGTGTGTAATTCTGCCTTTTCCTCTCCTGGAGCTGCTGCAGTCCTTCCCTCCTGCCACATCCCAGCCCACCAGGCTCGGAGCCGTCCCTCCCTCATCCCTGGATCGGCAGGGGCCTCTAGTGGAGGAAACTCGGGCGTCATTTCAACCCCTCCTTTTCTAAGGAAACAGCGTAGAATGGATTATTTCAGCTGCAAGGGAGCAGACCTCAGTACCTCCCTCTCCACGGGAAGCTGCCATGAGGTTGCCTCCCATCTTCCTTGTCTTCCACCTAGATAATTCCAAAGTCCTCCACTGCTCCTCACAGGACATTCCTTCCAGCCCTGCCCTCCTCCGGACACCTTGGTGTTCTTTAAATCCTTCTTAAATTGTGGGGCCCAGAACTGCACAGGTGGGACAGTCCCAAAATCTATTCACCACCTTCCACTCTTAATTTCTGTATATGAGCTTGAAAGTGCTAAAGGAAGGGAAAGCATTTTCCAGAAAAACACTCTGGTTTTGGGAAAGTTGATGGGGAGAAGAAACTCCAAGTCCTGTCCTGGTGGGAGATGGGGTGGGACAGCAGCTCTCTGGATGTTCACCCAGCAAGAGGGATTTATTGGGATATGGATGGACTCTCCAGCCCCCCGTACAATCAGTTCTGGGCACAAACTACTGAAAGTTTCCTTCCTCCCTTCCCTCCTTCCTCCATGCCAGCTCTTTCCCAAGAAAGCCTCTCAGCATTCCCACTCCCTGCCTGTGCCTTTCCCACGTTTCTCCATCATTCCTGAAGGATAACAGCCCTCTCCCCTCACTCCAGGCTGAGGTTTATGCTCCCAACATCCCCCAGATGCACGTGGTGGACCACGTGAAGGGGCAGCCAACGCCGGAGCAGCGCAATGTCCTGGTGGAAAGTGCCAGGATAGCCAGAGGCAACATCAAGGACCTGGCTATGCTGGATGTCAAGGGGCTGGATGCCCTCATCATTCCAGGTAGGACTGTGTGGGGTCTGCTTGCCCACAGCTTAGATATTCCATAGCTCTGGAATGGTATGGGAGGAGTGGGATGGAATTTTAGTTCTTTTCTTGATTCTGGACAAATGCTGCCAACCATCCAATCCACCTGAGCATCCCACCACGCCACACCTGGCAAAAATCCTGCCCTGGATATAATCTCCAGCTAAACTGTTTCTCTTTCCTCAGGTGGCTTCGGAGTGGCAAAAAACCTGAGCACTTGGGCCACGCAGGGCAAGAACTGCAGCATCTCCAAGGAGGTGGAGGGTGTCCTGAGGGCATTCCATGCTGCCCACAAACCCATCGGGCTCTGCTGCATCTCCCCAGTGCTGGCAGCCAAAATCTTCCCGGGCTGCGAGGTGACCGTGGGACACGACACGGAGTGTGAGCAGTGAGTGACCGGGGGGGTTGGTGACAGTCACACCAGGGCTCCCCCAAAGTCCCCAGGGATCCAGGCCAGGTGGTGGAAGCTCACAAGGAGATGAATGCTATTTCTGGGAACTCAGCTCTGCTGCCTCCAGTGAGGCCTTCAGCAACTCCAGCCCTTTTGGGGACTTTACAGGGAAAAGCAGAAACTCTGGAAGACTGATTTTATCATTTCTCAGCACAGCAGAATGAATGATGTAACACCCGATCTATTTGCATTTTTGTGACTTGTTTTCACAACTCTGATAGCTTTGAATAAGACACTTTATTTTAAATTAATGTAAATGTAATTTATTATTTTAAATTTATTATTTACCTCCCTGATGCCTCACAGACACAGGGTAGGAAAAGCCTTTGCTGACTCCAAGTTAAGCAGATCCAAGGCAGGAACAGGATGGTTGCCCAAGGTTTGGGGTGGGAAGAGAGGGAGTGAAACTGTCTTCAGTCCTACAGGGAAGCTGTGAGTGGATTCTCCCAAGGGCAGGCAAGGAATGTTGATGGCTTTTGCTAGGAAGGAGTTTTTTCGCTAACTTGGAGGAAGTTGGTGGGAAAAACCCACCCCAAACCTAAATCTAATTGTTGCCCAGGGAAGCTGTGGCTGCTCCATCCCTAGCAGTGTCCAAGGCCTGTCTGGACAAGGCTTGGAGCAGCCTGGGACAGTGGAAGGTGTCCCTGGGCATGGCAGGGGTGGCACTGGATGGGCTTTGAGGTCCCTTTTCACCCAAATCTTCCCAGGCTCCTATTAACATGAACACTGGAGAATTAGGTAGTGGAACATCCAAAGTGGAACTTCAGGTCTTATTTTGGCTTTACTTCCGATGTTTAACTCATGTGAACAGGAGGTTTTCCTGTTGTATAGTCCTGGAGAAACTCCTCAAGCAGGAGAAGATTTGGATCCTACTGAGCACATTTTGTGCAGCGACCACAGAATCTTCCCTCTGGCCCTTCCCCAAGCACAGCATGAAGGAGATTCCCCACTCCAGGTTCTCCTTGCCTGTTCCCTTGCAGGTGGCCTTATGCCAAGACTGCTGAGGCCATGAAGGAGCTGGGCTGCAGGCACGTGAACAGCCAGGTGAGCGAGGTCCACGTGGACACCAGGAACCGGCTGGTGAGCACCAGCGCCTTCATGTGCAACGCCCCCATCCACCACGTGCACGACGGCATCGGCAACATGGTCAGGGAAGTGCTCAGGCTGGCCTGAGATCCCCCAGGCACCCAGCTCCTCTCCATGGATAATGTCCTTCGCCTCCCACAGCAACAGCAGAAGTGACACTCCAGCTCTGCCCCAGAGCTCTGCTGGCTGCTGAGCAGGGACAGTCCTGGAGGTGTTGTGTTCTGCCAAGGACACGGCAGTCCCTGGCAGGAGCTGGCCTGGGAGCTGCCATGGGATGGTGGGATGGGCTGGGCTGGGAGGGACCTCAAAGCTCATCTTGTTTCTATCTCCTCCCATGGGCAGGGACCCCTTCCACGGTCCCAGGCTGCTCCAGGCTGGCCTTGGACACTTCCAGGGATCCAGGGGCAGCCACAGCTTCTCTGGGCACCCTGTGCCAGGGCCTGCCCACCCTCACAGGGAGGAATTCCATCCCAATATCCCACCTATCCCTGCCACAGGCTCCCACAGGGCCCAGGGTCAGCTGCTCCCCATCCCCTCCCTCAGAGCAGTGAATTGTGGCCAAAGGAAGGAACCCAGTTCTGCTACCAAATAAAACCTGATGCTTCTACTGAATTCTGAACTCTGCTTCTGTCTCTGCCTTTCGCTCTGGATCAGGACAAGCTCTGGGTCAGTTGGGAAAATGATACAGGAAGAAATCCCCAGCACCAGCCCCCCTTGTTTTGCTGGGATTTGTCAGAACCCAGACTGGAGCAGGAATGTGACATTGGTGAGAGCAGGACCAGCCCCATGTCACCAGCCAGCTCTGGTGGGAAGAGGTGAAATTCTTCTCCTGCATTAACAGAACCAGAGAAGTCCAGGTTGGAAGGATCTCAAGGCTCACCTGGTCCAACCTTTCTTGGTAAAAATGCTGTCTCCATAAAATGCCCCAGCAGCCTGTCCTGGTGGATCCCAAAGTGCCCAAACTCAGGGAATCCACCACTTCCAACAGCTGATTTTCTCATGGTGAAAAATTGTCCTAGGGTGCCCATTCAGAATCTCCCCAGGAATATCCTGCACAGATTATCCCTTGTCCTTTTAATGATTCCTCATAAAAGGGGAGTTTCTTTCTCCTTTGTTGCCCCCCTTCAAATACCAAACAAGATCTCCCCTAAATCTCAGTTTCCCCAGGCTGAGCAAGCTCAAGTCTCTCAGCCTCTCCTCACATGGGAACTTCCCAGGCTTTGGATCATCTCTGTGGCCTCTGGATCTTCTCCAGCCTGGCCACATCTTTTTTTGGCAAAGTGGGGATCAAAACTCTTTCCACAACTCTGATGGCTTAAAAATAAGATTTTATTTGAAATCCAATCCCATCTGCAGCCTCTGAGCATTCCTGCAAGCACAGAGCACCCAGCAACAGCACTGGGAATTTCCTTCTGCAAAGATTTCTTTTTAACCATGTGAACTGAACACAAGGTACATTGCAGGAGTTTACTTTTATTTTGAGTTTAAAGAATGCCCTAGAAAAGGAGGGGATGGATAATCCCATAAAACAGGTTCTAAAAAGGTGGTTTCTGCAAATATATCATAAAAAGAGTTCACTGTAGGGCCCAAACCAAGACATAAACCCAAAATAGATTTACACTGAGCAATAGATTGACACTGTCTGGTTCTGAGTCATCTCTTTACCAAACCGGAATCGTTTGGACCCATTTTTTTAGTCAGAAAAGGATCTGAATTTGGTCCCAAAAATGCAGTTTGTGTATTTCAAGCAGTGTAAACATCATAACCAGCAACCACGTTGCTGCCTGTAAACAGAGTGGTGCAAACTGCTCCCAACACTTTTAAAACTTAAAAATATTCTACACAAAAAACTTTTAACAGAACTGACCTGTATTTTCTGCTGCCTCCAAAGAAATCAAGACACCACAAAAGTGAGGCTCCCATTCCCTAAGGAATGTATACAAGTGCCAAGGAATAAATCCCACTGGGCTTCAGTAAAGGCCGGTCTTCTTCATGATCCTCAGGAATTCCTGCTCGTTCACTTCCCCATCCCCATCCCGATCTGCCTCATCAATCATCTCCTGCAAGAGATTTGGGGTCAGGATTTAGGTCTGGGGTTTACTGGGAATCACTGGATTCATTCAGAATTCCAGCCACGCTTTAGCTGTGCTGGAGGGGACAGTGTTGGCTCAAGCTCAGACAAAATATTTCCTGAAATCTGTTTTGCTGGGTGTATTTATAGAGAAATCTGACCAGGAAATATTATAGGAAAAGTCCTGGGGGAAACAAAGTGCTTGGAGCAGAGCCATTCCTTTCACACCACTGCTACTGCACTAAACAGCAATGGATGATCCCATTCCTACATCCATGTGGGCTCAACCCATCCCTGACCTCAAAATCACAGATTCCAGAAATTCCTCCCTTCCTACCAGCACAGAGAGGATTCTCCTCCCAGCTCCAGCACAAAGACCCCCAAACCACCAGGTCCAAACCTGCAGCTCTTCATCAGTGAGGTTCTCCCCCAGCACTTTGGCCACACGTTTGAGGTTTTGGAAAGAGATTTTTCCAGTCTCATCATCATCAAAGAGTTTGAAAGCTTTGAGAATCTCCTCTTTGGAATCTTTTTCAGCCTTAAGGAAGAAAGAACAAGTTTAAGGTAAAACAGGAGTGGTTGTGTTGTAGGTGACACTCAAAATGAAGTTATAAAAGGTATGACAGGCTGAGAAACCCTTGGGAACAAATAAAGGAGCCCAGCCAGCAGGAATTATACATAAAATTCAGACAGAGACACAACCAGAATTCCAGAATTTCAGGGATTTTTTTCTGTCCTTGCCAGCCAGATATCTTTGGGATTTCACTATCAGGGTCTTCTGCCATTAAATATTTGGATTTTGAAAAGATTTTTCAAACCAGAGATTTAATCTGTAAATTAGAATTCAAAGGAAGAGAACACCCCCATGCCAGACATCAATCCTCCAAAAGCTTCCTGCAGGCCTGAGCTGCCTTCCATCTGTGAGAAAAACTTTTTTCCCTTTTTTCAAACACAAAATTCACCTCTGCTTTTTAAAGAAATCTGTTAATGATATCACGATTTTAATTTTTCCCTGAAAAATGAGAGAATCCAGGATTGGGATTACCCCAGCTTTTATACATTTAATTGTTAGGATTCAAATATATAGAGCTTTAATCTCCCTGTAAACCCAAAAGGAGATAAAGGCTCCTCATCCACCTTCAAAATTCCCTTTGTCTGGAGCTGTGAAAGGTCCATACCATTCTCTGGGACATCACTGCCAGGAAGTCACTGAAGCTGATTTTTCCTGTCCCTTCCTTATCGATGTCTGAGATAATTTTCTTGATCTCTTCTTTCTTAGGTTCAAACCCCAGGGCCCTCATGGCCACCTGGAAGGACAAAATAAGTTACAAATCCTACAAAATTGTCACCAAAACCACAGGAGAGGGAGAAAAGTGTCCAAAATTCCGTGTCTCCTGGAAAACAGGAGCAGGCTGAGAGTGAGGCTGCTCTGAACTCACACCAGGATGCAGAAAACAGGGATAGAAACATTCCTGTTCTGGAACTGTCCCTCAGCTAATCCAGGAATTTCCTACACACACTCTCAGCATCCTTAACTGGTCAACCACAGAGAACTTGAATAAGTTTATTTTACATTCTGGTGATAAAAATCTTGTTGGGAAAACATTTTCCTCCTTTGATAAAGGGCCAGATAATAGGAACAACAACCATAACAATAATAACGAAGCATTAAATCCTCAACAAGAGGGGAAACCTCCCCACTCCCACCTTTTTAATGGACACAACCCCTTTTTTATGTTTTATGCAGAGAGAAAGAGTTGGGACACAAAGCACAGAATTATACACTAATTTTGGGCAGCCTGGCCCTAAACACACTGGATAAGAGCAGAAAAGAACTGCAATTAAAGAGAAAACCATGCCTTTTGCCCATCAGGTGTTCTGCTGGAGAGAGGAAGGGGAAACTCAGGAAACTCCTGTGTTTTTTTGAGGTTATTTGAGCATTTATGGCCCTGTTCCCTTATAACCTCAGTGACTTCCAGCCCCAGGGAAACCCCGACCTTCAGCTCCTTGACATCGATGCTGCCGCTGCCGTCGGTGTCGAAGAGCTCGAAAGCCTCGCGGATCTCCCGCTGCTGCTCCTCCGGCAGCTCCAGCTTGAGATTCACCTTCTTCCGCGGCGCCGCGGCTCCCAGCGACGGCTTCTTAAAGCCGCAGGCCTCGGCACGGCACAGCGGGGTCGGGGGCGAACGGGGGGCTCAGCCCTGCCACTGCCCCTGAGCCCCCTCAGTGCCCCTGAGCCCCAACACCGCCCCTGAGCCCCCAACACCGCCCCTGAGCCCCCTCAGTGCCCCTGAGCCCCCATCACTGGCCCGGAGACCCCTCATAGTTCTGGAGCCCCCTCCCAGCTTGTGAGACTCCTCAGCTCCCCTCAGTGCCCTCACAGCGCCTTCGCCATCCCCTGACCGCTCCCCGACCGCTCCTGAGCCCCTCACGGCCGCTCCCCGCCCTCACCATCCCGCCGGCTTCTCGCCTGGCAGCCTCAATATCGCGCTCTCCCATTGGCTGTCGCCCCCACGCCGCTGCTATGGCAACGCGTGTTCCTATTGGCTGCCGTGATGGAGGAGCCGAAGGTGAATGAGCGCGTGGGAGAATCCCCTCCTTCCTTCAACGCGATTGGCCGGAGTGAAGAGGGGTTAGACCAATCAGCGAGCGGGAGCGGGCTGGCGCGATGCTCGCCCCAGGGAAAGAGGGAGGAACAGGGCGAGTGGGGCGTGGTCTGGCCGGGAGCGCGGCGCTCATTGGTGGAGCGCAGGCAGGGGGCGTGGCCGGGGCTCCCTGAGGGCGGCGGCGGCGGCGGGAGGGGTCCGGAGGGTCCGGCACCGGGAAAGGTGCTGGGAACGGCGGGGAACGCGCTGGGGCCGCGGGACAGGGCCTGGGGTCCGTGAGGAGGGTCCTGCGGGAGTGGGGAAAGGCGCTGGGGCTGTGGGAAGGAGCTGGAGCAGGGGAGGCGGTCCTGGGGCCGTGGGGAGGAGGTCCTGGGGGCTGTGGGTGAGGCCCTGAAGGCCGAGGGGAGGAGGATGGGGGGCTCCGGGATGGGGCTGAAAGAGCTGGGGGGCAACTGGAGATGCAGCAGTTTGTAAAGGGCATTTTGGAGAGGGATGAGGTGCTGAGGGAC
The DNA here is from genome assembly GCF_017590135.1 of Pyrgilauda ruficollis. NCBI lineage: Eukaryota > Metazoa > Chordata > Aves > Passeriformes > Passeridae > Pyrgilauda > Pyrgilauda ruficollis. Next base: position 867,394 of record NW_024528488.1, on the reverse strand, counting down.
GAGGGGTGGAGGAGGGAGCAGCTGCAGCGGGATCACCTGTGCCCCTGCTTTAAACCAGCTCGGTGCTGCAGGTGGACAGGCACCGGTCCCGCCTCTTCTCGGCTCTTTCCTTGGAATTTCAAAGGGGTTTCCGAAAAATCAGTACCAAAGAGCCAGGCCAGCACCTGTATTTGCTGATTTAATTTGGAAGAACAGGGAGCATTAATTCCCTCTCTTCATCCTTCTTCAGCGTAATGGCTTCAAAGCTTGATTTCTGTAACTAGAAATGCGCTGTTTTATTTGACATTGTGCTATTTTTATTGGGAATAAAAGAATATTCTCCCTTTTTTCAAGGATTCTGGTGGACAGTGCATCACCCTAGCCATGGCCACACGCCTCAGATCGGTGAGTTGGGGCCTCAAATGGTGCTTTGGCTGTTTCATCTTGAAACAAGTTCATAAATATTCTGCACATCACTAGGGAAGATATGAGGCTGATCCTGCATTAATGATAATTCTAAGGAGAAAACATGTTTTTCCAAGGTATAATTTGGGTAGATTGAATTCATACCTTAAAATCAATATAGACATATAGCTTGGCTTGCCATAAATATTATACTGTGCAATATCAAATTGTAGAGATATTATTATATATAATAAAATCATATATAATTGTGGCTGCCCCTGGATCCCTGTCCAAGGCCAGGTTGGATAGGGCTTGGAGCAGCCTGGGATAGTGGAAGTGTCCCTGTGGAAGGTGGAATAAAATGAGCTTTGAAACCCCTCCCAACCCAAAGCAGTCTGGGATTCTGGGATTCCTTTGAAGCCTCTGCAGTGCTCTGGGGCTCAGAGGCAGAGGGCAGCATTCTGCTGCAGTAAAACTTCATTTCAAGCACATCTCAGAGCAGTTCGGGTGCTCTTGGCTCCTGGAGAGTGCACAGCCATCAGGGAGTGCCACAGCGGTGTGGGGTGGAAGGGACCTGATGGGAAAGGGTGCAGGGCGAAGGGAAATGCCCGTGGAAGGGAGTGACTGCCTTTGGAGAGGGGCTGAAGCAGTTTCTGTCCCCTCAGCAGCCGTCCCCTCTCTGATGAATCCCCTCATCTTCTCCAAACAACACCCCAAAATGCCACATCCACTCGTTGGCTGAGCACTCCCAGGGCTGGGGACTCCAAACCTCCCTGGGCAGCTGTGCCAGGCCTTGGCCACTCTCAGTGTAGGAATTTCCCCACTATCCACCCTGACCTCCCCTGGCCCAGCCTGAGGCTGTTCCCTCTCCTCCTGTCCCTGTTCCCTGAGCACAGCCTGACCCTCCGGTCTGTCCCCTCCTGGCAGGAGCTGTGCAGAGCCACAAGGGCCCCCTGAGCCTCCTTTGCTCCAGGCTGAGCCCCTTCCCAGCTGCTCCTCACAGGAGCTCCAGAGCCTGATCAGGCTCTCCTTGGCATGGCCCATCCCAAATAACTGCTTCAGCTTTGATGTAACTCAGGGAGCTCCTCACATTTCTCTTGTGGATCACCCAACACTTGGCAGCAGAACCTTTGTTTGAGGATGGCCTTTAAAGAGTTGTGAACAATCACTGTCTTTGTGTGGCTCCCTCAGAGGTGGGGGTTGTGTTACCACCAGGAGGAAAACTCTTTCCAGCCAGCACAGAGCATTCTTTGTGTACCAGCTCCCTCGGACTCAGGGCCTGCATGTTCCGTGCTGGCAGTGAGGTCTTTGGTCTCAGTCCAGTCAGACGAGTGCCCAGACTGAACTCTGTTAATTAGTGACTCCAATCACTGATTTACAAAGCTTAAAAAGAAAGGAAGAACTAATGGCTCAAAAGGACAGCCCCTGCCTTCACCTGGCTGCTTTCTTGGCTCTGAGTGTCACAGGTTCTGATCGTGGTGATGGTTTTGATGCTCTGAGTTAGCTGTGGCAGGAGGCTGAAGCAAATCACAGAATCACCCAGAGTCCCAGACTGCTCTGGGTTGGGAGGGACCTCAAAGCTCCTCCAGTGCCACCCCTGCTGTGGCAGGGACACCTCCCACTGTCCCAGGCTGCTCCAGCCTGACCTTGGGCACTGCCAGGGATCCAGGGGCAGCCACAGCTGCTCTGGGTACCTGTGCCAGGCCCTCCCCACTGTCCCAGGGAACAAATTCCTTCCCAATATCCCAATATCCCATCCATCCCTGCCCTCTGGCAGTGGGAAGCCATTCCCTGTGTCCTGCCTCTCCATGCTCATGTAAATCATCTCTCTCCATCTTTCTTGCAGGCTCCCTTCAAACTCTGTTTGCTTTGCTATCCAAGCAGAGTTCAGGGGAGCCAATCTTCTTCTCCTTCCCTCCTCCCTGAGCCTCTTGGTTGTGAACATGAGGCAGAGTCCTTCCAAAATCCCAAAATCAGAGTGTCTGCACTCATAACTCCCTGGGTCAGCAGAGAGCTTTGATGTCTGAGTTCGATTCCTCTGGTGGAGCTGCTGAGCAGATTTGCAGCTCACGGAGCCCCAGGGCAGCTCAGGCCAGTGTGCTGTGTGTGCCTGTGTGTCAGGGACCCCCCTGTCCCTGTCCCTGTCCCTGCAGGCTGGCAGGAGCTGCACCGTGATCGGGGGCTCGGGGTTCCTGGGGCGGCACATGGTGGAGCAGCTGCTGGCCAAGGGCTACAGCGTCAACGTCTTCGACATCCAGCAGAGCTTTGACAGTGAGCAGGTGACCTTCTTCCTGGGAGACCTGTGTGACAAGGAGGTGAGGAAGGGCTGGCTGCAAATTAACAAGGGCAAATGCAGGCCTTGCACTTTCCTTGCACTTTCCTTCCTCTGAAGGAAACAGATCTGGTGTCTGATGTCTGGATTCTGCTGCGAGCTGGAAAGAGCAGGACTGCTTTGTGCCTGGTGCCTTGCATTACTGTTAGCTGAGATTCAGGGTAATTACAGCCCCTGGGTTAATTGCAGGGGGCTCTCCCAGCTCTTCTCAGCTCCATGAGAACGGCACAACTCATATTCTCAATAGTCAGGGCAGGATGAGTGGGAGCCTTGGCCAAGGCCTGTGTGAGCCATGTGGGAGGTGACTTTGGGACAGTCACCTGCACTCACCCAGTGCTTTAAACCTGCTGCTTCCTCAGGGACCCAACTCCAGGGAGTCCTGAGCCTTTTACCTGCACCTGGGGATTGCAGGGAGCACAGCCTGGACAGCCTCCAGCTCTGAGGAAGCTCCCAGGATTTCTCTGGGAAGAAGAGAGGATGTGGTGTGTGCTGAGGACGGGACATTGTGGAGATCCTGGATGCTAATCCCATTCCTGCTGCCCACCTTTATGGAGGGAACATGACTTGAAATGCAGCTGTTTCCATGAAAAAGAGCTGGTTTATTTCCCTGCTGTTGTTTTCTCCTGATACTCACCATGGCTGTTGCTCCATTCCCTTCTCCCCCGTGTTTCCTGCAGGCTCTGCTGCCAGCCCTGCAGGGAGTGTCTGTGGTGTTCCACTGTGCCTCACCAGCCCCTTCCAGTGACAACAGGGAGCTGTTCTACAAGGTGAATTTTATGGGAACCAAGGCAGTCATTGAAGCCTGCAAAGAAGCTGGAGTGCAGGTAAAGCTGGAAAAGCCCTGGAGACCAGGAGGGGCTGATGGACTTTGTAACACTGGCACACAGGCCAGTGTCAGCCTTGTCTGAGAGGGGGACAAAGGGCTCTGTGATACTGAATTCCCACTTGGTCCATGAAAACCAATGGAATAGAGACTCTGTGGGTCTCCTGCTTAGTGTGAACTCAATCCCTGTTTGCCACAGAAAACCACACTGTGATTGGAATGGAAAAGCTTCCATTGAAATCTGTCCTGCCTGGGAGTCACCCTGGGAGAACAACACCTCACAAGTGGCTTCTCTCCTGCTTTCATAAGGGGACAGCCCCAGAGATGCCTTTTCCAGCAGTGGGAATATTCATGGCATCAATTCCCTCCCTGAATTCCTCACCATGGAATGAGGAGGAGCACAGTTGTGCCATAATCTCAGTGCTATTTGGTTTAGAAAGTCAATTGCCCACAAAAGAAAGAGCCTGAGGAAGCCAGCCTGGAATTGGAGACTGGATTTTCTCCCTAAATTACTTTGATGACCCATAAGTTTTCATTTAAATTAATTTATTTTAAATTTATTTATTACATTCATTTCATTTATTTCATTTAAGTGACCAAACAAAAACATCCAAGGTTTCTCTTCTTGTTTAATCCACTGAGATCTGTTATTGCCAAGATGAGCAAATCTTTCTTTAAAATACTGGGTGTGTGTTAAGTGTTCCAAGCCTCTGATTCTCCTGGAGATGTTTCCCCTGGATTGACTGCCTTGGGGGTTTGTTGGAATGTTTTAATCTCCTTTAGGTAGCATTAAATGATGGGACAGAATGAATTAAAAAGGGGGGGTTCTCTTCCTGTAGTTTCTATTCATCTTCTGTTAGACTCAGGTTATTTTCTGTAGAATCAGTTGGTTAAATATTATTATTATCATCATTATTATCTTTACTCAGCCTTTGTAAATAATGATATTTTTATTCTGGACTTTAAACAACTCTTTTCTCCCCAATCTCTTGCAGAAATTGGTGTTAACCAGCAGTGCCAGTGTAGTTTTTGAGGGCACAGACATAAAAAATGGCTCAGAAGATCTCCCCTATGCACAGAAACCTATTGATTACTACACAGAGACCAAGATCCTGCAGGAGAAGGTATTTGCCAATGTTAAATTGTTACTTTTGGATGTATTCACTTAATAAAAAGAGAATAAAATCAGTCTGTGGCATGAATTGCCACAGAGGTTGAATGGAATGCTGTGTGACACTGCAGAGGTGTCACTGCCATGGAGGAGCCACAGGATAATCCCAGTTCTCACCTGCCAAGCTTTGGTTTAACAGCAGTCAGGGGAGGATTTTGTCCTCTCTACTGCTTTTCCTGATTTGCAGCCCTAGATTGGGAATGTGAAAAAGGCACTGAGTAAGGAGGAGAGGAGGTGAGAATGTGGCCTGAGCTAAGGGCACCGGCCATTACTGAAAATATTCATGTTAAAAAAAGATCTCCAAACATCTGAGAGTTCCCTGCCTTGGACACTTGCACAGCACCAATATCTGCTCCTCTCCTGTTCTTACTGCTGCAGCATCTGTGGTCTAAATGTGGAAAAACAATGTTTTCAATCAAAGGCAACAGACCTTTTCTGGATCCTTTTTCCATGGCTTGCATTTCAGCTGTGGGAAGAATCTGCTTTTTGTGCCAGAAGAATTGAGAGTCCCTTCCATGCTGATGCTGACAGTGTGAGAGGCTGCAAGGAATTTCCTCCACAAGAGCTTAATTAATTTTAATTGTGCAAACATCTGTTCCTTCCCAGCACTTTGCACTAACTGATAAAGGGGAAGCTGAGGAGCAGCAATCAGGGATAGCCCCAGTGCTGGTGATTATGGCTTTGTTTTGGGGGAAACTCAAAGGATTTTGTCTGTGCCTCCTCTATAGAAATTCCAGCAGCTGCTGGAAGTGAAAACACGTTGTTTAGGAGCTCCCAGGAGAATGAAATCTGCTCCAGAGCTGCTGAATGTGCTGCTGGAGCTCCAGGGAGATGGGATCACCCCCTCCTGAGAGAGATCCAGGAGGGCTGGGGTGGGTACAGCTGCTGGGAGGGACAGAAATGGAATTCCTGAGTGTCCTTCTCCGCTCCAGCTCGTGCAGAGGGTTCATGGAGGGAAGGAGCTTGGAGAGCTCCTCTGGCTTCTGAGGTGTTCAAAGAGAGAAGCAAAGCCTTCCCTTCCTTTGTCAATTAAGTGCTCAGTCATAAAAACTGGTTTGTGTCTGGTTTTCTTACCAAGGAGAACTGGGAAAAGAGATGGGAACAAAGGAAGGATCACTTGGAAAGACAGGAGGGGATGATAATAATTCTTCCACTGGTTCCTTCCCAAGGAGATGGGGAGCCCCCAGCCCCTTCAGTGATGATTGTGGGATGTTGGGACCCTGGCTAGTGAGGATTTGAGACTTTCTGTGCTGCCAGGCACTGACCCCCAAGAGAACACTGCATTGACCTGAGGCCATGGAGAAAGCTTCCAAAATGGAATAGCAGAACTGGGATTGTGAGTGTGGAGTTTGAATAGAATTGTGTGATATCACAGGGTGGAAAACTTAAAGTTTAAGGTTTTATAATACATTAATATATAGAGAGCTAAGATGGAGGTTTTAGGGCAGTGGCTGGTCCTTCTTCTCCACCTTCTTCACCTTCTTCTCCGTGGGTTTGGGTGGTTTTGTGTAATTGGATAAAAAGTCCACATTGCAGGCACAGGGGTGGTTGGTTATTGGGTTAAAAGTGAAAATAATTTAGGTGTCATTTCTTAACTGGACAGTTTAGCCTTAAAAGGCCTGATAGAGAGAGAGATGGGGCTCTATTGTTAGAGAGAAGTACTGTAGAACTCTGGGTTTGTGAGACTGTAACATAGATAAGTATTAATAAACATCTGAGTCCCAACAAGAAATGCCATCTCACACATTTAATCCTGACCCTGGCAGAAAAGAAGTTAAGACTCCACCTTGAGATGCATTGCTGAGCTCTGTTTTCCTTGTTGATTTCCTTCTCCTCTTTCCCTGCAGGAGGTGCTCAGTGCAAACGACCCAGACAACAATTTCCTGACCACTGCAATCCGTCCCCATGGAATATTCGGTCCCAGAGACCCTCAGCTGGTTCCCATCCTCATACAGGCAGCAAGGAGTGGCAAAATGAAGTTCATCATTGGGTGAGCAAGGCCCAGGCATTTCAGAGCTGGGGCAAAATCAGTGCTGGATCTACAAAGCCCTTTTGGAAGGGAACAAAAGCAAATCAGTTGTGTTGTTTCTTTCATTTTTCACTTTCCAGTTTCTTTTCCTTAAAAATCCTATGTCAGGGGCTCACTCCCTGCCATGGTGAGTGTCCATAAAGCCAGAGGAATATCCATCAGGAAAGCTGGCATGGCTTGAGCTGTTAAAGAGCTGTGCCATTAATATAGGCAGCTCAGATTACTTGCTGTTAATTTATACCACTTGTGGTGTTTGAGGTTCTGGCAATTAAAATCCCTATTAAATATGAAACACTAAAAGTATGGCCTGAAATTGCAGCACCAGAGAGTGGGAGAAGGGGAAACTTGGAATGAATTTATCCTGATGGAAGTCCTTCCTTTTGTCACAAGCAGATTCTCAGCACAGCTTGCCTTGGGGCTAAATTCCTTTTCTGTGTGCAGGGATGGAAAGAACTTGGTGGATTTCACCTACGTGGAGAACGTGGTGCATGGGCACATCCTGGCTGCAGAAAAGCTGCACAAAAGCTCTCCTCTGTGTGGGAAGGTGAGGGGGGAGGGGAGGGGAGGGGAGGGGGGAGGGGAGGGATCCCCGTGTCTGCTGAGGGGATCCATGCTGATTCCTGAGGGTTCTGGACATCACCCTGCAGGCCAGCAACTCCAGGTTTTGCATCTGTGGTGAGCATTGAGTGCAGCCACCTGGGCTGAGCTGGATGGATATCCTGGAATTTCCTGCTCTAACACTCCTTGGGAAGGGCAGTGCAGGCAGAACTGGGGGCAGCCAGGAGGCACACATGGAAACACAGCAGCTTTTGGGACACAGTTCAGAACAGGAGGAGCTTTTGCTGGTCCTGCTGTGCTCTGGGCACACTGGGGTGTTTTAACTTGTCTGCTCTGTGGTGTGGCAGCCAGTTTGGTTGACATTTATGAGGAATCCTGGCCTCTGGAGTGCTGGAAGTAGCTGGTTTCCTTGGAAAAGCAGGGATTCCCCCCTCTTCACACAGAGGTGGGCAGTGCAAAGCAGTTTGTCAGGACAATGTGCTCTGGCCCAGGTCAGGGGAGTCATGTCCTCACATGAGCAGGAGAGGGGCCAGCACAGAGCCAAACCTGGGAAATCCACCATGATTTTAAACCCTGGCTTCTGCTCTCCCTCTCTTCCAGGCCTTTCACATCACCAACGATGAACCAATTCCCTTCTGGACATTCATGTCCCGCATCCTGACCGGCCTGGACTACGACCCCCCCAAGTACCACATCCCCTACTGGCTGGCCTATTACCTGGCCCTGCTGCTGGCCCTGCTGCTGGCCCTGCTCAGGCCCCTGGTGACCATCAAGGCCACCTTCACGCCCATGAGGGTGGCCCTGGCTGGGACCTTCCACTACTACAGCTGTGAGAGGGCCAAGAGGGCCATGGGCTACAGCCCCGTGGTCAGCCTGGACGAGGCCATTGCCAGGACTGTGCAGAGCTACCCCGGCCTGCGCCGGGCCAGGGCCTGACAGCCCTGCCTGGAGCCTCTGCTGCCTGATTGCCATCGTTTGTGACAGCTGAACGTGGAGCAAGTGTCACCAGTTCCCAGGAAAGAGGAGTTTTCCTGAAGTCTCTGCTCCTCCTCCTCACCATTCTGTGTGGGAGCTGTGCTGGCAGTTTGTTTCTTGGATGTGACTTCTTGTTTGGAAACAGCTGCTGAACTCTCTGGGCTGTGAATAAACACCCTGCTGTGCCCTCTTCAATCCTGAGCAGGCACACCAGCATTCCTGCTCCTCTCCCTCCACCCTTGTCCCGTGTTTTGTTGCTCTGGTGACAGCAGCCACCTCTTCCCAGAGCTGCAGGCTGGGTCACAAACACTTCCTGTGGCTGGCTCCCCCTCTGGGCTTTGGCTTTGCTCTCCACAAGAGAGCCCCGTGCCAGAAAGGACTTCTGCCACCATCTCTTAAATCATTGCAGCTCTTCTGGTTTTCCCTCCATGATCAGGGGCTGGTTTGGCTTCTCCCTGAGGCAGCAGAAGGAGCCCGCATGGAATGTGTTCACTTGTGGGTTCACTCCTTTGTCCATGCAGGATTTATTTCTGTTCCAAAGGAACCCAAATAAATCACACAGAGCTGACTTTGCATCTTTGTGTCCCATCTCTGAGAGGGCAGATCCCACATCCACAAACAGGATGTTAATGATTCCCTTTTGGGGACAGAGATCTTTGGGAGCTGCCTGGCAGCAGCCCCAGCACTGTTCTGCAGATCTCAGTGTTGGGAAGATCCTGCAGCACCCAAGCTGCTCTTCCCTGCCCTGTCAGTGCTGGTCACGGAGATTTTTGGTGCTCTGACTACTTAGTCCATGAAAAAACCTCTTTTCCACAAGGAAAGGGGTACAAAGCAACAGTCCCCAAGCTATTTCCTCCGACTTGTATGTTAAATGTTCTTTGCCCTCTAATCTTTCTAAGCACTTCAGTTCTGGTTTGCTTTTAAATGAGGGGTTTAGGTTAGAGCTGGAATTTTGCCCTGTGCGAATTCCTGGATCCCTGGGAGTTCTGGTGTTTCGAATTTCAGAAGGATGGGAAGTGCCTCAGTCACAGAATTACAGAATCCCAGGATGGTTTGGGTAGGGAGGGACCTTAAAGCTCATCCCATTCCACCCCCAGGGACACCTTCCACTATCCCAGGCTGCTCCAAGCCCCATCCAACCTGGCCTTGGACACTTCAGGGATCCAGGGGCAGCCACAGCCTCAGGCACATGGAGCCTTAACCTCAATGTGCTGCTATATTCTGATTAAATGGGTTTTATTTGAACTTCTGGCTGTTTTCTGCGAAAAAAACACCAACCCGTTGGGCTTTTTTTCCTGGGAATTTTGAATTGCTGCTTAACAGCTGGCTTTACCAGCCTTGGCCTTGCTTGATCTTGCAGCAGATACTGGCCAGGTGCTTGGGCCAGCCCCACCATCCTCCTGGGCACTGCTCAGCCCCCCTGGGAGCAGGGACAGCCCTGCCCTCCCACGGGGAGGGGATGGAAGGGGAAGGATCCAGGATTTCCTGAAGCCAAACCAGAGGTAAATCACTACATCCCTGTCAGATTATGCCATTTTCTGACTTAGAGATGGGGCAGCTGAGAGGAGTTTTTAGAACTTGTATTCTATTTTCAGTCTCATGTGAAGGGTGAGACAATACAGCTGTTAAAATTCACGCTATTACAATCAGAAGCTTTCTATCAAACTTTAAAAATTCTCTACAAATTCATTTCCCACACATCAACTTCGGCCTCTAGGTGGCATTTCCCAGCCCGGCAGCTCCAATCCATCCCAAAAATGCCGTGGCTGTGCTTGGGCACAAGTCAGGGCAGGGTGACTCCTCTCCCTGTGCTGGCAGGGGCAGCTGAAGGGGCTGAGGGTCCTGGCAGCTGAGCTCAGCTGGGCCACAGCGGGGCAGGGGGTCCCTCTGCCAGGCAGGGACCCAGAGCTTTTCTGGGCTGGGAGCAGTGCTCAGGTGGCACCGAGGGCAGGGCTGGGCACAGCTGGGCTGGCTGCTCTCCCGGTGCAGTCAGGGAGCTGCCAGGTTCCTCTGGCTCTGAGTGCTGCTGTTTCCCAAGCCCAGGTAAACAGGGAGTGCTGGAGCCTGGCTGTGCCTCCATCCCTGGCCCCACACAGCAGAGCCCTGCCTGCTCCACAGCCTCTTCCAGCCCTGCTCCAGCCTCCTCCTCTCGTTTTCCAGCTCTAACCAGCATAAATCCCATTCTGGGTGGTTTTTTGGGGCACACTTCTCTTGTGCCCTGCCTGGATATATTTTTGTGCCACCTCTGCAGCACTGGGAAGGTGTGGAGCTGCTGGAGCGAGTCCAGAGGAGGCAGCAAGATGCTCAGGGGGATGGAGCAGCTCTGCTGGGAGGAAAGGCTGGCACAGCTGGGATTGTTCACCTGGAGAACAGAAGCTTTGGGATGACCTCAGTGTGGCCTTGCAGGGCCTGAAGGAGCCAACTGGAAACATGAGAGAAACATGGAGACAATTTACAAGGGAGGGAGGGATAGGACACAGGGAAGGGTTAGATGGGATACTGGGCAGGAATTGTTCCCTGTGAGGGTGGGCAGGCCCTGGCACAGGGTGCCCAGAGCAGCTGTGGCTGCCCCTGGATCCCTGGCAGTGCCCAAGGCCAGGCTGGACACTGGGGCTTGGAGCAGCCTGGGACAGGGGAAGGTGTCCCTGCCCATGGCAGGGGTGGCTCTGGATGGGCTTTGAGGTCCTTCCCACCCCAAACCATTCAGGGATTTTTATGACTTCCAGTCTCTATTTGGTGTGTGTCAGCGAGCAGAGGCTGTGAAGCAAAATTGCCATTATCAAACTTTCCTTCCAAATATCCAGGATCAAATGCAGGTGCAGTCTGTCCCTGTCAGGAACACTCAACAGGAGCTCCCCACGACTTCAAAGAGTTCCCTGGAGCACTCTCATCAAACTCCTTATCTCCCTCTCTCTGCTTTCGTGGCTTTTCCTTGCTGCAGCTCCTCATTTTGCTGACCTGAGATTGGTTTTGGCAGTGGGAGAGATAAAGAGATCTTCTGTTGCTTATCCTGGAGAATGGGAGGGAGGGAAGGAACAGAGGATTACAAGTGCTTTTCTAGGTGGAGTTAAGGTAACCAAAGCCCCCATTCCCCTCTTACAGGGATTGCACAGGGAACTTGCTCAGGAGGATTGTCCAAGGAATTGCTTTCAGTGCTGCCCTTGGAACGTGGGGAAAGCCCTGGTCCAGACACCTCCAGAGAGGAAAAAGAGTGGCTTGCCTGTAATTACCAGAAATAGGTAAGAGGAAAAATGGATGAAAGCAGGTCAGAAATGACCCTGCATGTCCAGGGAGCACAAAGGCTCAGGGGGCACTCAGGAGTGTGCAGGAGGTGTCCAAGGCCAGGCTGGACAGGGCTGGGAGCAAGTGGGACAGTGGAAGGTGTCCCTGCCCATGGGGTGGAACCAGAGGGGCTTTGAGGTCCCTTCCAAGCCAAACCATTCCAGTGTGATTCAGTGAGGTTTGGGAGCAGTGTGCCATCTGCACCCTGCAAGCACTGCGGGATTTCCAGACACAGGATCCAGGCCACGCTGCAGGGCTCCAGCTCAGCATTTTGGGAAGCTGTGGAAGGAATGTTTTCTGCCCCAGTACATCCAGTTACCCCCATGTGCTGATGGCAGGGAGCACCAGGACATTCCCACACCTCCCAGCCATGGCAGGATGGGCTGGCTCTGCTTCCCGGGAGAATTCTCTCCGAGTTTCGCTGCTGCTTGTGCAAGCCCCGGGCTGGTGCCAGGCCCACGGGGGCAGAGTGGTGCAACCCACGCCCTGTCAGGGCAGGGGGAAGAGCAGCTTGTTTGCCTCAGAGCCTGCAGGGAGCTCGCTGAGCTGCTGAGGATAAATCAGCATCTCCCTGCTTGCGCCAGAGCGGGTTTGGGGTGTTGTGGTGGCACCGCGGTGTCCCCGCCACAGCTCTGCCTCTGCCGTGCCCCAGCTCTGCTGACAGCAGCACTTTGTGTCGTGCTGGCACTCCCGAGCTCCTGCAGTGTGCAGGTGTGTCCCTGACCACGGGCAGATTGCTGTATTCCTGCAGGGAATCGTTGGGACAGACAATGCCCTGCTGCCACCTGCTATTAGGAAGGTGAGGTCTGGCGTTCTGGCAGAGTCCTGCGGTGACACCTCATGAAAAACCAGTTGGATTCCCTTGTAACAAATGGGTGTAGTGGTTTTACACCCTGCGACTCATCACGGCTCGGCTGGGCTTGGGGCTGGTGGCACCTCTGCACAGCCCAAGGACTGCAGGGTGACTGCCCTGCCCTCCCCCCTCAGCGGCAGGGAGGGGCTGCAAAGTGGTATCGGCAAAGCAGGACATGTTCCAGAGCAAATCAGGGCTCTGGAGTGGGCTTGGTGGATTTCTCACCACCAGAAAATACTGGAAAATGCTACAGGATGTTGCCGTGGCTGTTCAAACACAGGCTGGGCTGTGAGGCTGACTCTGGGCAGGAATCACGTTTGCCGCAGGAATGATTTGGTAAAAACCCCCTTGCCATGAAATTGGCTGCCTGGATTTCCAGGGTGGAGCAGGTTCCTTGCAGACATCCCTGTTCCTGCAGGAATGAGCTGTGGGGTTACAGCTGTTGGCACCCAGCTGCTCTGGAAGTGGCAGAACAAGGATCAATCAGTGCCAGCTGTGGGACATCTTCATGAAAAAGGGTCTTGGTGCTTTCCTCAGAGAGCAGATCCCATAAAAATCCATTTCCTGGTAAAGTCAGATATTCCAGGCTGAAATTTACTTGGTAACAATAAGGTTTTTAACTGGACCTGGGGGAAAGACTTGTTTTCTTGCTCTCCCATGCTGCAGGAGTGTGTGTGTGTGTCCCTGGAGAAGCTGGGCGGGTGGGATGGGAGACAGAATCTTGCTCCTGCTCTGGGCTGGGCTCAGGCACAGCTTTACCTGAGCCTTGGCTCGTGGCTGAGGGGGGGCCAGGCCTGCAGGGTGGGGGTTCAAGCCAGATCCTCTTGGTTTTAACCAGATTCAGTGGGAAAATGTAAAAATTCCCCTCTTGGATTCCGCTCGGGTCAGATGAGTATAAAGGACTTTTTGTGTTGTTGACTTCAGCAGACTCAGGTTTCCTCCAAAGGTGTGCAGGGCACCTGTGCTGCTCCAGCTGGGGCTGGTCCTGTCAGGGAGACCAAGACTGCTGTCTTTTCCTGGAGCATCCTGAATTTGGCAGTGTTGAAGTTCCACTGTGAGCAGCTCCCTAGCAGAAATCTGGAGCCTATCCCTGAGCCTCTGGGCTCCTTCAGGCCCTGCAAGGCCACACTGAGGTCACCCCAAAGCTTCTGTTCGAACGGGAGCGCTGGGCTGTCCTGCCCCGCCAGGGACACCCGGGGACACCTGAATCCTCCTGCCCCGTGGAAGTGGAGCTGTTCGGGGGTGTCTCGGACCAAAGCGTGCCTCTGCGGGGATGGGGCTCCTGCACAAACGGGCTGGGGCTGGGGTTTGGCTCTGGGGCTTTGTTGCACCTGTCTGATCTCAAATTCCCTCCCTGCCCGCGGCTTCACATCTTTCTAAACCCCTTCTCCCCTCTGGATTTCCGTGGGGCACAGCAGTGCCCTCCCTGGGCCAGGTTGGTGTGGGCAGGGTGCAGAAAACTCCGGGGAAATTCAACCCTGTGTCCCCGACAGCCTCCGAGAGGTTTGCGGGAGCTCCAAACCTGCCCAGCCCCTCCCTGCCAGGACTCCTGTGCGACGCAGGGGCTGCACGCAGAGATTTCTCCCCCTCTGCTGCTCTTGCCTTGTTTTGTTTCTGCCCGAATCAGTGTGAAATTAGCACCCTGGGAAGGAGTGGCAGAGCTGGCACAGAGGCGAGAGCACCTCCCTCTGTCCTTGCTTCATCCAGGGAATGTCATCCCCATTTTCCTGTCCCAGCCCTGCTCAGGACAGACCCCACACAGGAGGATGAGCTGCACTCACCTGGGCAGGGATGTCCTTCCTCCTCAGCTGGACCAGGAAGTTTTGTTTAGGATATTTTATTTCTTTTATTAAAAACTCCGTTTATTTTACTCATCCAGCCAATTACTCAGTACATTTCTTCCCCAAAAAAGTTTAGCAGGACTTAAGCGGAAGTCCCAATTTCCACAAGTGGCAGATTTTAGCTTTCTTTTACAAAAAAAGTTGTGTTTTCTTGGCAAAGCCTTTTGGTGTCTCTGTGACGTCATGAGGCTTCAAGGAGCTTTTGTCCTGCTCTGTCTGTGGGTCAGCAACACAAACACAAAGCTCCACCTTTGACACAAACCCCATTTTTCCTTCCTTTTTCCTTTCATCTTTGGACATCAAGGCTCAAGGTCAGGGGTGTGTGGGTGTGGTGAACGTCCTGCACATCCTTCCTTTTAAACCCAGAAATTAGCTGAGCAATTAGGAATTAATTCCATGTAATTAGAGCAATGAAACTGCACACCCAGGATGGTGAAAATGACCCGAGAATTTCTGGCAGTAGCAGGGGTGAGTTGTGCTGGGGGTGGTCCTGCTGGGAGCCCCGGGAGGATCCCTGGGGATGGGCAGGGCTGAGCGCTGCTCTCAGAAGTTCGTGCCATGCTTCCCTGACTTCAGCAGCTCCAGGCTGTGCATCTTCAACAGGATTTGATTGTTTGTTGGGTTTTTTTTTGTTTGTTTGGTTGGTTTTTTTTTGTTTTGTTTTTATTTTGTGGGATGTGTGGTTGTGAGTGAGTGAAAGGAAATTCTAGTTGTGCATTTGCAGCTTTTCACACGTTGTCTGTGTTGCTCCTGTTTGTGAGGTCTGGGCAGGATTTTCGCCCTCCAGCTGCAGGTTCCATCCCTTTTCCCCAAGTTCAGGGAAAAAGAGACCTTCACTGTCCTCAGGTCATGGAGGGAAGATGCCAAGGGAATGTGGTGCTGGGATGAGGCTCCCCAGAGCTCCCACACAGCCCCCAGGCTCTGCTGCAGCCACAGGGGGTTCAGGACAGAGCTTCAGGATGGATACCAGCAGGAATTTCCCCGTGGAAAGGGTGCTCAGGGCTTGGCAGGGGCTGCCCAGGGAGGTCTGGAGTGCCCATCCCTGGAGGTGGCTCACAGAGCTCTGGGCTGGGGACAGGGTGGGGATGGGGCACAGGTTGGATTTGATGACCCCAGAGCGCTTTTCCAGCCTCAGGGACTCTGGGATTGGGAGTGCTTCTGGCTCATGGACCAGGCAGGCATGAGCTGTTGTGTTGCACAAGCCCAGAAGGGTGGATTTAATGTTTGATTTAAGGTTGCCTGGACTGTTTCAATTATTGAATTCCTGATTGTTCATAACTTGACTTTAGAAATCTCCTGGTGCTTCTTAAATATCCCCAGTGTTTATGGAACAGCATCAGTGTTAAACAGGCACTGCATGGAAAAAAGGGAAAGGCAGGAATAAAAAGCTGGTCCTTCAGAGCAGCTAAGCATTGTCTGAAACCTGGAATCCCAGACTGGTCTGGGTTGGGAGGGACCTCAAAGGCCATCCAGTGCCACCCCTGCCATGGCAGGGACACCTTCCCCTGTCCCAGGCTGCTCCAAGCCCTGTCCAGCCTGGCCTTGGGCACTGCCAGGGATCCAGGGGCAGCCCCAGCTGCTCTGGGCACCCTGTGCCAGGGCCTCAGGCTGGATCTGGGCTTCCAGAGGCTCCCTCAGAACCTCCCCCTCCAAAGAGAGCCCCTGTGTGCAGGAGGTGGTCTGAGATCCTCAGGTGCAGGCTGTGAGTTCCCAGTGTGGAGCCTGAGATGCAATTCCCATTGCCCCTTGTGCCCCAAGTGCAGACAGCAGCAGAGGAGTGTCCATCCCTCCCTGGAAGGGGATGTGCCTCAAGGCAGAGCTCAGAGGTGAACTAAATCCAGTTTTAAGAACACTGGCTTAAAAATGTCACAGCCACTGGCCCAGGTGCTGCTCCAGCAGCGGCTGGGGTGGGTCTGGCAGGGGCTGGGGTGGGTCTGGCAGGAGTTAACATGGGTCTGGCAGGGGTTAGGGTGGGTCTGGCAGGGGGTGAAGGTGGGTCTGGCAGGGGGTGAAGGTGGATCTGGCAGGGGTTAACATGGGTCTGGCAGGGTTCCTTCCAGCTCCTGCTGTCCCTTCTCAGCAGTTCAGGTGTCGGGTGACATCAGGGCCGAGCAGGGACAAGGTCTGCATTGTGTGCTCGAAATGCTGGTGCACCGAAATTCGAGTCTGGGCCCTCGGGGGCAGTGCCGGGTCTGGACCTGCCTGCTGGGCCAGGTAACCTGTGCCAAAGGCAAGGAAAAGCCTTCTCCCCCTGCTCTCCTTCCCGTGGGTGTCCAAAAGCTGGGCTCCACCTGCTGAGTGCCACATCACATTGGTGCTGGAACCCTGGCTAGTGAGGATTTCAGACTCGGTGCTGCCAGGCACTGACCCCCAAGAGAACACTGCATTGGCCTGAGGCCATGGAGAAAGAAGGCTTCCAAAACTGAATGATCAATCTGAGATTATAAGTATATAGTTTGAATAAAAGTGTGTTATATTGCATAGTAGAAAACTTAGAGTTGAAAGTTTTAGAATATAATAATATATATATAACAAAATAGAAGTTTTAGAGCAGTAGCTAGTCCTTCACCTTCTTCTTCATGAGTTTTAGTATTGTGTAATTAGATAAAAAGTTGATAGATAAACTAACCACAAGTTTTTAGTTATTAAGTTAAAAATAAAAATAATTTGTCATTTCTTAATTAGTTTATCCTAGAAGGCTTCCAAAATTGAATGATCAATCTGAGATTATAAGTATATAGTTTGAATAAAAGTGTGTTATATTGCATAGTAGAAAACTTAGAGTTGAAAGTTTTAGAATATAATAATATATATATAACAAAATAGAAGTTTTGGAGCAGTAGCTAGTCCTTCACCTTCTTCTTCATGAGTTTTAGTATTGTGTAATTAGATAAAAAGTTGATAGATAAACTAACCACAAGTTTTTAGTTATTAAGTTAAAAATAAAAATAATTTGTCATTTCTTAATTAGTTTATCCTTATAAAAGCCTTATGAAAAGAAAAACACAACTCCACTTTTTTAGTTTGTTAGTAAAGTACTATAAAACTCATAGTATATATAGTATATAAATACAGTATATACATGTAATATAAATAAAAACTAATAAACATCTAAGTCCAAACAAAAATATCATCTCACACATTTAATCCCTATCTTAAAAAAAAAAAAAAAATAAATAAAAAATCCACAAATCCCCACCTTGCAGGAGATGGGGACCTGGCCTGGAGGCCAAAACTCTCAGCAGGCTTGAGGAGGCTCAAAGGAAAGAGGTTCAAACCTGTGCAAGCTTTAAATACATTTTACTTTGAGGCTTGTGAAGGTCAGAACAGGCATCAATTATCCTCAGAGCAGGAGGTTTTTCCGCGTGACTGCCCTGGGTGCTGTTTGCAGCCCGCGGGTCAGCGGCCAGGCCCTCCATTAGTGCCCAGCGCTGGGGAAATGAGCCCTGTGCTGGTGGGCAGGGGCAGCACGGGAGAGATCCTTGGAGAGCTCCAGCACGGGCTCAGCTGGTGGCAGCAGAGCTGGAGCGCTGCTGGGTCACCTCGGGTGGGACTGGGTCACCACGGAGCCCGGATCACCGTGGGCAGGACGGGGTCACTTCGGAGCTGGCACCTGCAGTGATGCCCCGTGGGCTTGGGCTGAGGGAAATCACCCTGGTGAGGGCACGGGCTGGCGTCTGTGGAGGCCCTTTGTGCCAGGAACCCAGAGTTTCACTCCTTGTCCGGGAGTCCCAGAGCCATGGAGGCTGGAAGGGACCTTCAAGGTCCTGCAGTGCCACCGAGGCCTTGCACGGACAGGGAAGGCAGCACAGGGACCTGGGGGTTCCTGTCCCAAAAGGAGCTGAGACAGGGATCAGCATGGGAAAGTGAGGGTGGGGCTTGGGGCATCCCATCCCAGGGCCAGGAAGCGAAGCACGGGGAGCAGAGTGCTGGAAGCTGGGCCTGAGGCTGGCCTGGCTGCAGGGACACTTCAGGGCTCTCAGGGTGCTCCCAGGAAAGCTGGATTTATGGGATCAAAGCAGCTCCATTCACTCTTCCCAGGGCATTCCTTCAGTCCTCAGAGCTGGGTCCAACTCCGATCCAGCTCATCCCCAAAGCACAAGGACAGCAAGGTGTTGTTAGGCACAAAGGAGCCATTACCCCAGGTGCCCTACAAACTACAGGCTGAACACTTGTTTTTAACATTTAAAAGCTGAGCCGTCACAAAGGAGGGTGGCTAGCAGGGAAGAGGAGCTGCCATCAGCTTTGAAAGAACAGCAAGTGTTTCATCTCCTGCAGGGTAATTAGAGCTGTTCAAGTGCTTTCTGTGGAAAGCAGATCCTTTCCAATTAAGGACTGGGCTGCTGATTTCAGGCACTTGAAGAATTTATTAGGGAAGATTTGGTGTGGTTGTGCCTGCACTCCTGATGGACAGGATGGCTGGACAGGGACAGGTCACCCCCCAGGGCCTTGGGCACAGCCAGGGATGGATGCTCCCTGGTTCATCCACGGGCTGTGATCCATGGGGAACACTCCCTGCTGGGCATGAGAGAGGAGTTTGTGCTGCTGGAGCTGCTTGAAAACCCCAGGGCACGGAAAGAGCCAGGGCAGGGCAGGGACCCCAGGGAGTGTGCAGAGGGACAGCTGGGCTGGGCTCTGCCCCAGAGCCCCTGAACATTGACATCCAAACAAGGTTCCAGCTCCCTTTTCCTTATTGAACAGCCTGGAATTGCTCTCCTCATTAAATAGCTCGGAATGGCCTTCCTTATGGGATGGGGAGCTTCAGAGTGTCCTCAGTGGGACACTGCAGCCAGGCTTGATCCCAAACCAGGGGATCTCTGGCTCTCAGCAAAGCTGCCTGTGAGCCCCAGGGCTTCCCAGAGGTGGGAATGACCTGTGTGTGTTGTCTTGGTGGTGTTCCATGCCTTTGGAAATAGGGATTCTGTGTTACTTAGCATGGGGTTAAGCAGCAGCTCCGTTTGGAGTGTGCAGTCTGAGGACACATTTTATTGGGATTTTGCTCCTGTGCAGATAGGACATTTATCTCTTGTACTGGGTGCCTCATGTTGGATGCTTTGTCAGCGGGAATGAACCATTTTAATGGATCTCCTGCTGCCTGGACATCCCAGTGCTCCATCCCAGAGGCTGGTATCCAAAGCTGAGCACCAGTTGCCCAGGGACATGAGCTGGACCATAAATCACAGGTTATTCCAAATACCAGAAGGAATACTGGAATATCAGCTGCCTGTTGCATATTTGGATTGCACAGGGGTTGGTGTAATGCTTGGGAATGTTTGCAGAGGGAGAGGAGCCTTGGGGAATTGTTCATGATCCTGATGGGAAGAGCAGGGGATGAGCACTGGGCAGATCCCTGGCTGAGACAAGCCAGGGGAGGAGGCTTTGCCAAGCCCAATGCCATGAGATCAGCACCCAGGAATACTGCAGGGACAGGCCCACCAGCAGGGAATAACAACATCGTTTTAGATTCTCCCAAAGAGGGTTGGGCCTTCTTAGTTCTGACTGGCAGAGTCATTCCAGAATCCAGGAGAGAGTTTTGGCAAGGGAAGACTGGGGGTGGTAAAAGCTGGAAGGTGTCCCTGCCAAGGAAGGGTTTGGAACTGGAGGAGATTTAAGGTCCCATCCAACCCAAACCATTCTGGGATTCAATGCAGGATTTTCTCCTCCAAAAACAAAAGCTCATCCTGCAGCTTCCATGGAAAAACTAGGAGTGCAAACAGAACAGAACCATTTCTGACAAACACAGCCAGGTGCTGAATTAGCCTGGGTCCTTCTCATCCACTCTGACAGAAATCCCAAGGGTACTCCAGGGTCCTGGGCGTTCTGTGGACTCCAGAAGGACTGACCCAGCTGAGTGCCTCTGGGCACTTTTGCAAGGTCTCCTCCACCACTTTCCTCCCAGATCTGGAAAAACACCTCTGGCATGGCTGGATTTGATTTTCCCTGTCCTTGATGCTGCAGGTTCATGGATGGGGAGGAATCCCAGCTCTGGTGCAAGGCCAGAGCTCCCCCATCCTCTGGCTGTGCCACCACTGCTGTGGCTCTGTGGCTGTGCTCTCCTCTCCCCATGCCTGTCAGGTTTTTATACCACAGCTGATATTTTGCTTATCCCCTTTTTCACTTCTTCCAGGGGCTTGTTGGCTGTGAGCAGCGGCAGGAGGGGAAGGTGCTGCTGAGACCATGATGTCCCTGGGTGTCACTAAAGGTAATTCCTTCCTCTCCCAGTTTTCCTCTGTTTCCCCTGCCCAGCTGGAGCTGCTGGAATGTCCCTGCTGGGACAGGCCACAGGGAGGTGTTTCAGTGAGGTGTGAAACCCTGTACAAACCTCTGTGATCCAGCGGGATGCTGATCCCGAGGTCTGGATGGCCACGTCTCCATCTTCCATC
The DNA here is from genome assembly GCF_017590135.1 of Pyrgilauda ruficollis. Classification (NCBI taxonomy): domain Eukaryota; kingdom Metazoa; phylum Chordata; class Aves; order Passeriformes; family Passeridae; genus Pyrgilauda; species Pyrgilauda ruficollis. The sequence continues at coordinate 846,763 of NW_024528488.1, read as the reverse complement.
AGAGCTGGGAAAGTCTCACCCAGCGCTGGAAGCTCTGACAGAGAGGAGTGGCTCGGTGCTGGGATGGACCCCATGTGCCCCGGGGTCCTGTGAGTGCTTCCCTCCCTCTCCCTGCTCTCCCAGGAGGGCTGATCCCGTCCACAGACGAGGATCGCCGCAGGATCATCCGGCAGATGAAGGTTCGCACCACCCTGCGGGGGGACAAGAGCTGGATCCAGCACCACAACTCTGACTCTGACGAAGAGAAGAGCAGCCCCCTGTAAGAACATCTCCTTCTCCTTCCCTTTCCCCGTCAGAATTCCCTGAGCTGCATCACTGATCCACCCCCCGGCCCTGCAGACCCCACAGTGATCCCACCCTGTGTCCAAGGGCAGTGTCCAAACACTCCTGGAGCTCTGGGCTCTCCATGCACCCCGGTCTCCAGCTGCACAAGATGTGCTGTGACAGGTTTTGGGGTGCCCGTGGTGCCAGGCAGTGACACTGCCAAAGGAATTGCTGCTCCTGTTTGTTTCTGATAAATGCAGGCTGGGCAGAAGCTCGGACAAATGTCTTGTGCTGGAGCTGGAATTCAGCAGCCCAGACAGATTGGGAGGCTCAGGAGAGCTCCAAAGCTTTGTGAAGCCAGATTGTTCTTCAGCATCTCAGAGTGACAAACTCAGGGCAGGCCTGGAGGGAGTTTAGGATGGAAGAGGCAGGAGATCAAACAGTTCCCTGGATGTCACACAGTGCCCTGTGCCAGGGAACACCAGTCTGCTCCAGCTCCTCTTTACTTGGGAACAGACTCAATTCCAAATCCCTCTTCTCTTCCTCTCTCTCCAAACCCATGTTCAGCAACCAGTTAACCACATCCTTGTGTTTGCTGTTCCCTCAGGTCTGGACAGGCTGGTGGAAGACCCCCAGCCCCCAAACCTGCTGCTCCCCAGCAGGACAGGTAATTCCAGGGGCCCATCCCACTCCTTCCCTGCTCTGCTGTCTGCTGGGGTCGGTGCAAGCCCTCACCTCACTGTGTGCCCCCCTCACCTCCTGCTGCCAGCACAGCTCTGGGCACAGCCCTGCTCACAGGGGTGTCTCACCTTGGAGAGAGCAGAGACTGGCTCCTGAGAGGTCCAGCAGGATGCAGGGATGACTAATTCAGAGGGAGGGAGCCTTTGAGCCACTGATGCCACAAGGCTGGGCTGGAACATCAGCTGCTGTGCTGGTGCAACCCCTTGGTGCTCCAGGCAGGGGCTCCTCAGGGCAGGGGGAGCCCTGGGTAGGGCTGAGGTTGGTTCAGAGCTCGAGGGGTCTCCAGGAGCTCAGGAGCTTGGAGGAATATCCTGAAACACCAAACTCTTGGGAAGGGCCTGGCCCTGTGTGAGAGCTCTGTCCTCTCCCCTGGGCACTTCCCTGCTTCCCTTTCCTGTGGCAGCTCTCCCCACTCCTGGTGCTCTCCAGGGGAGCCATGCTGTGCTGCCTCCTGGGAATGCACCTGAACGAGTTGGAGTGCAGCTGTTGCTCTCCAGTGATAAAATAATCAGGATCTGCATCATGTGTGATTTCCCCCTCCTGTGCCACCAACCTGGGTCAGAGAACACTGCCACCATGGCTAATATTAATTGGCTCACTTTAAAATACACTTTCCCTATATATATAAAAAAAAAAAAACCTTTATAGAGCCCGTTCTGATGATTATTCATTTGAAAACATCCCTCTAGAGTCAATCCAGCTGTGGGATCCCTCCAGGCCTGCTTAGCTGGATTTTTGCTTTGACATCCATGTGGACATTCCCCTTCAATCCTGGTGCTGCTTTTTCCCCATGTTTTTTACTCCCTGATGTCTGTTCTTTGCACAGGTCCTCTGCCTCCAAGCCTCAGCCTGGATACCTCATCAGGTGGGTATGGAATGGGAGAGATCTGGACTGCAGGGGGAGGAGAACTGGATCAGGAGCAGAAAATGTTCCCTCCTGGGTTCCATCAGCTGGGGACATCCCAGTGCTCAGGGTCAGGAGCCAGTCTTGTTGTTTCACCACTGGTTTGAACTTGGCTCCAAACATTTTCCAGCCAAAAGTTTAAGATGTCCCTTCCCTCCCCAGGGGTGTGTTCACCAGGACCATCGATAAAAGCTCGTCCGTGCCGGATCCTTCACCTTCCAGCCAAGCACAGAAAAAGTACGAGGGTGTCCCCCTGTCCCCTCCTGAAAAGAAGGCAAATGCTGCCTTTCAATTGGGCAGCATTCCTTGCAATCAGAGTGGGGATATTGGGGGCTATGTTGTTGTCCCCCTCCCTGTGGAGCTGCCCTGGGGAAGGAGGTGGGGAGGGCTGGGAAGGTCACATTCCCAGGCATGGTTTGTTTTCCCCCAGCACTTCCCTGAAGGGACAGAGCCGCTCCCCCTCCGGATACAGGATGACCACAGAGGACTACAAGAAACTGTGAGTGGGCAAAGGGAGCAGCTCCTCCTGTCCCTGTGAGCCCTGGGAATGCCCCTGGAGCTGCCAGAGCTTCCACTGGAAACTCCAGTGGTTCCCAGGGCCACCTCCCAGGGCCAGGAGATGCTCCTTGAACTGACACCGGCCTTTGTATGGAGGGGATTTCATCACCAGGCAGGAATAGAGGATGCAGCCTGGGAACTGGGTTTGGAGCTTTCCTGAAGCCTGGAGAAAGGCAGGGCATTTCCTGCCCTGCTTTTTTGTGTCCCAGAGCATGGCTCTGATCTGAAATGGGGATGGGGCCTCTGGACTAAGGAAAAAAGTCCTTCAGGGACATGTGCACCACTATGGAAAACACAGGTGTCTTCCAGGGTCTGAACCAATCCCTTGGATTCATTTCTGTTTGGCTCTTGCTGCCTCTGCCCCAGCCACAGCAGCAATTCCCTGACCCTGGCTCTCTCTTCCCTCCCTCCCCAGAGCTCCGTACAACGTCCGGCAGAAATCCGTGGATGGGGAGGAGGAGGATGTGCCTTTTTCTCCAGATGAGCATAAGAAGAGGTGAGGCCTGGAGGTTCCTCCGTGCTCCTGCAGGGACAGTGACAAGTTCTGTTCCATCCTGGGGGGTTGGTGGACCCAGGCATGGCTCAGCCTGGGTGCAATCCAAGGATAATCACAGCTCTCCCTGCTCCGAGCCCCGTCTGCCCACGGGCCACCGCGCTCCCAACAAAACGGAATTAAAATGCTGACGTGATGCAGCCTGACAGCACGGCCCAGTTACCCAGGCAGCTGGGAAAGACTGTGGGATCCGTGGGCTGCGTGGTGTCCATGGGGAACATGGAGATGCACAAACAGGCAGGAGGGAGGAGCCCAGCTCCCCCCACTGCGGGTGCGCCCCAGAGCTGGGATCGCTCCAGGACTGGCACCCGTGGCCAGCTCCAGGCTGGACTGTCCTTCTCCTACCAGGAATAAGATGAGAGAATCATCCCGGGGTGGTTTGGGTGGAGGAGACCTCAAAGCTCATCCAGTGACACCCCTGCCATGGGCAGGGCACTTTCCACTGTCCCAGGCTGCTCCAAGCCCCAGTGTCCAGCCTGGCCTTGGACACTTCCAGGGATGGGGCACAGGACAGGAACAGGTCTGGTCTCTCTGGCTTCAACCTTGTTGCCTTTGATGGAGTTTCTGAGGCCCCTTTTCCTCAGCCACAAGTCTTGTACAAAGGAAAACTTGGTCATTGTCCCCTGGGGTCCAATCACTAAAGAGCTGGAGAAGGACTTTGGATAAGGGATGGAGGGACAGGACACAGGGAATTTCTGACTTCCCACTACCAGAAGGCAGGGATAGATGGGATATTGGGATGAAATTGTTCCCTGGGAGGGTGGGCAGGCCCTGGCACAGGGTGCCCAGAGCAGCTGTGGCTGCCCCTGGATCCCTGGAAGTGATCCCTTCTCCTTTGGGACACGTGGTAGTACCCAGGTCAGTGCAGACACTTCGTGGAGTGTCAGCCACAGAACCCATGTCCCATTTTTCTGTCCATGGAATCCAATATTGCAACAGTCCAGGTCTGCAATGGATAGTCCAGGCTTGGCACAGCTGCCCTGGGCAGTGGTGGAGGAGTCCCCATCCCTGGAAGTGTTCAAAAAGCCTGTGGCTGTGGCACTTGAGGACATGGGTTATGATGACCATGGTGGTGCTGCTGGCTGATGGTTGGACTGGATGATTTTAAAGGCCTGTTCCAACCTTAACCATTCCACAATTCCATGAAATCTGCTCCCCAGAGCGCAGGAGCTCATTGAGGGTTAGCCCAGCCTGCAGTGGGTTGTTCCCTGCCCGTCCAAGGCTCCAGCCAGCCGGGAGCACCAGGATGAGCAGGCTGTGAGCCCCTCCCTCGCTCTCTCCCCTCTCTAGGACGGAGGCTGCCAACAGCGTCCTGCGGCGCTCGGCCGGCCGCGAGCGCGCCTACGTCCTGTCCGCAGCCAAGAAGAGCAACGGGTGAGTGTCCAGAGGCTGGGAGCGGGACAGGAGCCAGGGACGGGCAGCTGGAGCTGAAGGGAGTCTCCAACACAGCAGCCAAGGCCAGGCCACCAGGGCTCCAAGGGCTGGAGCTCCTTCCCTACAAGGAAAGAGCTGGGAATGTTTGTCTAGAGAAAGGAAGGCTGCAAGGAGAGCTCAGAGCCGTTTCCAGTGCCTAAAAGGGCTCCAGGAGAGCTGGAGAGGGACTGGGGACAAGGCATGGAGGGACAGGACACAGGGAGTGGCTCCCACTGCCAGAGGACAGGGTAGGATGGGATATTGGGAATTAGGAATTGTTCCCTGGGAGGGTGGGCAGGCCCTGGCACAGGGTGCCCAGAGCAGCTGTGGCTCCCCCTGGATCCTGGCAGTGCCCAAGGCCAGGCTGGACACTGGGGCTGGGAGCAGCCTGGGACAGGGGAAAGTGTCCCTGCCATGGCAGGGGGTGGAGCTGGAAAATCTTGAAGGTTCTTCCAGTCCAAACCTTTCCATGGTATCTGCAGGATTCCATGGTATCTGCAGGATTCTGCAGAACTGGGAAATCCTCCAAGTATTCGTTATTGAGAGGGATGAAACTTCCAGAAAAGAAAATCCATGGGAGGCCCTAATTCCCTAAAGCGATCAAGAGTTCCATGTTCAGCCTCAGTCCTTCAGCTGCTCTCTGCAGTTTTGTTGTATTGTGTCATTGGTGTGACACCCCTGGTTGGGGCCAGTTCTGCCTAGAGGGGTGACAGGACCTTGCACACCTGGGGCAGGGTCTGGGGGGGGCTCTGCCCCTGCTCAGGGACTGTCCCTCCAGTCCTTTAATTGCTCCTTAATCCTTCCTCCACAGCAGCCCAACACAGGAATTCCCACCCCTGTTTGCCAAGAGGTAGGTGCTGGACCTCGGGGAGCTGGGGCTGCGTGCATGTACCAAGCTGGGATAGCAGATCCCAGGAGTTTCACAGCAGAGGAAGAACAATTCCTTGAAAAAGGATTCTGGGGGTTGGATCCTGCTGGTTTTTTGGGAGAAGCTGTTGTAAAAACCAGGAATGCATGGTGCTTTGGGTTATGGACAGCCTGAAACTGGGGAGACTCAGCCACAGCCTTCCTGTTTCCTGGGAAGCTGCTCCAGCCAGCCAGGAGAATGCTCCTCAGGCATCTCCCTCCTAGAGCTGTCTGTGGGACAGAGAAACATGCCCAGGGCTCCCTCTGGAACCTAAGAACTCAGCTGATGCTGTGTGGAAAAATCCCACTGACTTGGCTGCATTCTGCCCTTTGGGATGCTCAGCAGGAGCACAGGGAGCAGCAGGAATAACCTGCTCAGGAAACAGGGAAATCATGGCTGGGGGAACCCAGGGATAAGCTCACTGGAAAGCTACAGAAAAGAGGAAATGATGTGGCATTTGTCTCTTTCTCCCGTGGAAAGAATTGAGATAGAAGAGGAGGAAGGACAGCAGAGGAGGAGTCTGACCGTGCCAGGTTCATCCAGGTTTGCTCCGGAGAGCAGCAGGTACTCATTCCTCAGGGTGGGATGTCTGATTCCAGGGCTTTGCCAGCTCTGGGGATAGCTGCTTTTATCAGCTGTCCAAACACAACCAGATGTGGAGAGTTTGCAGAGGAGACCTCCCAGGAAACACTGGAGATAGAAACAGCTCCAGCTGGGATAAATGGGAAAAATCAGTTTCTAAATGCAAGCAGAAAGGCAGATGTGAGTGACAGCAGTGCCACAGAGCACAGGGACACTGCTCAGGAGGCAGCACAGGAGCAGTGGGCACAAGGCAGCATTTGTGCTCCCATGGGAGAAGCTCCTAAAAATCACCTGGGCTAATGTTTTGTTGATTTGTTGATTTGTTCTCTTTTTTTTTTTTTTTTTTTCAGTGCTAATGGGCTAAGAAAAAACAGCCCTGGGTCTTCCTGGGATGAGCCAAAGGCAGCAGCAGCCTCTCCCTCCAGGTAGGAGTTCCAGCACAGCCAGGATGGGTGGGACAGTTTGGGCTGAAGGTCAGAGACCTCTGTGGGCACCACTCTGGGAAAGGGGAGGAACCAAATCCATCTTTCCATGGGAAGCCTTTTCTGGATGCAGACAGCTCTTAATAAAGATTTTATGGCTGAAACCCATGTCAGGATCTGGCAATATTCTGATAGAAGGGCTCAAAACCCAAAAGGAAAAAACCCAAATGTAGATCCTGACTGGTTTGGGTTGGAAGGACTTTAAAGCCCATCCAGTCCCACCCCTGTGGGCAGGGACACCTTCCACTGTCCCAGGTTGCTCCAGGCCCCATCCAGCTGAACCCTTTCTTGCCAAACAGGTATAAGGGAATAATTTTTATTTGTTTTCCAAGGTTTTTGACTGAATCCGTGCCTGGTGTATAAAAAAGGTGGAATAGTTCTCACTGCAAACAGCACTTTGGCTGCTTGTCCTGGTGCTTTTACTGGTGTGCCACTGTAGAAAGTGGAAATTCCTGACAAAATCAGTGCTTTTCATTTAAAATTGCTTCTGAGAAGATGACTTTGCTAGCAAATGGATTGAGAAGAGTGATGATTCATTCCCATTTTCTTCATTCCCATAAGGAACACTCCAGTGCAGGGTAGATTTGCTGCAGCTGGAGCTGGTTTGACCAGGAATTACAATTTTGTCCTTTGTCCTCTCTTGCAGCCCCAAACCAGGCAGCAGGAGCCAAACATCCCCATCCCTGAGTGACACTTCAGGGAAAATCTCCACTTCTGCTGAAATCAGGTGGGTCTGGAGGCCCTGGAGCAGCTTCAGGATCCCCTGAGGGCAGGATGGAGAATTCAGCTCTGCCTGGGGGGATTCTCTGGAGACACAAAATCCTCCAAGACACAGAGCGGCACAGAACAGCAAACACCACCCAGGGAATTCCAGGGAAGGGGCAGAAGAATCTGGGAGGAAACATTCCCAGATGGAAGCCAGGGCCTGCCACAGTTTGAACGTTGCCCAGCTCTGTGCTGAGAATCGGAATCCAGACCTGCAGCCCTTTCTGTGCAGCTCCTGTGGCTCCTCACCCCCTCCCTCACCTCATGCTTCTGCTGTTTTCCCTGCAGGAATGGTGAGGACAAACAGGCCCTGCATGAGAAATTCTCCTTGGAAACGGTGTCCCAGGGTGGAGATGGGTAAGGAATGGGCAGGGGCTGCTCTGTGCTGCTGACCCTGGATTTGCTTGGGAGCAGCAGCTCCCTGCTCCTGGTGTCCCCCAGCCCGGGCTGGGCTGCTCTCCAAGAGCAGCATCTGCTGGCAAAGCTGCAGCCTGGCAGAGATCTCCTCCCTTCCCTCACTGCTCTGGGATTCTCCTCCCTGAACACTCCACTCCCTGAATTTCCCTTTATTTTGCTGCTCCCTTTGCCTCCTGCTGCCATTCCCTGGAGCTGTCCCACCTCCGAGGACTGTGCTGGCTCTTGCTGCCTGCTGGCTCCTGCTGGTCTTGGGCCATGGTTCCATGATCTGCAGTCAGACCCACTGGGCTCAGGAATGCAGCCCTGCCCATCCTCATGGAGAGATTTAACCCCATTTTGTTCCCCAACCAAATATCAGCAGATTTTTCTAGGATGATACACTACAAATGCTGACAAGTCCCATTTTCACTGGAATTTTCCTTTTTGTCCAGTGACAAAGCTCTGAAGGAAAAGCCTGAGAGGTTCCCATGGGATGAAGGGGCCCCCAGAGCCACCAGGGCTTCTACGAATGGAAGGTAGAGTCACTGTGGGATTCCTGACTTGGGCACTGCACAATCCATAAACTGCTGTTCTGGAGCTGGCTGCAATATTGGAATGGATATTTACTGATGGAAAAACAGATTCCATATGGGCTTTGTAGAACTGCTCTCTGCTCTACGAAATGCAGGGGAAAGTCACTGTAGAACATTCCTCAAGTTGTGTCTCTCTTTTCCAGTTTTTCTGAGCACACTGAAGCCAAGAATGAGTTTTACCCACCAGAGTAAGTGGAAAATTCCCTTTTTCTCCTTCATTTTAGAGTGGGGGTAAGTTCTCCTGACCTGGGACTGCTCTATGGATGAGCTCTGGGAGCAGCCCTTGCAGAGGAGGGTGGGCCTGACCCAGTAGCTCAAAAGGCCTGGGCTCTTCCAGCTGCTTTCCTCACAAGAGGATGAGTGGGTTGGATCTGGGGCTCAGCCCTTCAGGAAATAGCCATGGCTCAGCAGGAGGGGGGGAAAGATATTCCACTGGAGCCAGGAGAACCTCATGGTGGATATTTTTACTTCTTGGTGTTCTCCTCTTGCTGAGCTTCCTGCTGGGACCAACCCCCTTCTCTCACAGGTCCAGCTCTGGTTCCTGGCACACACCTGAGGATGCTCCGGAGAAGCTGCTCCGTCCCTCCGAGCCCTCCCAAGGGGACACCAGGTGTGACCCTGCACAGGGCCTGGGGCTGGCACCCTCTGCTTCCAGAGGGAGCTAGGCTGGGAATAAGCAACTTGTCTGGAGTAGGGCTGGGATTAGAATCCAAACTGGGCAACAAAGCAACTGGAAAAGGAAAATCCTGTGTGGGTAAACAGTGGGAGCAGCATCTTTCTGTTCACTGTTACACAACTTCTTCCCAGAGAAGCAGCCTGGGAATTCAGGAGGAATTTCTTCATGGAAAGGGTTGTCAGGCATTGGAAGGGGCTGCCCAGGGAGGTCTGGAGTTCCCATCCCTGGAGGTGTCCAGGGAAGGACTGGAGGTGGCACTCAGTACTCTGGGCTGGGGACAACGTGGGGATGGGGCACAAGTTGGACTCGATGATCCCGGAGGGGTTTGCCAGCCCCTGGGATTCTGGGAGCAGATCCAGCAGTTTTACCAGTGCCTTTAGTGCCTCCATCCCACAGGATTTTTGAGCCTTTGCTCCCCTGACATTGCCAGGGGTACATGGTCAGGGAGGAATTGCTGCTGTTGGCAGCACTCATCTCCCTGGAATTGCTTCCCTCCTTTGTCCATTATTCTGGGATTCGTTTCCCTGTATTGGCCCAACAAAGGCAATGAGGTGAGCAGGTTTCAGTGCCAGGTTGGATGGGACTTGGAGCACCCTGGGAGAGTGGAAGGTGTCCTTGCCCATGGCAGGAGGTGGCACTGGATGGGCTTTAAGGTCCTTCCAACCCAAATCTTTCCATGATTTCTGGATTCTATGACATGAATTCATCCCCCTGAGCTGAGGTGGGGAGGATCCCACAGCCTGGAGCTGCTGCTGGTGATGTAGGAATGTCTTCCCCAAAGTCACTCCTATTGTGCTTTGTCCAGGTGCTCCATCCTGGGACAGGACAGCAAATTCCTGTACAGAGATGTGTGGGAATTTAATCCCAGTAACTGCCTTAGTTCCACCACCAGCCTCTACTCCTCTTGGATAGGATGGCAAATGGGTTTTTCTGAGGGAAAATCAGTTCTCTGAGACAATTCTTTCCTGTTTCCTGGGCTACAAAGTGCTGTGTTGCTGTTCCATACAAATCCCCTGGAAAGTTTTGGAAGCTCTAAATTCCCTGGTTTTTTGCCAGGTCACCCTTGCAGTCCGATGTCCCCTTTCATTCCACTGAGAGAGCCCCTGTGCACATCGAGGACACAGAATATTCCTTTAACAGGTAAGAGTAGGGTGAGTTTAGTGGGTGTAGGAACAATTCTGAGGATAAAGGGAAACCTGAATGGGCAGGCACAGAAAGAGGCTCCTTCACCTGCTTTTTTCTCAAGGATGGAAACAACTGAGGTTTAAATAAACCAAGAGCTTTGTGTTTATCCCCCTCCATCTCCTTTAAGAGCAGCACTCCAGATTTTTCCTCCTCCTGTGCCCTCAGTGGGGTTCAGTCACTTCCTTTCAATTCCCTGATAATCCAGGGATGCTGGAGCAGCAGCAGGGAGCTGGGAGCAGCTGGAGAAGAGGGACATGGGCTGTCCTAGAGGAAAGTCCAGTGCAGGCTGGCACAAGGCTGGCCTGGTGAGCAGAGCAGTGCCAGGATCCAGGTGCCAGTTTTTAGGGATGTGATGGATGTTGCTGTGGTTTCCAGCTCTGCCCTGGGCTATGAGGAGAGGAGCAGCTCCACGAACCCTGAGGGCCCATCCCACCACCAGCCCTACTGGGATGAGACAAGGTGAGGACTGGGGGACTGGGGTGTCTGGGGTTGGTGATCTGGGATGTCTGGGTACTGTGATCTGGGATGTCTGGGGTTGGTGACCTGGGATGTCTGGGGTTGGTGACCTGGGATGTCTGGGGTTGGAGATCCGGGATGTCTGGGGTTGGAGATCCGGGATGTCTGGGGTTGGAGATCTGGGATGTCTGGGGATGGTGATCCGGGATGTCTGGGGTTGATGATCCGGGATGTTTGGGGTTGGTGATCTGGGACATTTGGAATGGCTCTGGACAAACTGGCTCCTGCTCCTGGCCTGCTCCTCTCCAGGGAATGGGTTTCTGCCCATCCCAGCATGGATTTTCCCAATCCTGGATCTCTGGTTTAGATTTCTGGACTCAGCCAGCCTCACTGAGAGGGGTCAAGGAGCTCCTGGCCATGACAGCCCCCCAGAGCCCCCCAGGCTGAAGGATCCCACTGAGCCCAGCAGGGCTGGGTAAGGAATGGGATATTCCCCCTGCCTTCTGTGGGATGAGGGGTCATTCCTTGGGCATCTTCCCTCCTGCTGATAAATATTCTCCCAGGTTCTCCTTTTCATAGAATCATGGAATTGTTAAGGTTGGAAAAGACCTCTTGGACCAAGTCCAAGCATCAGCCAGCAGCATCACCACATTCAGCACTAACCCATGTCCTCAAGTGCCACACCCACACATTTCCTGAACGTTTCCATGAAGAAATGGAAAGGACAACCCTTTCCATGAATAAATTTTTCTCAATATCCAACCTAAACCTCCTCTAGTGCAACTTGGGGCCTTCTTGTGCCTGATTCTAGTGCTGCTTCTAGTGGATGAACCTTTTACCATGGTTTTATGGGAAAACCTGGGAGAAAAGATCCTCCTTAGCTGGAGCCATCAAACCCTGTCCAGCTGGGCTGCCAGGAGTTGCTTCCTAGACTTTAGATTTGGGAGCAAAGGGTGTCTAGGGAGAGACAATAAGCAATCAAATTTGGTATTGAGCTCCATAGTATTGCTGGGTCTGGTTTTGAACTTCCCCAATCAGGGCTGGGTGTCCACATGGGAGGACTTTATGGACTGATTTCCTTTCTTTTGTCCATATTTTCCACCTAAACTGGAAGAATTGAGGCTCTTGGTTAAACTGGGCACCCTCCCAGGTGTGTCAGTGAGAACACCTTGGAGTCAGAGGGTGAGCAGAGTGTTCTTCTCCCCAGGTCAGAGCTTCGCTCCCAGGACACTGCTGGGAGCAGGGACAGGGACTTGGGAATGTCATCCTGTGTTCAGAGTGAGGAAAGCACTGCAAGAAGGCAAGAGTGATAATGGGACTGCTTTTCCTGGTGGAAGGATGTGGGGAATTTGCTGCAGGGGGCTCTGGAGGAGGGACTAAAGGTGCTGTGGTTGGGGTCCTTCCTTTCAGCCCTGCTTCTTAAGAGGTCTGGATTTTCTATCTGTTTTTTTCCCATCACTTTGGGTTATTTGAGGACTTGGTTTAGTGCTGGGTGGTTGCATTTGATGATTTTAGAGGGCTTTTCCAACCTAAACAGTTCTGTGATTCCATGATTCTCTCTGGTACATTTCCATGCAGGGATATTGCACTTTTTTTTTTTTTTTTTTTCCTTGAGGCAGGAGATTCTCCAGAGGCTACATCTCCATCCCACAGGAATTCTGTGCTCAGAGAGCTTCCACAAACCATACAGATCTCATGTCTTGGCAGGTCCAGCTCTGTTCCTGGAGGAAGCAGCATCCCAGCTCCAGAGATTCCACATGCAAACGAGTCTGAGCCACGCCGGGACAGGTGCGGAGCCGGGGCACGAGGACATCCCTCACATACTTCCAGGTCTCCTTCCTGGCCTGTCCCAAGGCATCCAAATGCTCATTTCCTGGTCTAGAGAATTCAGGAACAAATACAGGCTCTGCTAGTGCTACCTTTCGCCCTGGAAGGAGCACAGCCCTGCAGGGATCTCCCACAGGAATTGTTGTATTTCAGCATCAGAAGGACCTGGAGCTTCTGGAGAGAGTCCAGAGGAGGCCACAGAGCTGCTCTGAGGCCTGGAGCCCCTCTGGACCTGATCCTGTGATTCTATTAACACCATGGTGCCCCATTTTTCCCTGTTCCCTGTAGGAAGTGGCAGGATCTACCCTCAGCAGACTCTAAACACTCATGAAAGCTGCTCAGAGCAAAGACACCTCTTGGCTTTATGGTCAAACTGGTTTTAATTCTTTAGCAGGTCTGACTTCAGCTCCCAGGAGAGTGTTCGCAGTGCCTACGAGCCCCAGCCCCCCATGCCTCTGTTCCAGGAACGCCAATCCTTGGGAGGCTCTGTGCCCAGCCACAGGATTCCAGGCTACGTGGACAGTCAGCTGTTCAGCATCAGCAGGTGAGGATTTGGGGATGGGGTTTGGGCATGAGGATTTGGGGGTGAAGGGTTTAGGATGCAGAGACAGGGAAAGCTGCTGGCATGGGATACTTTCAACTGTCCCAGGCTACTCCAAGCCCCATCCAGCCTGGCCTTGGACACTTCCAAGAATGGGGCAGCCACAGCTTCTCCAGGCAATATGTTTGGAAATGCTTTGGCTTGGCTCAGGTGTTGGGTTTGGAGCCTGCTGCCCCTGTGGAGCACAGACCTGGCACAGGGGAAACAGACAGAGCATGGGGGAGTGCATGATGGAACCACGGAATCATGGAGTCCTCATGGTTGGAAAAGGCCTCTGTGATCATCAGCTGTGTCACATGGTCACCACCAAGCCACAGCCTCAAGTTCCACATCCACACATTTTCTGGACGCTTTCAGGGACACGGATTGCACACTGTGCCAGGGTTTGGCAGTGCCAGAACCAGGCAGTGACTGTGAGCCCAGCGTGGGGACTCCACAGATTCCTGCTTTGTGTCCCCCCAGCAGGCCCAGCCCAGATCCCAAAGGGAGCGTTTATTCTGGGAGCAGCAGCCCCAGGAGCAGCTGGTATGACAGTGCCAGGGGGCACGGGGACTTCAACCCCCCTGCAGCACGGTGAGTCCAGGGCTGGGATCCCAGCTTCCCCAGGCAAGAAACTCCCCACTGCCACACTCACTCAGCGTCCCGGTGTCCTGATCCATCTGCTAACTGCCTGGGTGTGCATGTGTTGGGTGTGCCCTGGCTGTGGAGTGGGAGGGGTCAGTGCCCAGCAGGGAGATTCCATCCGAGATTCCCTTCCTGTGTGAGGATCCCTCAGGTGGCCAAACTCAGAGCCTGAGACTGTTCCACTTCCTCTTCCCAGCCACGACTCCCTTCCCAGAGATCCCACCATGTCCATGTCCCAGAGAAGCCACAGGGTGCCGTTCTACATAGACAGCTTAAACTCTAACAGCTCCAGGTAAATGGGGAGTCACAAGGGCTCCGAGGGAAATTCCCCAGAAATTTATGACATAGGAGCCAGCAGGCAAAGCCAAGAGCTGAGAGAGGGAGGATTGGTTTCCAGGGAGTGGATGCATGATCCAGAGGTACAGACCAGCTCTTAAACCATTCCTAGCTAAAGCTGCCTAGCAGAGGGTCTGGGATACATCCAGAAAATCCCTGGAGATTTTTCACTGTGTGGGAGGCCAGAAGAGAGGGACAGGAGAATGGGGAGCTGGTTCCTGGCCAGGAACTGGCCTTTGCTATGGGAAAACAGAGATCACAGCAAAGAGAGAGGGCCACTGTCCCTAGAATGCCAATGGTTAAATGACAGAACTGCTCCCAGAACAAGGCTGTTGGAAGGGGCAGGAGGTATCCAGTATGGAATACCATTATCCTGGACCCCCTGCAGTCCCTCCTGGCAGTGCCAGCCCATCCATGTGCTGTCTGATGGATGCAGCTACCAGTGCAAGGCTGAGGGATCTGTAACAAGGAGTGGTTGTGGGGGTGAAGGGGAGGCTCTGAGAGGATTGGCTCTAGGAAAGGTCAGCCTCATTCCAGGTCTCATTGCTGAGTGGATGGACAGAGCTGTTTTCCATAGTTTTGTTGCATTCTTCCTTCAAATTACTGAGTTGGGGACAGTTCCATTTGCCTTGGGAATGTTCCCATCTCCTGCAATTCCTCCTGTACCTTTTCTCCCCCTGGCTGCTCCCAGTCAGGCTCCCACTCACTCAGCCCATCCTCATTGGAAGATCTCATTGGATCTTCCAGCTCATGACCCTACAAGTGAGCCTTCCCCAGATCCCTTCTCCAGGACAGGATCTCTGTCCTGTGGCAGGTGTAGAAGGAGAAAGGGATTGGTTTGGTCCATGACAAGGTCTGGCAAAGGGCTGTGCTGTCCATCTGCCCTCCCAGCAGTGGCAGCTGATCTCCTGGCTGCCAGTTTGGATCCTGCCATGGCTCACAGACTTTTCCCTCTCTCCACAGGCTCCTCTCCAGTTCCAGTGAGAGGCTCTGCAGCTCCCACCACAGCTCTGGGTACCAGCCTGACTCCAGCACTGCCGGGTAAACAACCGAGGGGGGCGCAGTCCCCTCGCTGCAGGGTGGGAACATCCTGCTTGTGAGGAATCCCGGCTTTGGCACCTGGCTGGTGTCACCTACTGTGGCCAGCAGGGCCAGGGCAGTGATTGTCCCCCTGCTGGGCACTGCTGAGGTCCCACATGGAATCCAGGGGTCAGTTCTGGGCTCCTCAGGAAAGGCAGACCCTGCGGGGCTGGAGTGTGTCCAGGGAAGGGAACGGAGCTGGGGAAGGGGATTGGAGCCCCAGGAGCATCTGAGGGAGCTGGGAAGGGGCTCAGCATGGAGAAAAGGAGGTTCAGGGGGGTCCTTCTGGCTCTGCACAACTCCTGACAGGAGGGGACAGCTGGGGGTGGGGTCAGGCTGTGCTCCCAGGTAAGAGGGACAGGAGGAGAGGGAACGGCCTCAGGCTGGGCCAGGAGAAGTTGAGGTTGGTGGTGGAAGTGTCCAGAAAATGTGTGGATGTGACACTTGGGAACATGGTTTGGTGGTGACCATGGTGGTGGCACTAATTGATGGCTGGATTTGATGATCTTAAAGGTCTTTCTCAACATTAATGATTCCATGACATAGAAAGAGCCTGTGCTCAGGTTTAAGGGAAAAAAAGGGGTTTCTTTCCTTAACCATGACAGGTCTTAGTGTAAGAAGGGAGGATTAATCCCAGCTTTTAGGCAGCAGTGGAAATGTGCCATGGAAAAAGGCTGATTAATTCCTGTCAGGGCTGCAGGCTGAGGGTGGAGGGCACAGGGCTCAGCCTGCACGGAGCTGCACCAGGGTGGGACATGGAATTCTGGAGCTGGGATTGGAAAAAGGCAGGAATATGCAAGGGAGGTAAAAATGTCCCCAGCCAAGCAGCAGCAGTTTACACATTGGCTGAAAACACTGGAGATATTCCAGAGGCAGAGCAGCCCCTGGAAGCAGCGCTGTGCAACAGGGCTCGGGGTAACGGGGGAGCTGGGAGCTCTCCCCGTGCTCATTGTGTGCCTAATCCTGACGGGAGCTGGGAAAGACTTATCCCTGAAACCCATAACTGGATGAAAGGGTTACATTATCCATCCCATTCTTTCCAATTAACTCGATTTGTTTTGGTGGGTAATTAGAGGAGTTGGTATTTAGCAACAATGCTCGATAGGCAGGATTTATTCCAGAACAACGGCACCCGATCGCTCCGAGCCTCTCCCGCACGCGTTCCGTGTCGGGGGCACACACACGGTCCCTGCCCGAGCCCCAGCCGCTCTTTTCTCATGCAAATGTTTCCCGTTTTCCCAGGAGAGGGATCCTCTTTGTCAAGGAGTACGTGAACACTGGCGGCTTTGCAGCTTCGCCAAGCCACGGCAGGTAGGGAGCGCTGGGGACACTCGGTGTCACTGCCAGGTGTCACTGCCAGGTGTCACTGCCAGGTGTCACACCCGTGTGTCACACACGCGTGCAGAGCCCAGGACTGGGCTTTGCCGCCTCACACATCCCACCAGGAGGGAGCAGCTGGAGCTGATCAGCCCGGGGGGGTTAACTGGGAGGGCGGGTTCTACTCTGTGGAGTCCTGCCCTCTCCTCCTTTGTGGGGGTGACAGCAGGACCCGTGTCCCACTGCTCCCAGGGGACAGGCCAGCTCCTCCTGGAGTGGCTTGGTGTCTGAGGTGGGTGAAAACACCACACTGCAGGCTTGGCACTGTGAGTCTTCACTGTGCACCTGTAAACAATGACTGGAATGCATGAGGAGAGTGTGGAGGGTGAGGGCTCTCACGGAAAAACTTCATTATATGAGTTTAAAAAGGTTAAATTGTACATTTTCAAGCTTAATTCTTCAGTCCTTTGAGTTCTGCTCAAGTGAAGCTGCCCCAGACTGGCCCCAGTGTGACAAGAGCAGGATTTGGCCCCATGCACATCATCCTCACAGTGATGTGGCACCAGTTCACACCAGTTTGAGGCTCCCTGTAGGAATTATCCTCCCTCAGCACTCTGCTGTCATCCCTGGGGGAGCTGATTACACTCCCTCCATCTCCAGCCTGTCCCAGAGCTCAGCAAAGCTGCTGTCAGCAGCCACAGATAAGCCAAATATCCAGGAAACTCAAGCAGAGAGGCAACACTCAGCTGGATGAGGGGTGAAACCAGGGATGTGCTCTGTGCCTTTTCCTGCACAACAGTGCAGGATTTGGAGTTGTAGCAGTGAAAAGCTGCTATTTGTAGGGGCCAAATGCAAACATGAGGGTCCTTGTGAGGCCAGGAGAATTTTGCCTGGAGAGTCCTCTCTGGGGGTACTTAAAGGTTCCTCTTTGTGTCCTGGGAAGGCACTTGGAGGACCTTCTCCCAAGGAACAGGTAGCCAGGATATTCCAAATCATTAGATTAGATTACGATTCTATCCAAAATTCTCTTCCCATATATCACTGCCAAGTGCTAATTTTTGCCTCCTTCCTTCCACAGTGGCAGCCTTGTGGATTTGAGTGACCTGGAGAGAAGCAGCTACAGCCACCACAGTTACCTGTCCAGTGCTCCCCTGCACAGGTAGGACAGGGCAGGGCTGCCTTGGGCAGGTTCATCAAATTCTCAATCAGAAATGATTGCAAGGGTTTGCTTTTTGAGGACACTGGGGTGTGTTTGTGGAACAGCAGCACAGTAAATGGAAATACAGTGACATGGACTCCAAGTCAGAGTGCAGAGCAGGCCACCAATGTGGTCAGAGGGATGGAGCACCTCTCCTGTGAAGAAAGGCTGAGAGAATTGGGGTTGTTCAGTCTGGAACTGAGAAGCCTTATGGTAACCTAATTGTGGCCTTCCATGGCCTGAAGAGAGCCCACAAGAAAAATGGAAAGGCATTATTTCCAAGGCCCTGGAGTGACAGGACAAAAGGGAATGCCTTCTCACTGACTGAGGAAGGGTTAGATGGGATATTGGAAGGAAATTCTCCTCTGGGAGGGTAGGTAGGCCGTGGCACAGGGTGCCCAGAGCAGCTGTGGCTGGAAGTGTCCATGGCCAGGTTGGACACTGGGGCTCGGAGCCCCCTGGGATGGTGGAAGGTGCCCTTGCCCATGGCAGGGGGTGGAACTGGATGTGCTTTAAGGTTCCTTCCCACCCAAACCATTCCATGATTCCACAGCTGTAGTATTCTGAGATCTGTCCTGCCCCACTGCTGTGGGGCACCCCTGGGACAGCACAGTCCCCTCTTCTGTCACTCACACAGTTACACCTGTGGGAGCAGGCTGCTGATGGACAGCAGTGCTGATGGCTGGGATAAACCCCTGGCACCAGTGCTGGGACTGGAACCATAGCATCACAGAGGCATCCACTGCCCTGTTCTTCCCAGGTCCAGCGAGCCCCTGTGCAGCTACTGCAGCCGGGAGATCCGAGACTGCCCCAAGATCATCATAGAGCACCTGAACATCCACTGCCACGAGTACTGCTTCAGGGTAAGCCCAAGTGCCTGTCTGCTGGGAATGGCAGGGCTGGGAGCAGGGATCTTCCTGCAAATTCCATCTCCAGGCCTTCAGAGGGTGTGCCAAATCCTTGCATACATAGGGTGTGCCAAATCCTTACCTCACACTGGGACAAAAACAGTCAGGCAGTCACAGGTGTCCCCAGAAGGTTTTCAGGTCCTTGAACAAATGTTAGAACAAGGAGAATTCTTTATTATTGGCAGCATCCTCAGAACACCCTCATGTCCTTGCCCCACTGTCCTTGGGGAAGACTTGCTGCTTTGTGCTCTTTGTGCTCTAGTGGAGGTGGCTGAATCCTCAAACCCTGCAGGGCTTGCAAGGAAGTTGTGTGGGGATGTGAGGAAGGTGGGAAGAGGAAGGATGGGGAGTGTGGGAGGAAGAGGCCTGCAGGGACATTTGGCTGTTGTAGGAAAGTGCAGCCTCAACGGTTGCATCCTCACCTTTTAATAAAATGATGCAGAGACCTCTGCCCCTCCCTTCTGCTGTTCCTGTGTGGGGTTTTGCCCATTGTCCAACCTCCTTGTTTTCCCTTTGGCAGTGTGGAATTTGCCACAAAGCAATGGGAGATCTCCTGGATAAAATATTCATCCACCGGGACATTGTCCACTGTGACAAGTGCTACGAGAAGCTCTTCTAGGTGGGTTTCCAGGTCCCCTTTCTGAAAGCATTCCCAGGGGGATGGCTGGGTGAGAGCTCAGGGTTCACTGGTGAAGGGCATTTACCTCTCACATTTCCAGGGTGACCAGGCAGGGATCTTGCTGGGGTGTTCAGTGGGAAGCAGTGGCCTTGCTGCAGCATTGGCTGGAAACTCACTTGTGCTGTCCCGGGGGTGTTGGTTGGAGCCAGAATCTCGTTGACAAATAGGCTGTGGTGGCTTCCCGGGGGTGACAGGCAGAGGCTGGCTTGAGTGATGACAGAAATGTCCCTCAGAGGTGGAGAGTCCCCACGGAAGGCAGTTAAAGGTTCCTCACTGTGTCCTGAGCTGACCCCCTGTGTGCAGGGACTGCGGGTGGTTTGGAGCTGTGACACTCCCCTGACAGGGACACAGCTCCTGGGCGGCAGGTGCAGCTACTCCTTTAGTAAAGATCCTCCGAGCT
Source organism: Pyrgilauda ruficollis (assembly GCF_017590135.1). Taxonomy (NCBI): domain Eukaryota; kingdom Metazoa; phylum Chordata; class Aves; order Passeriformes; family Passeridae; genus Pyrgilauda; species Pyrgilauda ruficollis. Next base: position 827,318 of record NW_024528488.1, on the reverse strand, counting down.
GAAAACCTTCGGGTAGGGTTGTACATTCCAACAGATCGACAGGAGCGGGTTGGGCACGGTTTGATTTTGTCAGATTATCTGGAAGGAGCAGGAGGTGCCATGGCAGCGACCAGAGCTGCTGTTCTGGGGCTGGGAGACCTCGTGTGCTCCCGGTGCCTCCCGGCACAGAGCAGGAGGAGGAGGAGGAGCAGGGAAGGGGGTTCCTGCCTCGCTGCTCCCCGTACTTGGTAATGGGATGTGACTGGTGAGGTGCCCATCCCCGCACGCTCCCGGCTCCACCGACATCCAAGGTCGCATTCCCGGCGGGATCTGCCCGTGCTCAGCCGCTCTTTGTGTGCTTGCAGGGCCCTGCGGAGCTGGGAATGCAGCCCCTGCCCGGCGGCACGCCTGGGAATACCGCAGCTCCTGACTGGCTGAGATTGCAGAACTCCCGCTCCTGCTTCCCTCAAGTTCTTTTTCCTCTCGCTGCCCCGTGGCCGTGGATGAGTTCAGCACCTGCTGGTTGATGCTGTCACCTGCACCAGGCAAGAGTGATGGGAACGAGATACGGCAACCTCCTCCTCGAAGATAACATTTTCCAGAGGTGCTGAGCCCCCCAGCCTGGCTTTAGCTGCATGAAGATTCCGAGTGCTCCCGGAGCTGGGAGTCAGGCACAGCTCCTCAGGTTTATCCCAGCTAATTGTCACGAGTCTGTCCTGATAATATTTGTATTTCTTTCCCTTGTGCAGCCAGGCTCTGCGAGCTGGCACACAGACACTGGGAGCCTTAACACTAAATTTGGATTCTTGGGAGGGTTTGAATTTAGTCCTTAGTGAAAGCCTATTTCTGTGTCTTTCAACCCCAAATTCAGCCTAGAAATAGCTTCTGCCTGATTTCCATTTGCTTTCTCCAGGATTCCAGGAGCACTTGCAAACTCTATTCTAATTGTGTGTCAGATTTAATTCCCCTTCCTGCCTCTTCCCTGAGGATGCCGCAGCAGCACTTGTGGCTGCTGCCTGCTTGGGGAGATAACAGTGTCCTTCCCCTGGGGTTTAACTCCAGCTCTGAGGGCAGGCGTCCTGTGCCAGAGCAGGGGCATCTCGATTCCCTCTCCTGACAAAGAGCTCTGCTCAGCTGAAATCCCACTTTCCCCCCTCAGCAGGGCTTTGCCCAGACCTCTCATTGCTGTAGGTTGTTCACAGCCCAAATGCTCACTAACAGCATTGAGCTTCCAGCAGATGCTGCACTCAGTAAAATCAGAATTGTGTCATTTTAACCCTTATCTCAGAACTGAGGGGTTGGGAACGCTGAATACTGAAACCTTTCAAAAGTCAGGTGTCCAGACTAACTGTTTCCTCATGGGAAGCATTAGGAATCATAGAACTATAGAATCCCAGAATGCTTTGGTCTGGAAGAAGTTAATCTATTTTAAAGTTCATGGGCAGGGACACCTTCCATGAGCCCAGACTGCTCCAAGCCCTGTCCAGCCTGGCCTTGGACACTTCCAGGGATCCAGGGGCAGCCACAGCTGCTCTGGGCAACCATGGCTTCCCCATCCTCACAGCCAAGAATTGCTGAAAACCAAACTTCTCCTAAAATCCTGTAATTACCTGGGGAAAAAGGAACGCTGATCCCCCATGTGAATTTTTGTTTGTTTGAGAGCAGCTGAGGGAGCTGGGAAAGGGGCTCAGCCTGAAGAAAAGGAGGCTGAGAAGGGACCTTCTGGCTCTGCACAGCTCCCTGACAGGAGGGGTTTTTTCCCCTTAAAGACATGTATCACCCAAAAGGAACCTGCAGCTATTATAAAAATGTTATGCTTTATGATTTGTATTGGTCTGAGCTTTGAAGAATTGCTGACCCCACGAATAAAAAACAAATGAATTATTCAAAGAGGTGAATCTTCCTGGTATTTGTGGAGAAGGGTCACCTGCACACAGATTTTTTTCCTACATGATGGATGAGGTAATGCATTTTCTTTAACAAAAAGATCTTATTTCTCTTGGGATTCTGCTGCTTGTGGGGACCAATCTTGACCAAATTATTTCACATGAAATCAAATAAATAAATGGTAAGAAATGTGCTGGTGGTGACTGAGCAGAGGCAAACCCATCCTGGCACTGCAGCTCCCATGGTGGCACAGGGACCTCTGCTTTTGGAAATCCCATCTTCTGCACAGACCAAACTTCTCCAGAGCATCTGAAAATTAACAACAGAGTGACACAATTAACACTAGCCCAGCTGACACCAGGACAGACCTTGAGCAGTGTCAGTGCCGGATGTGGTGTTCAGGCCGACCGGTACAAAAACGAGATTCTGCTCATAGCGTGTGGCCTTGGTGACTGCCAAACATCAAACGCTTCTTATCAGGAGGTGCCAGAGGCTGTGTGTGGGTCCAACAGGCACATCTGGGAAGAAGATGTCAAAGAATGGTGCTACTTTTATTGTTGCTTGATACAACTGTCCTGAAGAGATGTTACAAGCACCAAAGCTTTGGGAGATGCCAGCTAAGCTGTGTTTTGTGCATTTTTCTGGATCACATGCACAGGGAGAGACCCTTTCCCTTTCACTCATCCCTTCCCTACTCAGCCCTTTCCCCCTCATTTGCTCCTCTTCCTCTCTCCCTTTCCCTCTTCCCTCACTTCCTTGCCTTTCTCCCTCCTTCCCTTTCCTCCCCCTCACTCTCACAGCCACTCATTCACCCTTTCTCCCGCACTTACCCCCTTTCTGCCATCACTTACCCCATTCCCTCTCACTTCCTTTTCCCCCTTTTAAACCTTTTCCTCTCATTGATATCCACTCCCCCATTCACCCCTCTTCCTCCTCACTCACCTCCTTCCCACCATCACTCCTTCATTTTTCCCTCACTCATCCTTTTCCTCCTCTTACCCCTTTCCCCCTCACAAACCCACTTTCCTCCCTCACCTGCTCCATTTCCCTATAATTCCCTCATTCCTCGCTCACCCATTCCATTCCCCTCTTAACTCCCCTCTTTTTCCCCCACTTGCCCCTTTCCCTTACTTACCCCTTTCTGCCATCACTTACCCTTCCCCCCTTTTAACCCTTTTCCCGCCACTCCCACTTTCCCCCTCATGAATCCCCATTTCCCTCATCCATCCCTTTTCCTCCTCACTCACGTCCACATCCCCCTCACTCCACTCACCTCTTTCCCATCATCACTCCCCGCTTCCCCCCTCATCCATCCCCTTTTTCCCCTTCTCACCGCCATTCCACCTCACTTCCCTTCACCCCTTGCCCTCGCCCGCCCTTCTCCCCTCACTCCCGTGCCCCTCACCCGGGGCTGCCCGCGCTCCCTCCCCGGGCCGCCCCCCGCCCGCCGCCGCCTCAGGCGGCCCCGCGCAGGCGCAGCGCCCCCATCCCCCGTTCCCCACACAGGGGTGGGGGCGGCGCCTCCCGCCGTTCGCGGGCCGGGCTGAGCCGCCGGAGAAAGGCGGCACCGGCACCGACCGGGCGGGCGCCCGCCCTCCGACCGACCGCCATCCGCCTGTCCGGCCGTCTGTCCGTCCATCCAGGTACCGTCCGAGGGGGAGGGGTGCCCGCCGCGTTCGGCTCTGCCTCGCTCGGTGCGGACCGGCCGCGCCCGTGCCCCCCGCGGGGGTCGCGTCCGCCGGTGCCGCACAGCGCGCGCCCCCATCACGGCCATCGGAGCCCTCCACAGACCCTCAGCCCGTCCCTTGCCTCACCCCCCGGCTCTTGGAGCTGCACGGAGCTGCCACAGCCCCCCGGCCATCACAACCCCCCGGCCTCTCAGAGCCCTCTCGCAGTGCTCATGGCCATCACAGCCCTCGCAGCCCCTTCACTAGAGCTTCCCCTCTAGCTCTTACAGCCCCACGCCCATCATTGCCCCCCAGAACTCCCCCACGCAGTCTTATGGCCATCAGAGCCCACTCATAGCCACCCCCTGGTTCTCAGAGCCCCCGAGAGCCTCCCCAGAGCCTGCACCCCCATAAGCCCCATGGCCATCATTGCCCCTAAGACGCCCCCGACCCCATGGCAGCTCCCCCAGCCCCTCCACAGTCCCCTTGCTCACCCTTCCCAGCCCCTGCAGCCTCCGAGCCCCGCTGGCCCCGGCAGCCCCGGGGGTGAGGGACCGTTACCCTCGGTGAGACACCCGGATGTCTGCTCGGCGAACTCCGAATTATTGTCTCCGACCCGCTCACGGCTGCCGCCTTTTTGCCTTCTTCTAAACGTGTTTTATTTCTTCCCCCCGATGCACAATGAAATTAACTTTCACAGGTTTGTATCTCTTCCCCCGCGTGTCTTTGCTGGGGGTTTTTTTTGGGGTGGTTTTTAGACTTCGTGGCTGTGGGGAAAGACTGAACGCTTTTCAGCTGCTCTTCCCCCTCAACGTGTGTTTTCCTCACGTGAATTTTTTTTTGCAGCTCCTCACCCTTGAAAGGGAACCGATTTTTTGGGTGACCCATCTCCTTAATTCCCCTCCTTGAGCCACTGTTTTGCTTGGACAGTGGAACTCCGCTGGTGCATCCTCAGAGTTGCTGAGCTTTGGGATATCTCTGGGAACCACACTGCTCCTTCCTCGGAGATCTCCTTGGAAATCACACGGTGCAGTTACCCGAGGGGATCCTGTGGGTTTCAGGAGTGGGAATCCATGTGAGGAGCTTTTTGAAGCTGGCACATGGGTGGGAATGGGATTGCTTGGTAACTCCACAGTAAAATTCCTTTCCCCAAGGCAGAATGCCTTCAGCAGTGCTGCTTACAGGCACGGGTTTGGAATATGGGTGGAAGGTGTGCTCTGTTCCTCACAGCTCTTCCTAAGGGCTGTTTGTATTTTTTTATTAAATCAAGTGGAAGTTGAACATTTCTATCTTGCAGATAGAGCACCAAAATAACACTTAAAAATCAGGTAAAAAATCCCTAACAAAACAAAATATATTTTTAAAGAATTGTACCCAGCTATTGCTGTTACAAGTGCCTAAATAATAGAGAGATGCTGAGGTACTTATGGGGGTGTCTGTAACCTTGCTTTGTGTGACACTGAGTTTTTGTGCTTTCCTTTGCCCACTGACACTTAAAAACAAATGACTTTTTCGGGCAGCAGAGGGAGGGGGAACAGCATCCACAGCCACAAGAAGTCAGGGTTTGATTGCAGTTGTAACAAGTGCATACATTTTTCAACTTTGAATTGGCTGTGTTGACTCACTCCCTCTTCTCTGTCAGTTTGCCCTCCTGCAAAATGGAGAGGATTTCTGACTTTTAACCCGTTTTACTGCTCTGTGGACTGCTAATTAAGGGATTTTCAGTATCAGGCATTTTCAGTGAAGAGTCAGTTTGGAAATGAACATGCCCAGTGAAACTGAGAACTGATGTAAATCAAGTGGAGGGGAAAAGCAGTGTTTGCTCATGTTGTAAAACTAGTGTGAAATGCACTTTACAGTTTTTTGACTTAGTGGAGTATGTAATCAAGTTGGGATTTTTTATTTTTCCCTGTTTCCACCCCTCTCTTTTCAATTTTAACAGGAAAACACACCAGTAAAAATGTTACTTAATCTTATTTTCATGTACCACAGTAGCTGCAGTTCCTGTTGTTGCTTTGGCATAAGGTGATACAGAAATCTTTCCAAGTTTTTTCTGCTTTTCCAGGATAAACCTGGTAACGAACAAAGGATGTTTTCACCATTTTCTTGGTGCTGTTGTTGTCTGACGTCAGCATCTTGTTCATGATGTTTCCTGACTTTGATCCATCAGTGCTTTTCTCAAGTATTTTGTTGGTAAACAGATGGAAACTAAACTATTGTGGGGATTAAATCAGCTTCCTTCTATTAAATTCATTGATTCAGAACAGGTGCACATCCTCGCAGTTCAGAAAGAGGAATTTGTGGGCTTTGCAATGTTCAGCCCTAATTTCAGTCATTCTTTTTGGGTTTGGATGAAATTTGGACACCTTCCACCCCAGTGTAATTAGCTGGTGCTTATAAAAGCCAGGATTTTCGGTGTTTATTTCCATTTGGCTAAAACTCTTGTGGATCTTTGCTGTGTTTGGTGCCTTGCAGTGGGACAGGGCGTCCTGGAGGATGGTGGTGCCCGGGAATGCCCCGCTGATCCAGCAGGACCCCGCTCTGGAGCCAGCCCTGGGCAGAGACGCCGCCGAGCACTCGGCCATGGGCCCGGGCACGGAGCCCCCCGAGGATGTGGGCCCGGAGGTGCGGAAGCTGCGGGAGCTGGTCCGGAGGCTGGAGCTGGACAATCAGCACGCCAGGAGCAGGAGCAGCAGGACCCTGCTGGGGACAGGTGTGCCCGGGGACATCCGTGCTGGGGTGGATAACCACGAGCCCAGCCTCAACGGGATGGAGATCAACAACAGCATCAACGCCATCACCGAGCAGCAGGAGCTGCAGCTGATGGCAGATCTGCACAGCCAGCTGAGCAAGATGAGGCAGGAGGAAGGAGAGAACAACTTCAGAAGAGCCCTGGATGCCCCAATGCAGTACAGCTGCAACAGTGCCCCCGAGGAGGTGTCTCCCAATGGGGAGCAGAGCCACAACAATGGCCAGTGTCCCTCACCTGTGGACACAAGTGACAGCTCCAAGCTCCTGGGCAGCCTGCTCATGGCAGGGATCCACACCCCAGCTGCAATCCATGAACAGAATCCCAGTGAAAAGGGTGCAGATCTAGAGGGGCTTCCGAGTCACACAGATCTGGATGAAGTCAAAGTGTTAGAACTGGAAAATGGCCCCGAGGAGGAGGATTGCTGGTAGGTACCCCCAGGCCTGGGGGAGAGGGACGTGCTGTGGTTAGGTGAGCAGTTCCTTTAAAGCTATGAACTGATTTCTCGACAGGACTTGGGTTTTTAGCAGCAAGAATGCAGTTCTCATTAGTGACTGTTCTTATTTTTATGTCCATTGTGCCAGACCATTATTTAAAAAAAAATAAGTTTACCTGTAGGTGCTGTTTTTTCCCCCTTCTTCCAGCTACTGCTTCCTTTCCCTCTAAGTTTAGTTATATATAGCACATGCAGATGAATGAATAATGGAGCTTTTAAACCTTGTACACAACTGTCAAGTATCATATTTTAATAACAATTTTGTCAATAAGAATCCTAGACCATCTGGAATTTGTGGCTTTTGCTAGGACCTGAGGAGACAAACCATTCCCAGCTCCTGGAGGCTGTTTCTTTCCAGTTAAGCACCTCTTTTGTTCAGAGACATGAGCTGAACCAGATCAATGATGTAATCCTTAACTGACCCGACTCTCTGGGACTCTCCCTTCCACCACCAGCCTTGTTTAAAACTCGTTTTATAAATCAGTAAATTAACAACCTTTGGAAGGGCAAGGGAAATGTAAAATTCAAGGCTGATTCCAGCTCCTGCAATAGCTGGGACTTGAGATTTTACCCGGAGTTGTTAATTTGTAAGACTTGGGAGTAAGAGCCTCAGGGCTCTGCAAATTGGGTTTCAAATTTGTGTAGCCAGATTAATCTGGCAGCAAGGACAGGGCTGCTGAACACAAACCAAACCTTCAGCTCCAAACATTCATTAGCTGTTAGAAGGGAAGGTAAAGTTTTTGTTAATGGAGTGGAGCTCATTGAGGTCATAGTATCAGCTCCAGCCTGAATTTGAGGTTACATTTAAAACATGATTTTTTTTTTCTTTGCAAGTGTACTTTTAAAACTCAAATACTGGTTCTAACTTGATCAGTGGAACTCTTCAGTGTACCTAAACAGCATTTTGAGCAGATTTCTTATAACTATATAAGGGAATATATTTAACGGGTTGCATATGGAAGACTAGCTTTGTTTCCATGTTAATGGAAGCAGCCAAGTTTATATTCACATTTTTAGAGCCTGTGACAGGGGAGAGTCCTCAAATTCTGTTGAGTCTCAGAGGCTGAGATTTACCCAGGCAGGGGATGCTGCCCAGTGAAATCAGGAGAGATTCTGTGCTCAGGAGTTCTGTTCTTTGACCTTTCCTTCAGCTGGTGGCTGGTAAGGCCCTTCTTTCCCAGGTACCCTTCACTCTGCACCTTGTAGGATCCTTGTGGGTTTGTTTGCTTTGTTTTCTTGCCAGATTTGGTTGGAACAGGGTAACCTGTGACAAAGAGGCCCCTGAGGAGCTGGATAAGGGTGGTGATCCAGGGCACTTGTGCAAGTGCTGTTTCCATAAATTATCTTTGATTGTGCTGCATCACTTCCATCTGTTCCCTTTTCCTCTTGTCAAACAAACCTGCTGAAACAGGAAGCTGCTTTTAGTGGTGGCTTCTTGTTCTGGAGCTTGTTCCGAAAGTGGGGAATGAATCCTGTGTACAATCAATAGTGCCTGTGCTCACTGCCAAATATCCCAAACTGTCTCCATAAACACATCCCACATGCAGCCCCTGCAGGTGTTTGTGCTTTCCCACAGCAAGAACCAGTAAACTGCTTGGAGGGGAGGGAGGGTTTTCTTAAAACAAACAAAAAGAAAACCCACAAATGCCCTTAATTCTCTGTGAATTTAGGATCAGCTCTAACAAGGTGGCTTTGCTAATGGGGGGAATTTAGTGCTGCCTGGATTGAGCAAATCCAAAGGGACTAGCTGAGTGTATTGTGCATTTGCAATCCTTTTAAAAATATTGTACATCCTTCTTCCTTGGAAGGAGGATGGAGTGCTCAGAGTGCAGGTGGAGTCTCAATCCCTTCTCTGTTTTGAAATTATTCTCTTTATTCAGCCGGAAGTTGCAGAAGTTGCTGTGCAGCTCGCCTGGTTCAGCAGCTCTGAGGTTGTGTTTTGGAGCTGTGTTTGCAGCGACTGAGCTGTGTGAAACCCGAGGCAGAGCCCACTCCCAGCTCCTGTAACTCTGCCCTGGCCTGCCTGGCCTCAGCTGCTCCCTCAGCTCCCTTTCTCAAATAGCTGCTCAAAATTGTAAATATCCTGGAGACCAATCCCATGGAGCTGGGCTCTGGCACTGAGGAGCTAGCTCTGTGATGCTCACCGTGGACTCGAGCACAGGGCAACTCCTGAGCTGTTTTGGGAAGGCTTTTATCCAAATTCCCTCTTACCCAGGGAACAAACCAGATCTGCTGCTGATAGCATTACACTGGTTGTGTTCCCCAGTATTTGTCATTCTGGGGTTTTCCATGAGGTGAGGAGAAGAAGGAATCCCTGATACTCAGGTGAATCCCTGAGTTGCTGCTCTCATTCTCAAAAGTCTCTCTGGACTGAAACTGGGTCATGCTGTCTTCTCCTCAGTGTTGTGTTGTCGCCTGCCTGAATCCGTGCTCAGCACAGCAAGTGGGGAGCCCTTGAGTTGGTGTTTGCAGGAGCAGGAGCGTGCTTTGCTCTCAGAAATGCCAGTGCAGGAGTTTCCTGGGTATGCAATTTCTCAGCCTTAGCTCTGTGTCCAGTCACCTTCTTCTATATTCATGTTTAAGTCTTTAATGTACTGGAGGAAATCATTGCTGCTTGTACCATCAGAAATAGGGAGAGAAATTCTGGGGAAGTTCCACCAAGTGAGGATATGATGCTGCACAAAATCCGGGAATTCTACCAGTGCAGCACCTTGTGCCTCCAGCCTGGGGGAGAAGGTTACTTACAGAGTGTCTCTGTGTCATCCATTTATACCCTTCACAGGCTCTGTTGTAGCTTCCCTGGGATCTCTCCTGGTGACAGGGTGCTGCTGACAAGATCTACATGACTTAGAAACAGCGATTTGCAAGGTCTTGTTCTCTCAAACTGGTCATTTTATCAGGTGTTTTTACCACTGTTGCATTAAATAATGCACAAGTGACTTCTAACCTTTCCTGACTGGTTTGAGGAGAGTGTTACCGGTTTGTGCTGGGTGACATCTGCTCTGCTGGGGCAATCTCTGGGTACAGGAGCTGCTTCAGAACCCAGTGCAGCTCTGCGGGAGTGTCCCCAGCACCTCCCTGTGTGGCAGAGCTGAAAGGCAGAGCCCGCCCGGTGGTGACATCGCGTGCAGAGCTCGGCCTGGGAGGAGGTGGAACTGCTTCTGATGGCAGAGCCTGGCTTCTCCTGGCTCTGAGGCCTTGGGAAGTGCTCCAGGCTGTGGCTCCTCTTCCTCACACTTCTGTAAAATGAGGGGTGGGCAGGGAAGTCCTCAGTGTCAGTGCCAGAGAGGTGGGGAGCAGGCTGGCCCTGCTGCTGCAGGAGTGCTGGGGTGTGTGTGTGTTCACAGCAGCACTCTGGAGCTGCACCCCAGCTGCCTTGTCATCACTGTATGGGCTGCTGGCTGGGTCAGGAGATTAATTTAACGTGAGCTTTAGAGCTGCTCTGACTTGGGGACTGATTTTTGGGTGTTTTGTTCGGCAGGATTAGTCCCTAAATAGACATGAGAAAGTGTCTTTGCAGTGCCATTTTTCCCTCTCTTTGCAATTTCTTAGGAATAAATCTCAGACCTCTCCTTGGGCTAACAGCAGAATGTTTTTGTATGGAGTGTTCTCCACAGAATTTCTCCCATTTTTTCCTTTTATGTTTCTGTCATTTCAGAACCTGGATAATATTGTTTCACTGTGGCTTTCTACTCCAGTCTTGTCTGTGTTAGGATCTCTGTACAGCAGGAGTGTTTAGATTTGAGATTAGCACAGCATAAGCAGAGTACTAAATCTGAAAATCAGCTCTCTGAAGTCTGATATGTAAAGGAAAGGAAGATGAATGTATTACCTGTTTGAAATCCATGCTTTGGAGAGGAATTCAGCTGCCTTTTAGCACTTGAAGGAGGTGTATTTCATACACCTGAATTGTTCTGAACACTCTCAGCTATTTGAGGTCTCCTTATCCTTGCTTTGTTGTGTATAACTCAAAGGTCTGCAAATCAGTGCAGTGATTGCCATTTTTGGAGCTGCTGCAGACACTGGTGCCAAGTGCTTTGGAAGATGGATAATGACCCAAGCTGTGTCTTCAGAAATGGGCTTTGCTTTACGCTCAGTTTAATTTCTTAATGCACTGGTTCTAGAGCCTTCTGCAGCCTGAATTCTGCTCTTACAATTTATAAATTTCTGCTGCAGATACTCTGGATGAGCAGGATCTAAAATTCTCAGGCTTTCACTCTTAGAGCTGCTCTGATCAGTTTTTCAGTGTGAGGATGCTTTTTCTCAGTGCATTGTGCAAATTGAGAAAGTTGTGTTTCCTGCATTCTTGGGTTTTGGGGTTTTTTAAAGCAGGAATTTCAAAATCCAGCAATTGTGGCCATTAACTCCTGTAAATCCTTCTGTGACATTGATTCCATAAGGGAAATACTATCTCTGGAATATTCCTTGGTTTTAGTGCTCTGGATTATGTCAGAATAAAATGCAGGGTGTATCACAAATTTATTTGTGAATGGCTACAACTTAATGGAAGAAAAATCCTTGTGGCACTGGGTCCTTACCAGAGATGTTTGTCACAAAATACTCTGTTTTACTGGGTAAACACAAACATTAGTAAGCAGAAAGTAAAGATACTTTATTATTGAAAGGTTTCCTCCTAGAAGCTGAAGAAAATCTCATTTGTATTTAATAATTTATACAACAACCCCCCAATACATCAAACTGGGAATATCTGCCCAAATGTTTACTTTGTGCATTTTGTATGAGGCCTTGTAAGTATCTAAATAACCGATTTTCATTTGCAATTTGACAAAAGAAAACATTCAGAGACATTTAGAGAGAACACCCAAACTGCTGAGCTGGAGGAACAAACTGCAGGGTAAGGCTTGGTCCTGAGCAGGGCTTTGTTCAGCTCTGCTTGACTCTGGGGTGGCTCCTGCTTTTCCAGTGCTCCTGGGATTCAGTTCACCTGGCAAATCAAACACCTGGAGGCTGAAAGTGCCAGAAAGAAAAAAAATCTGAGTGTTTTTACAGCCAAGAATTTTTAGCTTTTCACACCCCCCTTTTTCCAAGGTTTTAGTTCCCTGGATGTAAGGTTGGGTTAAGTCAACCTCTGGTGGGTGACACTGGTCACTGGACTTTCCTGAGCCTAGGAAAAGCTGACTTCTGGCTCTTAATATGTCCAGAGAAATATTCACACTCATATTTGAGGGGCTGGTGCTTTTAGTTTAGTGCTGTGCCAGCTCCTTTGGAGGAGTCAGGGTGCTGAGCCCTTCCCAAAGCTCCTGCAGAAGGAAAATGGGAACCCTGGTGCTGTGAAATCAAACCAGAATTCCTTTTGTTTTAGTAAGTTGCCTGTCAGTGCTGTGAAGAATTGAGCTGTGTTCACTTAATTGGGTTTGGGGAAATTGTGAGAGCTTCTTTGCCAATGGACTTGTCAGCAGAAAAAAAAAATCAGAGTCCTCTGGCAGAGCCCAGAGGACTCCACAGCTTTGCTCCATGTGGGAATGGCTCTGGGAAGCAAACAAGTGTTGCCATCCTCAGCTGGGATGCTCCTGGGTGGAAACAGGGTGAGGAGCTGGGCAGAACAACTGCTGGGAGCAGGGCAGGATTCTCTCCCTTAACCTGGAATATGTGCAGAGCAGCCTGACCTGCCCTCAGGAGGCTGTTGGCCTCTTTTTTGTGTGATGATTTTACTGCTCCTTTTGTGGTCTGAGCTGCACAGTAAATCCAGGGAGAGGGAGCACTTTGCTTCCTGGGTTTGATTGGATTTGAGTGCTTGTAATGCTCATTTATCCATGAAGAAATGCAGCAAGATTGGCTGGGGGGTCTGCCCTGAGAGGTACCTTGGGAGAGTCAGGAATATTTGCATTCATTCCTCAGCATTTATTTTGTCAATAACAAATTAGCTTTTGGATTTTTTTATTTGCATTTGGGTTTGTGCAAACCTTGGTGGGGAAGAGCTTCTGTGTGAGTTGTGACTAAAGAGGCTGAGTCTGTTCCCTGAAAAAGATGCCTCTGGCCAGAGGCAGGACTGGCAAGTCAGGAGTGGTGTGTCAGGAGGGAAAAAATAGGGAATAATGTCCTTCTGCAGGTAACAAATCAGTGTTTTGAGAGCTGTTGCATGCAGTGATGCTCCATCTCATGGCCCCAAAAATGGCCAGGTCTGGGTAGTGTTGCTTTCTGCATTCCATGTTATCCCAGCCTGGTTCCAGGACAGGAGCCAGGGCAGTAGGTCAGGCAGACCTGTACAATATTGTAAATATCCCAGCTGTTTATGTTCTGTCTTGGCCAGGTGTTGGTGTTACAGCCAGGACACCTGACAGCTGAGAATCCCACAGTGTTGCTCCGTATTTTAAACCTAGGTTTTCAGGAATGAGTGGGATAATGACTGACATTCCTGCTGATTTACAGCAGTTTTGTTGTGGAAATCAGTGTTTTATGGGTTGGGTCTGAGCTGGTTGTGAGAGAACCACAGTTCTGGAGAGTAACTGGAGCAGAAAGGCTCTGTGTACCTTGCTGCAGGAGTGGCAGAAGTTGGAGAGAGGAGGAGGCAACTGAAGCACAGGCAGACATCTCTTGAAATCTTAACTCCACCCCCACGGTTACGTGATGCTTAAATACTGGATTTTAGCCTGATGAAGGTGAAATACTCTGGATGCATCAGTGAGGCCAGCTTTGGGAACACCATAAATGCTCAGGTGTGGCTGCAGGTGACCAGGAGGGTTCTTTGTCACCTGGGAGCAGTTCCTGAGGTGAAGGAGCAGCAGGAGAGGGAGGTGCTGGTGGGAAAGCAGCAGTTGTGCGATTGTGTGCATGGGAGAGCTCCCGGCTGGCCCAGGAGCTCCTGGAGCTGCTGCTGGGGGTTTTCTGGTGCAGAGGGGGCAGCTGAAGGCTGTGCCAGCAGCTCATCAGAGCCTCAGGACAGGGGGAACCTGAGAGCCAAACCTGATGTCCACAAATCACAGAATCCCAGAAGGATTTGGGCTGGCTGGGACCTTGAAGACCGTCAGGCTCCAGATCTAGGTCAAGGTCTCACTGCTGTCTGCACCAGGGTGTTCTCCAAGTGATCTGCAAGAATTAAAAAGAGTTTCACTTTTGGATGTGCAAAGGACTGATTTTTCTTTCCCCTTACAAGTTATGAAGGTGTTGCTGAACAGCAAAAACATTAAAAAATAGGGAGTTGCTTTTTGCTTTTAAAAATACAAATGTGGGATGTGTAAATAAAGTACTTGAGTTGCTTTTATAGCAGAGGCTCTTCCAGCTTTGACCTTTCCTCAGAGGAATGTTCTGCTTTGGAAATCTGGTGAAGATGTTGCTTTCCACCCAATCTCTTGTAAATAATCCAGGAGTTCAAGGTGATTAAATCTGTCTATCTCTAAGGATAATCCTGGGTGTCCATGCAAAGCAATGGAGGTGTCAGAGATGTGGCAGACACTTAGGCTGGAGGAGAATTTATCTGACATTGCAGGGAAGATAAAGCACAGCCACACTTCCTGCCTGTCTGGGAATGTCTGAATCCTCCAGTGAAGGGGTTTATCCCTGGAATCTGGGAATGCACCTTTGGCTGTCTCAGAGCTGCTGGGAGAACACAGCTGGGAGGACACATTCTGAGGGTTTTAAACAAAAATCAGAACTCCTGGAAGGAGATGACCTTGCAGCTTAAGTTAGGAGCACCTCACACCCTCACTGCCTCTGAGGGGGTGGGGTTTGGAAGAGGGGAATGGAGGGAGAGATAGGTGAGTATTCCAACAACTTCATTTCCAGCAGTGTTGCAACAGCCTAGGATGGCACCTTGCATTGCAGAGCCCGTAGGTTTCTCTGTGAAGCCATTGATTTTCCTGTTGTGGCAGTAAATTTTCTTTCTGAGTCATAATATGAAATTTAAACCTGAATTTTTAATTTGGCTAACTGTTGGTTTCTGATGGCTACGCTCTACCAAATGCCACTTTGGTAGCTGTATGCTTTGAATTAATGAGCATTTCTTCCTGTCTCCTTTGAATCCTTGCAAAGGCTCTATGTGTCTCCAAGGAAATCCATGGATGAGAAAACAGCCTCTCCTCTGAAGTGGTGCCGGCAGGTGCTGGATAACCCCAGCCCCGAGATTGAGGCTGCCTGCAGAACCCTCATCAACAGGCTGGACCAAGGTAGGGCAGCTGCAGCCTCTGCTGCTCTGGGCTCCCTTGCAAATCTCATTCTAAGCAAGAAAATTGAGCTTAGTGTTGTCAGGCTCTTGAGTTTTTAAGTTTTGTTAATATTTAAACATTTTTAAATGTAAGAAATATGTAGAGGAAAAAATGTGCTGCTGGGGAGTGGGGAGAGAGCCATGGCAAGCTGTTCTTGCAGCTTCTTTCTGGAGAAGAACTCCTGGTGCTTCGTGTTCCTAGTGGTGGTGATTCTTCCTCTGGATATCCTGCTGGATATTCCTGCTGGATCTTCCCAGTTGCTTTTACCTGGGTGAAAAAATTGTCTGCTGCTCAAAGCTTACAACAGTGAAATACTAACCTTGAAGAAATGGTGTCACTTGGAAACCAGGTTTTTCCTCCAGTCTATCATCCCCTAAAAGCACTTCCTGGTGGCTGTGGGCTGTGTTAATCCTGAGGGGAAATCCCTGATTGCATCTGCCTGAAGTGAAAACCTGGAATGTTGTGTGCAGTGGGGACATCTCTGGTCACAGACAGTGTTCTGGGGCCTGGATTTGGGGCTTTTCTTTTCCACCTGGGCTTTCAGTGGTGGGAGATGCAGTTCACAGTACAAAAATTAATTTATTCTGCTCCTGCCTCTGTCCTGCATCACCTGCAGTGCACCTGGTGCATATCCTGTCTGTGTCAGTCCAAATGGCCCCCAGGTTTGTGTAAAATGGGCTGGACACTGAGGTCCTGACAGCCTGGACCCTGAGGGGTTGGAAAGAAATCAGTAACTATTTGCTACCTTCTCTGGATTCCCTCTCATGCAGCTCCTGGTCAGGACTTGCTGCAGCTGCAGGTTTATGGCAGACATGTGCTGCAGTCTCCTCTGTCCAGTTGGACTGAGGAACCTTCAGACACAAAAGCTGTGTGTGGAGAAGTGACACTTCTGAGAGAATCACTGTTTGGAAGCTCAGGGATATCCCTGAGCTCTGGAATCCAGCCCCAGCTGGGTCCCCACCTTGGTGTCTGAGGGTTTGTCTCCATGGGAATGCAGAAATTCTGATTTCACTTTAACCAACAATTTGAGCTCTGTGGTTTGGAGTCTGAGATCACTGCTCTGGGGCTTGGTCTGGGTTATTTTAGTTTTCATTCTAACAGTGTTTGGCACTGCTTGAGATCTCAGGCTACTCTTGAGTTGAACCTTGGCATTCCTGATTGGAGATAACTGAATAGACTTTGAGAACAAACTTCATTTGCTTTCATAAACCATCTGTGCTTAGAAATTTGAAAGAAATCTATTTGATTACTTCTTTTCTCTCTGAAATGTATCAGACTTCAGTTGTACTTGGTCTGACCTGGTAATATTTGTGGGAGAAATAAAAAAAGAGAACTTAATGTGATGAATCTTCGTTATACTAGCTGGTATTCTCACAGTAGGGAGAACTGAGTTCTGTGGGCAGTTCAGCAGCCCCTTGAGTATCTCCAGATCATGGTGTGAGTAATTTCCTCAGTGTTGTAGCTGCTCATTTCCACCTCCAGTAAGGATGGGGGCACTTGTTTTTGCCACCTGCTGATTTTGGTTCATTTATGAACATGAGTGTGTGCGAGCTGAACGAGTTTAATTCAAAGAGTTGGGTTTTATTTGTTTTATTTATTTTATTTTATTGGATTGGCATAGTTTCTGTGGTTTAATAGTCTCTTTGTTCCATCACAAAAATTCAGAATAACACACTTGTAACATAAAGTTCAGTGAGCTCTCTAAAATGAGGGGGTGTAGAGGTGGCAGATACTGATGGAAATAGTCATCCATCCAGCTCTGGAACTTTGTGAAATGTATGGCTTCCTCAAAGCCAGGCTTGACAGGAGTTACTCTTGGAGTTCTTCAGAGGGGACAGAAGCAGTTAAAGGACACGAGTGGGGTCTGGCACTGCTGTGCTCCCTGCAGCGTGGCACGGAGCACCAAGGACCTCTGCTGCAGAATTTAATCCTGTTCTTGATCGTGCTCTCTGTTTCCAAAATAATTTGCTAACCTTTGTGGATTTTTTGTATTTTTCCTTCTAGCCAGTAGATGGAAAAACCTGTATTGCAGCCCCCTGGCATCTCCCAGCGCACATAACCTGAATTCCGAGGCAGGCTCCTGTAGCAATGCACTAAACTCTCCTGGGCACCTCAAATCGACTAACAAAGCACTACTAACCTGTGGCAGCTCAGGTATGGCATGGCACTGCAGCACTGGGCTCTTTAAAATGCAAGGAGGGGTAGGGATTGGCACAGGGAAAAGTTCTCGTGGCCACTTGTGGTGTTTTCCCCTTTTCGTTTGCTCCCTTCCTCACCCAGGTTTCATTTGTGTGGGAGAAAACCTCCTTGCATTCTAAATGTCCTGTAGTTATTTCTTGGTTTGGGTTTCTCTACTTTTCTCTCTCTCTCTCTCTCTCTCTCTGTATATATATATTGGTTTATAAATTGTACTAATTTTAAGTGGCTTAAAATAGAAAACAGCTGTTGGGGCAAAAATATATTGCTCTTGAATAATGTTGTAGACTGTAGATGTGATCTTTAAAGAGTCACTTGGATTCAGTTTTCTGGGGAAGGTTTCTCTGGGGAATATTGATTAATGCAGGGAACAAAAAGCTGCCAAAGTCTCCAGGGTAAAGCCTTCAATTGCCTGAGTGGGCAGCTAAGACAAAATACCAAAAGTTTTCCTTCAGCCTTAATTGTGTGTGGAGAAGATTCTCTACCTCAGAGGCAGCTCAGCCACGACTCTTGTTACAGTCTGGTAATGAAGCTCCTCCAAAATGCTGTGGCCTGCAGCCTCCCTGTGCCTGAGGAGTCAGGAACACCCTTCCAGGAGCTCCATTTGTTATCCTTGGTGCAGTTCCCAGCACAAAGGCTTTGCCTCTTGGCTCTGTTATCAAAGGACTCGTCCTTATTTGTTTGTTTTGTGTGGAAATTGCTAAACCCTACTTTGCATGTTTTAAAACACAAAGCATGTTTAACAGTCTCTGCCTCCAAACTTGATGTTAAATGAACTTTTTTCGTCTCTGAAAAAAGAAGGAGGGTTGCCTGTGGCTGTTTTCACAGGTGCAGGTTTGTTTTTGAGGTCTGATTTTTCTGCTATAAATAGAATTTAACACTTATCTCTGTTTTGCAAACAAAAGGATGCACGTAGGACTGAGGATTTTTGCCAGCTGAGCTCTGCAGGGAAACATCTCTAAGGCAATTCCTCGTTTTTCATATGAGGTTGGGGGGCAGTCCAGGTGTCTGAGCATCTTTTCACCCAGAAACAGCTTCTGATGAGGAAAACCAAAGTGTCTTTGGCTTCTGCAGATGTGCTGGGTGGAAGGGCAGGGCTCTGTCCCTTCAGAGCATGATGAGTTCACTTAATCTCAGGTGCCTCTTCCCTGTGCCTTGTGCTGGTGCTAAGACAAGTTACAAGTTTCCTGTCAACCTGACTGACCCAAATTTTATTTTATTTCCAAGAAAAAACGGCTTTTCTACCCTTCAAATGGAAAATGTTTAACAGTGACTTCTCTTGAAAACCAAACCAACCCCTTTGACAAAGCCCAAATGTGGTTTCTGTTTGAAAACCATCATCAGCTCAGCTTTACTGATGGAAGAAGGAGCAGTTTTTTCCCCTCTGTGGCTATTTTTAACTAGACCTTCAGTTCGAAGTGCAACAGCCAAACTAAACAAAGTTGGATTGGGAGTTTTGCCTTTTAGGAAGCTGGTCTCAAGGTCCAGCTGGATTTTCAATCAGTGTTGAAGGTGCTGTTAATTGCAGCAGGAAACCTGTGCTTGTTCATTCCACCACATCCTACAGGTGCAAGCCCTGCTCAGGATGGATTTATTTCAACTCTTACAGTCTTTTCCTGACACCAGGAGGAAAGAAATGGGATTTTATAGTGGAATATCTTGACTTGGAGAGTGTATGTATGTAGCATACACCCAGATGAACCTTTAACGTGCAGCCACGCTTGTGTCACTGTATTATCTGAGAATCCTCAAGCTCAGAGTTTTCCTGCCATGTTCTGAGAAGATTTGAAGGCAGGGCACCTCCTGAATACTCAGCAGTGATGTTAAAATAAACCATTTGCCATCAAAGCTGAGCAGCCCTTTCTAGCTGTGATCAAATCCAGGCAGGCAGGAAAAAGCAGCAGGTTCCCAACATGATTTCTTCAACCAGCTTGGAAGAGAACTAACTGCTGGCATGGAGAACACAGGTGTGAAGTTCAGGTGTAAAATGAATTTCTTACATGGTGACTGACCAAGCTGCTTCCTGCCAGTCAGCCTCACATTCCTTGTGAGGAAAAGCACCTGAAAACTGCAGGTTAAAATCTGAGCGTTGGAATTTCTAAATTCTTATTTCTCACCGCTGCACCTGAAGCTCCCAGCTGCACTGCTGAATTCCTGGGATAGATCCCTGCTGCTTCTGGTGGGCTTGTGAGTGTCTGACTGGGCTTGTGTCCATCTCCCCCAGGGTACCTGAGCATGCACTCGGCCCTGAGCTCCCAGTCCTCGGTGGACAGCGAGCTGAGCACCTCGGACGACTCCATCTCCATGGGCTACAAACTGCAGGACCTCACTGATGTCCAGGTCATGGCACGGCTGCAGGAAGAGAGTAAGTTTTTTTGTTTGTTTTGGGTGGTTGGGGTTTTTTGGGTTTGGTTTTTTTTTTTTTTTTTTTGTTTGGTTTTTCATTTGCTTGTATATTGTCAGGCGGGAAAACTTAAATAAAGGCATAAGCTGGTGAGAAGCTGTAAATAAGCCAGTTGCCACCCAGGCAGGTGTGTTTTCACGGGAGGCAAACTTGAAATCTTTGTTTCCACCTTTGAAATGCTGGTAGGTGCAGAATGAATTAAACTAAAAGATTTAACCTCTAAATGAGACTTCCATACCTGTAAATTAGACTCCTGTACCTGCGTAACCTGCTGGAGCTTGATGGCAATGTCCACAATCTCAGGCGGGATTAGGGAGCGCTGCAGGTCCCCTGAATGTTAATTGTGCTGTAATTAACCAGTGCTGATGCAGGTGACGCTGTTCCCGCTGATGGATTCCGGGGAGGACAGGTGCTAACCTGACTCTCCTTCCAGTGTGAAACAAATCACAACCAAAGCGTGGCTTTGGAGTTCGGGGTGTGTTGTTGGAATTGGTGCTGCCCGTGTCCCCCGTGTCCCCAGGCCTGCGGCAGGACTGCGCCTCCAGCTCCGCCTCCGTGTCCCGCCGCAGCTCCAGCGCCTCCCTGCACTCGCTGCGCCGCGGCACCTACAGCGACCAGGAGTTCGACACCTACAGCCTGGAGGACGAGGACGACTGCGACTGCTCGCTGTCCTTGCGCAGCGCCCACCGCTACTCGCCGTCCCCGCTGAGCTCCCCGCGCTGCCAGTCGCCCTCCTCGGGCGCGGAGCTGGGCAGGGCCGCGGCCTCGCGGCTGCGCGCCCCGCGCAGGGCGGTGCAGAGCCCCATGCAGGAGCGCCTCAAGTATGCCAACAGCGAAGGTGAGCGCCATCTGAGCCAGGGAAGGGGCTTCTGGAGCACACGGATCCCCCTGCAGGGCAAGGGGCCTGCAGTGCTGCTGAGTAGGAAGGGAGCTGGTGGTACTGGGTGTGAGGTGCCCAGGGGTGAAGGCCAAGGGACACTGGCTGGATCCAGAGAACGATGGCCCCAGGACCAGGGCAGGGATTGCCCCCTCTGCTGGGCACACCTCGAGTGCTGTGTCCAGTTCTGAGCCGCTCACTCCAAAAAGGACATTGAGGGGCTGGAGTGTGGCCAGAGAAGGGAGTGGGGCTGGAGCACCAGGAATGGCTGAGGGAGCTGCAGTTATTCAGTCTGGACAAGAGCAGGCTCGGAGGAGACCTTACTGCTGTCTACAACTCCTGACAAGAGGGTGTAGCTGACAGGTGGGGGTTGGTCTCTTCTGCTGTGTCCCAAGTGAAAGAAGAGGTAACACCTCAAGTTGCACCAGGGGAGGTTCAGGTTAGGTGTTAGAAACAATTGTTTCCCTACAGAAGTGGTCAGGCCTTGGAATGAGTTGCCCTGGGAGGTGGTGGAGTCACCATCTCTGGATGTGGCACTTGGGGGTGTGGCTTAGGGATGATCCTGGTGGTGCTGGGTTGATGGGATGAAGGTCTCTTCCAACCTCCTTAGCCTGTGATCTCAAAATCACTGCTGTTTACTGGAAGCTAAGAACTAGGTACAGACTGCTCTGCTTTTAAGTGCATGGGTTTCTCCAGAGAGCCTTACAGCAGCAGCAGGGGGCTGAGGCTGTGTTTGCTTTCAGAGGAGCTGAGGCACAGCATGCCCAACCTGGCCCGCAGCAGCCTGCGCACGCTCGAGGCCGTGCGGAGCAGCCGCAGCCTGGAGTCCGACCTGCAGGTGCCCAGCAGCCGCATCCCCAGGACTCAGCAGCGGTCAGCAGGTCGGTGCCACACCTCCCACAGGCCTCCATTCCCTTCTCTCTTTAGCCAGCCCTCAGAGGCGCTCTTGTGTCCCTGCAGGTCTGACTCCCAGCAAGCTCAGGTATTCCTCGGGGGCCGCGCAGTCCCCGCTCACAGCGCGCCAGCCCGGGAAGGTGACCTCGGGAGCCAATTCCCTGCTGCCCGGCAGGCAGGTGGGGAAGCCCTGCAGCTACACGGCTCCTGTCCCCCCAGTCCGCAAGCCACAGCTCCACACGGGCTCACCCAGCAGCAGTTGCACTTCCAGAACCACCACCATGGTCACTGTGGCCAAACCCTCTGCCCTGAAGGCACGGCCGGGCGTGGGAGGGGTGGCCGTGCCCAAGGGAAAGGCAACGCCGCCGTCCA
This sequence comes from Pyrgilauda ruficollis, assembly GCF_017590135.1. NCBI lineage: Eukaryota > Metazoa > Chordata > Aves > Passeriformes > Passeridae > Pyrgilauda > Pyrgilauda ruficollis. The sequence continues at coordinate 805,635 of NW_024528488.1, read as the reverse complement.
GGAGGTGAGTGGGGCTTCAGATCGCTTTGGCATTGTAGTAACTTCATGCCATGCTTCATGGGTGAAAGCAGAGCATGGGGAGTGGTGTCCCAACACTTAGAGTTTTTGTTCTTGTTGCTGGTTTTTTAACAGCTGTTATGCTACAATTCGTTATTGAGGGAAATTAAATTGATTGAGAGTTATTATGATATGACTGATATCAGACTAATAAGTGACCAGTACTTGTTGCTCTTTAATGTCCCATTGGAGCCTTACATTGAAACCTTTAAAAACATGAAAAGGAATTTTTAATTTCCAAATTTATATCAGTACTCTACATACCTATTATTTTTCGTGTATTCAGTTATATTTGCATGGAAAAATATTTCTCTTGGACTCAGTCATGGGCTGAAGTCACAACCGTGTTAATTTGGCAGATATCAGTGTTTAAGCATCCAGTAATAGCCACTGAATTTCTTAAAGTGCTTCAAGTTGGTGTTTGCTGATGCTCAGGGTGTGCCAGCAGCACTTCACCCATGGCAGGGAGATGCTGGTAACCCAAACCCCAAACCTGTGTCCACTACAGGGCTTTTCCTGGAGCTGTCCCTGACATGTTGTTTTGTCCCCTGCAGGTTCCTCCAGGCAGCACAGACTCCCCAGGCCCCTGAGGACGACTCCTGGAAGGATGGGTGCTACTGACAGCCCAGAACACCTCCATGGAGCAGATCCCAGCTGGCTGGGCATGACCTCACTGGGAAAGGCCCTGAGCCCCTGTCCCTGCAGACTGCTGTACATATCCCTCATTCTGTGCTCTCCACACCACCCACCTCTCTCTGCTCTGCCAGGAGCCAGGGCTGGGACAGACAGCTCCCACCCTGCACTGAACCCTGAGTCTTCCCAGGAAGACTGGAAAAGCCTTATTTCATCCACACCCCAGCTGCAGCCCTGGGGGAAGGCCTGTCACCATCCCCTCCCAGGGATGCTGCAGAGCTGGGGGTGTCCTCTCAGTGCCAGAAGCAGCTCTGAGCTGGTGCTGTGGCAGAGCTCGTGGAGAGTAGAAATAGTGACATAGGTGTTAGATTTGAGACTTTTTAAACCCAACCTGATGTACTCTAGTATTTGTCTGGAATTCAACTGGGTTTGGTTTGTTGGTTTGGTTTTTTTTGTTTTTTTTTTTACTTCTGTATAGAATGTATTTCTGCTACTTTTTATTGTTTGGTCTAGAGCTGCAGCAGGTTTTTATAACTGTAGAACACTGAGCTGTTGTATCCAGGTGTCAGCACAGGTCACGAGGAGCAGTACACAATATTTGTGTGGGGTGTGAACAGGCAGGGACCGGGATGCCAGTTAAAAACTGCTGGGCACCAGCACCTTACCTCAGCTGAGCAAGCTCAACACCACTCAAGAGTAAATTTTTAAAAATCCCCTTCCCTCACAGCTTTGTCTTGAAGTGTTGGAGATCTCAGCTGGTTCCCAACTGCCCTAACTTTTGTAGAAGTTTTCTACTGTCTCTTAAGGATTTTGTTCCAGTGTCCTTTTCCTCACAAGTGCTGGATGCTACAAATACAGTCTTAGTCCAGGAAATATGCACTGATAGCAATGTTCTCCCTGCCATCAATGTGACTTTGATAGTGTAGTTTAATAAAATGTTATGGTGCTGAAATAGATCTGCTTTATTCCAATAGTGAGTTTTGTGCCACGAAGGAGGCTTCTTCTGACAGAAAAGAGCTCTGCAAGGATAAACAGGGCTTCAGTAAAGTCTGGTAGGATGCAAGGAGTGAGATTTACCTTTAATTCCTCAGAGATCAGAAGGACAAGGTGCGTGCCATTTCTGAAACATCCACATGTGGCCTGAGCAGAACCAAAGGCAGGAAGCAGCACAGGGAAGTTCCTGCACCACAGGAACTTGTGATCCAGGAAAAGAGGAAGAGACAGTTGTGCCCACAGTGCTGTGAGGGGCCCAGGAGTGTTCCTGTGCCACCACCCAGCCCCTGCCAGGCCAGGGCTGGCACCAGCAGCACTCACAGGGCAGAGAAGGGGCCCAGGAGGCTCAGCTGGAGCTGCTGTCCTGTCCCTGTGTCACTCCCACCCTTATAAAGCTCCATGGGGTGCCAGCACTGCCCTGTTGAGGCTCTCCCCTCATCCAGAACATTCTATTCTGAGACTTCTCCCTGGCACAGCTGGTCCCTGCTCACACTGATCGTCCCAGGGCACAGAAAGGTAAAAGAGCAGCAACATCTGATTTCTCTGTTACTGGAGGGTTCTCCTGTTGCCTTTTCTGTGCCCTGTGTTCCAAAGGGGATTTTCCAGGCACTGCTTTTCTCCACCCACCTGAGTCAAGCACTGCTGCTCTTCCATGGACATGTAACAGGTGAAGACCAGAAACTTCCTGAAAGAGTCAGATATTAACTGGTTGAAGGCTGCATCCCAGTTAAAGCCTCTCACACAGCTGGGATTGTTTCCATGTTTTCCAGCCTGGCTGGCTGTGGAGATGCAGACCTGGATGCAGTTCCAGGCTGAGCAGAGCAGCAGGAAGGTGCTGAGGTTGGATTTTGTTTGGATTCTCAGGTTTCCAGTACAAATCTGATGCTGACAGGCACTTGGGAGAGGCTGTCCCACTTCAGGAGGGAACACAGCACAGCTCTGACAGAACCATCACACTTGGAGCTGTTAATTTAATTTTATCCTTTTGTTTTTCTGAGCTGTTCTCATACCAAGTGATCTCACTTGAGCTCCCAGTATTCTCTATCATCCCAAGCCCTGGCTGATACCATTAAAATGCAGCTTTGCCTCAAACTGAGATAACAATCAACAACTCCCAACAATTTCTGCAAGTCCAAGAGGAAATTGAACTCCCTCATCCCCAAGCATGAGCCTTCTTCCAAAACTTCCCCCTGCATCAGCACAGAGCATTCCCAGGGTAGGTGTTCCACAGAACTATGGAACTCTGCTTTCTGTACAGGAATTTTATTGAAATCAAGGTAATGGTTTTTTACACTAATGCCTCAGTGCATCTTCGAGAAGGAAGGGTTTTCTTTAAAAACTGTTTGTACATAAGACAAGAAATCATCCAAATGAACATGGTACAGCACAATCCCTAAGCATGCACAGCTGGACCTGGGGCTGCAGGAGCTGCAGGGAGGGGGCTCCACCTTTACATTCAGAACAGAAAGAAGCAGGTGCCAGTGGCCACTGGCACTTCATGGATATCTAGATCCAATCACCCTTGGTGATACTTCAGCCTAGCAGAAGACAAATCCAAAGGAGCTATTGTTCCTAGGAGACTGTAACTCTTTACCTGGGCCCTGATGGGAAGCTCCATGGTCAGTGCCACACGGGAAGGAGCAGCAGAGCCACCTCCCCACCCTGCCAGTGTCACCAGGACCTCATGGCACCAACTCTGTGCTCCAGCTCAGGCACCAAAAGAAGCCTCCCCTTCCATCCCTTGCCTTCCCTGGGTCAAAAGCAGATTCCTTCCCCCCTGAAGCGTGTTTCCATTTTTCCCCTGGGAAAGGAGCCCCTCAGCTCCAGGACAGAAGTGTCCCCAGCCCTTTCCCAGGCCCCCGTAGCTGCAGCTCCTCAGCCAGGCCTGGCTTGGGATGGAGATGTGCAGCTGGCACAGAAACAGCACCCCTGAGCCTGCATTTGGTTACCAGCCTTGGGTTTGGTATGAAATCCTCCCAGAGGAGAACATTCATCCTCTGGCAGAGCTTTTCTCCCTCAGACCTTGGAGAAAGTCACCAACCACCAACTCCAACACTTTTCTGTCCTCCAGTTTCAGCGCACACCTTCCAGGAGAAGCACAAGCAGCAGCTCCCTGACACCTCAGCAAACCAGATTGGCCCCAAATTCACAGTAGCCAGTGCCAGAATTATACTCTTTGCAGTCCACCCTCCAAAGAAGAGCAGGAGAAATCATCTGTGAGGAAGCAGATCCAGAACCGTGTGCAAACAGCCCCGTTGCTGTGTCCATTCAGCCACCAGCCCAGGAGGAGATGAGGAAGAAGTGAGGATGAAGAGGCAGCCATTGCACATGCTGAGGTGACCCCACAGCCTCCTCCTGCCTGCAGGATCCCTGCAGGAACAGGGAGGTGTCCCCAGCAGCAGCACCTCCACCTGTGAGTGCACAAAGCCCAGACCCCCTTTGTTCCTACCAGGGTGACACCGTGACCTCCCCATGGTGCAGCACTGGGAGCCACCAGATGTGGCCAGGTGTGCAGGAGAGGCTCTGTGGAACACCAAACCCACCTCTGTCCCTTTTAGTTTGGCTCAGCCCACCCTGAACCTCCTCTGTGGGACAGCTCCATCCCAGGTGGGAGAGCTGCAGCCACTCCTGTCCCCACCCAGGGGAAGCCACACGGACACAGGGCCAGCATGCACAGAACCCTCCACAGGGGTGGCATTGGGACAGCAAAAGGAACACAAAAATCCTTTCAAGTAATTAACCCAGCCCACTCTTGAGGTCACTGCAGAGCAGTGACCAGCTGGGTCTGTCTGGGTGATAAGGCAAAAAGTCTCAAGTCCTGGAGGGATGGGAGGTGGAAGGTGGCAGTGGTGATGGGCGGGAGTCACTCCGGAGGTTCCTTCTTCACACTCTGCCTCATCTCCTGGTGAGCAGCTCCAGCTCCAGTTACTTCTGCACACAGCTGGGCCAGGCCAGCCCGCCACACACAGCTGACAGGATGATGTACAGGATCACCTGCGGAGGGAATTAGGGATTCCCAGCATTCACTAACTGCCACAGCACAGACCTGGAAACCCCAGATGGTCAAACCCTAGAAGAACCTGTCTAACACTCTCCTGTCCCTCCACCCCTGCAGCTGAGAACTGTCCCCATGGAGGTGACAAAGTGCTTCTCACCCTGACCCTGCAGTTGCTCCATCCACAGTCCTCACGGCTGGAGGGGAACTGTCACACCAAAAAAGCCACTTCAGAGTCACAGAACAAGATCCCAGCAGGACTGAGAGCTCAAAAGCCACCCCAGCTCAAGCAGGGCATCTCAGCTGCTCCTGGGGCAAGCAGGGGCAGCTCCTGGACACAGCGCTCCCATCTCCTCTCAGAGGGTCACAAAGGTTGGAAAAGACCTCCATGATCGAGTCCAACCTTTGATCAAATCCCCTCACATCCACTAAACCATGTCACAAAGTGCCACATCCACTCATTTTCTGAACACTTCCATGGTGACCCCAGCACTGCCCTGGGCTGTCAGGGAAGGAATTTTTCCTAATATCCAACCTGAACCCCCCCAATGCAACCTGAGCCCATTTCCCCACTTGCCTGGGAGAAGAGGCCAATCCCTACCCCATCACAACCTCCTTCCAGGTGCTTGTAGAGCCAGAAGGTCTCCCCTGAGCCTCCTCTCCTCCAGGTTGAGCCCTCCAGCCACTCCCTGCAGTACTGACTGTCCAGGCCCTTCACCCTCTCCTCATACAAGCCCATCAGGAGGCACTGCCCTGGTTCTGCCCTCCCAGGCAGAGCTGGGCACACAAAGATCCCAGGACAGTGACAGGGGTTTGGAGTTTCCAGGGGTTCAGCCTGGCACAGCAGCTCCACACTCACAATGGACACAATGATGATGACGATGGTGAGCTTGAGGTTCTTCATACACATGGCTCGGGCAAGGTTCCTGCTGGTGGTTTTAAAAGTGACTGACTGCAAGAGAAAACAAGGGAAATCCCAGGATGGATTGGGTTGAAGGGACCTAAAGCTCATCCAGTGCCACCCCCTGCCATGGGCAGGGACACCTTCCCCTATCCCAGCTGCTCCAAGGCCCATCCAGCCTGGCCTTGGACACTGCCAGAGATCCAGGGCAGCCACAGCTGCTCTGGGTAACCTGTTAGGGAAAGCTTGTCCCATCCCAAGTGTCCTCTCTGTACCCTGCAATTTCATGCATTCAAAATAGGGTTTGGGCACCAAATGACCCCAAACCCCCCCAGGCTGGATCAGTGCAGCCATTCCCACACAGCTCAGGAGGATGCACCTGCCCCTGGAAGCAGCCACTCCAGCAGCTCATCCCACTGAGTAGTGCCAGCTTTTCCTACAAATCACCCTCCTGAGGCTGCAGCAGGCAGGAACCACATCCTGGGAGCTGCAGTTCTGCCTTGGGGCCCATTCCCAAGGTGGGGAACACCAGCCCTGGATCTCCAGGGATGCTTCCTCCTGGGCTGTGGGACATTCCCACTGAAGGATGCTCCATCCCTTCATCTCCCTGTGCTTCACAAAAGCCCACACTCCCTGGGACAGGTCCTTCATGAGCTCAGTCCATCTGCTGAAGGAATTCCAGTCCCTTTCCCTAAAGCTTTACCTGAGCTTTCAGCCCTGCCACCTCCTGAGGACAGGGGAAGGTTTGAACACCTGGGAGCTCCAGGACTGCTCCCTGCTGGATAAACTCCAGGCATGTCTCCTGCCCTCCAAAGCAGGAGGGCTTTGGGACAGCTCAGGGATGTTTGGATCCCCACAGCTGCACACGGGAGCTCCTGGCACTCTCCCAGCCCAAGGACTGGATGTCACAGGAGCTGGGCACCAAGCCAGGATGCTGCAGAGGATGCTGAGCCAGGGCCAGGGATTCCCAAAGGAAAGACAAAAAGCTTCCAGAGTGCACAGTACTTTGCTAGATAACTGTGCTTTATAATTACATTAATTTGGGGGTTTTTTAGTCTTCATTTCCTCAGAAACACTCCAAGAAGCTCCAGAGTCTTTAAAGATTATTTAGATGCAACAACTCAGCTTTTTTAATTTTAAATCAGCCACACTTTCCCTGCTGGTATCAGAACAACTCCACAGATGCACATTTTCCAGATTATTTGCATCCAGCTGCCTTCAGCCAGGCTGCCAGGGAAGTGTAAATTGTGATTTTATCTCTCCTATCACTGCAGATCACAAGAGGGTTTCCCCCTCCTTGGGCACAAGGGATGTGTTACCCTTGGCTGGCTGTGGCACAGGGAGCAGGGGGAAGCTGAAGCTTTCCCAAACTGGGAAGCAGCTGGGAAACAGCTTGGAGGGGGAAGGATTCCCTGCAGGTCTCAATTCCTCTGTGTCCTTTAAGTGCCTCCTGGTGCTGTCCCCACCTCCCTGCTCCCTGGTGCAGTAACACAACTTCCCCACTTCCAGGACTTCCCCAGACTCACCGAATCCACGAGATTCTCTGTTTTATCAATCAGCAGCTCCAGCTTCTCTCCTCTTTGTGCCACAAGGTCTGGAGAAAAGAGACAAAAAAATCCAGCTCTGAAGGTGAAATCCCAGGGCAAAAAGCTGCTCCCAACATCCAAGCCCAAGCCAGGAGCTCCTGGCTGCAGCTTCCAGCCTTCCTGGGATAACCAGGGACTTCAGAAACAGCCTCACATCACACAGGCTGCATTCTGGGACTGAATTCTGCTCAATTCCAGATCTCACCCTCTATTTTGAACGGTCAGACTTGGCAGCACCCAAAGCCCAAATAAAAGCAGCTGCAGAGAGCATTTCCCAGGGAAGCAGTACCTATGTTCCGGACCATGATCCCTTTGAGTTCGTCGATCTGGGCTTGTGTCTCTGCCACCTGGTCTGGGCCCTTGCTCTCCGAGTGGTATTTCTGCAACAGAGAACAGCAGGTTTTACTCCTGGAGCTAGGTCTTATGAGCTCTAAAAGGAATTTATGACACTTGAGACAGGCCTGCAACTTGGAATGGCATAAAATTAGTAGGATGGTTTTTAAGGTTGTGTTGGAAACATAAAAAGGTTTAATAAAAGGCAAAATAACAAAGATGATAATAAATAGTTTAATAAAGTTTAATAAAAGGCAAAATAACAAAAGGCAGAATAACAAAAGGCAAAATAAACAAGTTTTTCTTAGAGAGAAAAACTTGACTTAGGAGTAAGAGGTTTGTACTCTTGTTAAAACACTCTATAAAAGTGATTATTTCTTGTGTTTTATTTTTTTAAGTTAATTACTTAGGTGGGACCTCTTGGCTTCTGTCTAATGGGGTAGCTCTAGGTCTGAGGTGAAGTCTTAAAGGTCTTATGAGATGTCTTTTCACTAAATTGAAGAGAGAAACTTTTGGGCTTTTTGCCTTTTTAAGCAGACAAAGAATCACTTGGTCACTCTGTCAACAGGGGGTACATTCCTAAAAGAACAGGCAGGGAAAACAGGACCCTCAAAAACCAGGAGCCAAGGAAAACAGGACCCTCAAAAGCCAGGAGTCAGGGAAAACAGGACCCTCAAAAGCCAGGAGTCAGGGAAAGCAGGAGCCTCAAAAACCAGCACCCAGTGAAAAGAAGAGCCTCAAGAAGCCAACGGTTTGGGAACACCACACCAGATGGTGAAGGTGGCCAGTTTGAGTGGCCTGACTGCTCTCCCCAAAGGAAGGGAGCAGCCAGGAGCCATCCCATGTCCTGGAGCCATCCCAGAGGATCTCCCCTGTCACCTCCTGGTCCAGCTGAGCTCTCACTGACAGCTCTGCCGCTGCCAGGCGCTCTGGTGTTTATTCTGAGCACTGTTCCTGTCATCCCTCCCCCTCCATTCCCTTCCCAAGTGACAGGGACTTCTCTCAGACTGTCCCCCCATTTTGGGGATCCCAGGGATCCTCTGGTGACTGCACAGCTAGGGGTGGGTGAGAGCAGCACGAGCCAACACCAGCTTAAAGGAGCCAGAGTGCTTGCAGAATCCAAGGCCCAGTCAGCACCAGGGAACTGAGCTCTGCTATTCCTGCATGGATTTTAGTCACTGCTCACATCACAACAGCTCTGCTCCATGATCACCCACACAGCTGCTTAAATCCTGATTTTCTTCTGGTTTGGAGTTCAATTTCTGACAGCACAGGGAACCAGTCTGACACTGCCACCCCCACCTGGGCAGTCACAACTCACAGTGACAGCACCAAATCCAGCAGCTCCTCCACCTCCACCTTCTCCTCAGGGGGAGATTCCCAGGAGGTTTCACACTAGCCACTGTCAAAGCTGGGCACTGGTTTTACTGGAAGCATGGTGTCCCTCTCCAGGATTATCTGAGTGCTGCACTTGAGCTGGGGCTGGATCTCTGCCTCACACAGAAACCTCCTGGAGAACATCCCTGCTCCTGCACAGCAGGGAATGTCAGCCCTCACATCCCATGGGATCAGGGGAGGGAAGGGCTCTGTCAGCACTGAACTCCCCTCAGCTGACCCCTGGATCCCAGCAATGTGCAAAAGCTCAGGCAGGCAGCTCCTCCTGTGCTGAGGGAGATGGAAAGGCTGAGATTTTAGAGGAATATCAGCCCCATGGCTCCAAAGACGGCCTGGCTTTTCTGATAAAGCAATTCCAGCTTATTCCAGCCCTGCAGAGCTTATAAAGAGATGAGTCAGCAGTTTGGGTGGTTTCACCAAAGTGCTGGTGGAGAGGAAAAGCTCCTTCCTCAGACACAGAAGTTAATCCTATTCATTATGCACTGGCATTGTTATTCCTTGCTCTCCCCCTGCTGTGGAAGGCAAGGAGCAGCTCCTGGAATGAACTCTTGTGATTCTCCCTGCTCCAAACCACCTGCACAGCCCCAGATTCCAGTCCAAACTTCAGGCAGGAGCAGCACAGGTGCAAATCCTCCCTCAGAGCCCTGGCCTCACCCCGCAGCCACCACACAACTGGTACAGCTGGGACTGCTCCACAATTCCTGCACTGGGGAGGCTCTGCTGTGCCCACAAAGGGCCCCTCCTCCTGCAGCTGTGACACCCCCAAACCCGGCCCTTCCATGGGATAAGCCAGTGAAAGAGCCAAGCCCTCCCTGGAGAACAGCCTGGGGACACAGACCACAGGCTGGGGACAGCCCTCAAGCCACCGTTCCCAGGACACCTCATCTTCAATCCAAGGGACACCTCAAACTCTCCCAAACCCCAGCCCAGGAGGGTTTCTGGGGAAGCTGGGCTGCAGGGAGCAGCAGGGCCTCACCAGCTGTGCAGCCAGCACGGAGGAGAACTCGCTGTTCATGGCGTAGGGCAGGGCGGTCTGCGCGCGCGAGCCGTACGTGGTCTGGAACCGCTTCTTGATCTCGTTCAGGAACGTGAAGGCTCGGGAGCGCTCAAAGTCCTGCCAGCAGAGAGCACAGAGTCACAACGGCAGCCTGCGGGGCTGGGGGCTGCAGCTCGAGCTCTGGCTGCCACACTGGCAGCCCCAGGGCTGGGCCAGCTCCACTCCTGCACTCAGGGGGAGGATTTCCTGCAGCACTTCCAGAATTCAGGAGCACCAGGCAAATTCCACTGGCAACCGGAATGGGCTCTGCACCACCAACCACAGCACTGAGACAGAAACTGGGCTGAGCCAAGAACTTCACCCCAAAACTCCCAATCCACAGGAGTGGAAGCTCCCTCCCATGGCAGGGCTGGAATGGATGATATTGAAGGTCACTCCCAACCCAAACCATCCCACAACTCTGATTTGAGCTCCAGGCTGGGTTCAAAGCTGTAACTGAGGTTACCACAGCTCCAGTGGGAGAAAAGGCACCTCAGAGCAGCCCTCACTAATAACTGCCATATGGAAACCAAAATTCCCCAATTTCCCAGGCCCTGCCCAGGCTGTAGCTGTGTCCCCAGTACTCACATCATCTGTGATGCACAGGTAAATGATCCTGTCCTGGCAGATGTAATGGAACAGGTAGCTGCAGGGAATGGAAAGGAACAAACAAAACGTCACTGGAAGCTGCCACATTTCCAGAAGCCACTGCTGCCTGTGGGGCCTTTGGGGACTGGCAAGAGAAAATCCCAGTTATTCTACAGAGCTGGGACACATGAACATGTCCAAAGTAAACTCCCAAAAAACTCCCACTCCAGGGAAGTGAGGCTGGGACACAGGTCTCTGCCCTGAAGGATTGTTCCCATAAAAAAGTTCAAAAATCCTTGCACATCCACAACTCTCCTAGAAGGAGTGAAGTGAAACTTGTCAGGTACTACCCTGCAGACTCCTCAGAGAGGCCAAGAAGGATCCCAACAGCAGAGAGAGAGAAATCCAAGAATTCCTGATGCCAGAGGGCTGCTTTTCCTTGGAGATTTATACAAAAGACACAGAAGTTGTTCTTAAAAACAAAAAGAACTCATTAAATGAATTTAAGGAGTTCAGAGTTCAAAGAAACTCAAGGTTTTCCTGTTTCAGAACAGGATGAACTATCTTGGACAGAACCCAGCAGGTTTTTCAGCCTATAGGCTGGGAGGCAGAGGATCCCTGCGAGGTTCCAGACAGGAGGAACAACTCCAAGTGCTCATCGAGCTTCACAGCTCCCACATTCTGCCCTGTTACCTCCAAAAATGCACCACAGCACTCCTGAAACTCAACTTTTCACTTGGTTGAACAGCAACTCACGGCAAAGTGATTTTAAAGGAATAATTTAAAATATTACAATTTATCCTTAAAATTCCAGCAGGGGAGAAGAGCTGCAGCATCCAAGGTGTGTCAGACTCCAGAGCAGGCACTGCCTCCAAAACATCTCCCACAGGCACCGGTTGTGCTCCTGAGCGTGTGGGAAGCCCAGCCCAGTTCTGCATCCTCAGAACAGCTCTGAAACAGCAGCTTGGGCACCAGAGAGGATCCAGCCATGCTGTCAATTCCAAAAAAAGAGCTGGAATGGGCTCCAACACCTCTAGATCTGTTTTTTTCCACAGTTGTTCTAGTTTGTTCCCATTGACTCATCCACTTCCCATGTGCAGGAAGTCAGAGATGATGAAGCATCTACTCCCTGTCCTACCAACCCTGACCAAAGGTTCAGAGAGCTGGGAAAATCCTGGGAATAACCCCTCTGTCCTGCAGACTCGATTTGGGGCAGCTCAGGACGACTCCATGTGATCTGTGAGCACAGCTTGTCTCAAAGCTCCCAAGAAGGGTGACAGTTTCACTTAAAGCCACGTTCAAGCCTCAGAAAATCCAGGGAAAGCTTCCAGAAGCCAAACTCCAATTGTATAAAAATGGAAAATTTGATTTTGTATCAACTGCCCTGTGCTGCTGCTGGAGCTGAACTCAAATCCTGGTTATGCTGCAAAGTTCTGGGGGACAGAAGCAGTTACTGAGCTGGTGGCACATTCCATCAAATGGGAATTTGGATGGAAAAAACCTGCAGAATCACAGAAAAACCCCCAAACACACCCAGTTTCTCCCTGCCCTCATGCATACCCACAAGTCCCCCAGAGCCCAGGAGAGGGGTTACTCACTTGCCATGGGAATAGGTCAGTTTGTTGTTCTCGGAGGGGATTTTGGCCAGGATCTGCTCAGTGACCTCCAGGAAGTTGCCCCCACACCAGGCGTGCTTGGCCAGGATGGTGGTGCCCCTCGCCACCACTGCAAACAGGATGGCCATGGCTGCTCTCCTGTTGGGACAAAACAGGGTGACATCAGGAGTGGGGGCACCTGCAGGGTGCCACAGGGACTGCACAGTGTCCCCTGGCACAGGGAGCAGAACATGGCCAGGACTCAGCCAGGACACCACAACCACAAAGGTCTCTCATTTCCCCTTTTAGGCTCTGCTCATGATGACACTAAACCCTCTAAAAAAAGGGTTTTTATCACCTCTGTGCCCTGCGAGGGTGGCAAAGCTGAGGTTACCCAGAGCAGCTGTGGAGCCAGCATCTCTACGTGAAGAGCAGCCAAAGCGGAAACCAGACCCAACAAGTTTATGAGGATGAAAGAAAATGAAACCTTGGATAAGTCACATTAAATGCTGCTCACAGCAGAGGAAAGGGCAGCCCCCACAGCCAGAGCAGCTGTGGCTGCCCCTGGATCCCTGGAAGTGTCCAAGGCCAGGCTGGATGAGGCTTGGAGCCACGTGGGGTAGCAAAAGATGCTGGAGGTGGAATTGGGTGAGCTTCAAGCTCCCTTCCAACCCAAACCATTGTGGGATTCCCTAAGTCTCCAGAGCTGGAAAAGCATCCCTGCTGCCACAGAAAGGGACACTCTTAATCAGCTCAAGTATCAGCACATTAATCTACAGGCAGAGCCAGATCTAACACATGGAGCACATGTCAGAGCCCAGCTGGGACAGCTGCCCTGCTCATCCTGCACATCCATAAGCCTCTTTTCTGCTCAGGAAGGACTTAGGATGACTTTGGACCCTGCAAAACCCAAAAATCTCATTTTTCACTTTGTACTTAGGCCCTACTTACTACCTGCTCTGTTCTATGCCTCAACAGATCTGGCATGATCCCAGACCTCTCCTGAATCCCCCAGGAGAGCTCTCTGGGAACAGCCACAGAGCAGGAGGGCTGGCTGAGATTCTGGATCCAGATTTTCCATCCCCCTGGCACTGCCTGGTGAGAATGAGGGATCTCTTCTGGATTAACAAGGCCATGAAGGGAGATCCAACCACCACTCCAGCAGGGCTCACCTGGGCAGGCTGAGCCCCACAGATCCAGGCCTGGCCAGCACCAACCAGAGCATCTACAAACCTGCCACAGGTCTGAGAGCAGCATTGGAGGGGAAAAGGATAAAGTCATGGATTTACTCACAGGACAGACTCCACACAACCACCTGGGAGCACTGCCAAGGGGAACAGAACCATGGAATGGTTGGGGTTGGAAGGGACCTCAAGACCATCCCCATGGCAGGGATACCTTCCACTGTCACAGGTGCCTCCAAGCCCCAGTGTCCAGCCTGGCCTTGGACACTTCCAGGGATCCAGGGGCAGCCACAGCTGCTCTGGCTGTGGGGGCTGCCCTTTCCTCTGCTGTGAGCAGCACTTAATGTGACTTATCCAAGGTTTCGTTTTCTTTCATCCCCATAAACTTGTTGGGTCTGGTTTCTGCCTTGGCTGCTCTTCAGGCAGAGATGCTGGCTCCTGCAGAAGCTTCCAAGGAATTGCTTACTCCTTTACGTTTCAGCTCTGAGTAATCTCCACTTTGGCTCATTTTCAGGTCGAAATGCTCCTGTCTTAAATAATATTGTGAGCTAACTCAGCTCAGGGAATTCACTGCACCCTCCTGTCCCTGCAGAGCCACTGGACACAGAGGCTTTGGCCAGCCCAGGGCTGCCCAGGCCTGTGGAGCAACACCAGGGCACAGCCTGGAATCACAAACACCTCTTGAGCAATCAGCTTAGTGTCCAGCACCAGGAAACCACTGTCTGCTCCTGCAGTCACCCAGGAGCCACAGAAAGGAGCAGCTGTAGCAGAAAACACACTCCAAACCCTGCCCCTGCAAGGCCAGCTGAGACTCAGGGTACAGAGCCCTCACACAGACACCTCCGTGCCCTGAGCAGAACAAATGCAGCCCCAGCTGAGGATTGTGGTTCAGACAATTCCTACAAATCTCTGCTCATTTAATACTGGATATTGGTGGAACCTGAGGTGACACTCGCTGGCACTGCAGGATCCCACAGTCCTCAGTTCCCTGAGTTCCTGGCTCTCACCTCCCTGGACTCACACCCTCAACTCCCCGAGTTTACAGTCCTGACTCCCCAAATTCCTGGCCCTCGCTGTGCTCAGGACACAGGAGCTCTGTGCCTGGCAGTAACACCAGCCCCAGCTCTGAGCAGAAGGAGTTAAATGAAGTAAAAGAGATTAACCAGGAGCATTTTTCTCCCTGAGCAGCCCTGTACCAGCCCAGTGTTACTCCTGTTAGTAACACAAATCTGTTAGACTGCCACAGAACGTCCTTCCTCAGCAGTTGCAGGAGTCAGAAATGAAATCCCTTTACATCAACCCCACTGCAGAGCTTTTTTACATCTAAACTTACAATATTATACAGCTGGAAGCAGCCAAGACCAAACCTTCCAAAAAGACACTGCAAGACGCACGAGCTGCTGTCTGAGGTCCCTCTGGGGATTGAACTGAAAGATCCTAGAAACACAGAAGGGTCTGGGTTGGAAGGGACTTCAATCCCATCCACTGCCACCCCTGCCATGGCAGGGACACCTTCCCCTGTCCCAGGCTGCTCCAGCCCCAGTGTCCAGCCTGGTCTTGGGCACTGCCAGGATCCAGGGGCAGCCACAGCTGCTCTGGGCACCCTGTGCCAGGGCCTGCCCACCCTCACAGGGAACAATTCCCCACCAATACAAGGGCACAGAAAAAAGGCACAGAAAAAAACTCTTAAGGAACATCAGAAACACAGGCTCAGTCTCCAGCACGATGTTTAGAACTCCTGTAAGGATGATTTACTATTTTCCAGTGACTCTTCTGGCCCAGAAGATTCCCAGCTTAGTGCCAGTGAGCCATGAAGGTCCCTGCCTGCACTTCCAGAAATCCTCTTAACAGAAAGCAAAGGGCACCGCTGCCGTTTAAGCAGGGAACAAGGGAACAAGGGGAGGTGTTGCAATCCAGCGAGCTGCAAACTGCTGCAATAAAGAGATCGTTTGAGCAGGATGAGCTCAGCAGAAAGCAGCCCTGGCTTCGGGCTTCCCTTTAACCTCTGCCGGGCAGCTGGAAAAATCATTATTTCATTACAGAATGTTCCACCATGAAGTCCTGGGGCTCTCCTGTTCATTTTGAACCTGAGAATTGCGACATTTGTGCTCCAACTTATCCCACGTTCAGCCTCCCTTCTGCACACAGAATTTACTTCAGGTTCCCCCACTGCATCACTACAGAAACAAATCACCAAGGAAATCAATCCACGTGGTCTTCCAGCCCCATCGCCTTTCCTGGAAGCAGCATTGCAGGGTTTGGAAGGGGGTAAGGACACACAACACGACGGTGATTGAGTAAGCAGCTCTCTAAAAAGGGAACACGTGCAGCCCATGGAATCGGGGAATTGTTGAGGTTGGAAAAGCCCTCCAAGAGCACCGAGTCCAACCATTCCCCAGCACTGCCAAGGCCACCCCAACCCATGTTCCTAAGTGCCACATCCACACGGCTTTTAAATCCCTCCAGGGGCGGGCACTCCACCACCGCCCTGGGCAGCTGTGCCAGGGCTGGACAGCCCTGTCCACGGAGGAATTTTCACCAATATCCAGCCTGACCCTCCCCGGCACAGCCACATCCTGACATCCTGCCGCTGGTCCCCGGAGCAGAGCCCGACCCCCTCCAGCCTCCCCACACCCCCTGCCAGCACACCTGCTGTTAATTAATTCATTAATTAATTAAACCATGCAGTGCTACATCCACAACACCGTCCACTCCCAGACACACCAGTAACAAGCCAGTAACACACTAATAATACCCCGGTAAGAGGCCAGTAACACACCAGTAACACACTAATAACATCCCAACAGCGTTCTGGTAACAGCCCCGGTAACAGGCCGGTAACACAGAGATATAACACCCCAGTAACACCCCAGTAACATGCTGGCAACACCCCCGGTAGCAGGCCAGTAGTACACTAACAACATGCTAGTAACACTAATAACATCCCAGTAACACATCAATAACACCCCAGTAACATGGCGGTAACACCCCGGGTACCAGGCCAGTAACACACTAATAACATCCCAGCAATAACATCAATAACACGCCAGTACCACATCAATAGCACACAGTACCAGGCCAGGAGCTCTCCCGTGACACGCCAATAACACCCCGGTAATCCCCGGTAATCCCCGGTCACCCGCTGTCCCCCGTGCCCGTGCCCCGCTCCCGGTGCCGAGCGCGGCCTCCTCCCGCCGGCAGCGCCTGCCGCCCGCGGGGCAGGGCCAGGGGCTGGGGCTGTGCCCGGCCGGAACCCCCGCACCCAAACCCCCCGGCCCAGCTCAGCCCGGCCCAGCCGGGGCTCCGGGCCCCCCGCGCTCACCGGCGCGCTCGGCCCCGCCCGGCCCGGCCCGACGCGTTTCCGGCCGCGGGGCCGCCGGGAGCCCGGAGCTGCGGGCCCGGAACCGCCATGGCCGGCAGCGGCAGCGGGCCCGCGCTGGAAACCGTGAGGGGGCACCGGGAACCGGGGAGTGGGATCGGGCTCGGGCTCGGGCTCGGGCTCGGGCTCGGGCTCGGGGTGGGGGCGGGGGGGCGCTCGGTCCCTTCCATGAGGCGGAGCAGGGAGCCGGGCCCTGCTCCCGAGGAAAAGCAGCTCACGTTGTGCCAGGGGAGGGTCAGGTTGGATATTGGAGAAAATTCCTCCGTGGACAGGGCTGTCCAGCCCTGGCACAGCTGCCCGGGGCGGTGGTGGAGTGCCCGTCCTTGGAGGGATTTAAAAGCCGTGTGGATGTGGCACCTGGAGGCAGGGGCTGGGGTGGCCTTGGCAGTGCTGGGGAATGGTTGGACTTGGTGCTCTTGGAGGGCTTTTCCAAGCCAAATGATTCCGTGCTTCCATGATTCTGTCATTCCCAAGCCTGGCTTAGTGGTAGGGCACCCTCACGTGTGGTGGAGTGGCATCAGCGTCAGGACAAATCACGTCAGGGTGGCTCCAAGGGACACCCTGTCATCCTGTGGTGCACAGCAGCAGGTGGAGGTCAGGACTAACCTGCTTTAAAACTAGGTGGAATTTTGGAGCTTTCCCTCCTCTCTGAAGGTGTTTTGGTCCCACAGCAGCACCAGAGGTGGCCCAGAGAGATCTACAGCCCTCCTAGCTACTCTGGGAAGCTGAGCATGGGAGCTGATCTCACCCTTCAGGTGTCCCCAACTCAGGGAGGTCACAGCTTCTCTCCTCTCGCACTGGTGACAGATCCAGGCGGATGGGACAGACGGGAACTGTGTCACATTTGTGCTGCACGACGAGGATCACACCCTGGGCAACTCCCTGCGCTACATGGTCATGAAGAAGTGAGTGAGGCCTCTGAGGGACCTCCATGCCCTGCTCTGGCCTTCTCCTAACTGTTAGATCCACACTGCAGCTGTCCCTGGGATCAGGCAAACGATCCCAAATCCCCTCTGTGCACACCCTTCCAGCCTTTGTGTCAGACATGGAGCCCTGCTCCCACCTGCTGCTCCTCCTTTTCCTTGTGCTGTATCAGGATTCCGAGAGCACCAACAGCCCTTAAAGGGCCTGACCAGCCTTTCCTGAGCCTCCACCCACACCCTCCCCTGCCCAGGAACATAAGTTAGGCTCAGCCCAGGGCTTTCAGTCCCTCCTGAGCTGCTGGAGGAGTAACTGGGTCCTGGACTCCCTTTGCTGCCCAGATAGGCTGTGGATTTCCCATCCCTGGAACTGTCCCAGACCAGGCTGGATGGGGCTTGGAGCACCCTGGGGCAGTGGAAGGTGTCCCTGCCCATGGCAGGGGCTGGGACTGGGTTGCCTTTAAGGTCCCTGTGATAAATCACTATGACAACGCAAAAGAAGCTGCTGGCCAAAGCTGGGGGCAAAGCTCCAGCACTCAGCTCAGCTGGAGAGAGAGGCCCTACAACATTTTGGGAGCTCCTCCAGTACCCTGGACCACTCAGCCTCTTCCACCAGCAGAGCAGCAGCAGGTTTGGTTACAGGGAGAATTGCAAGCATCCAGGATCCCCTGTTTGGATCTGCAGAGCTGGCACTGCTCTGGTTGTGGTGCCAGCCGTGTCTTTGCCTGCAGAGCTCCAGCTCAGCTCGGAGAGAGATGGGTGTGAGGGAACAAGGTCACACAGGGAGTTTCCCCTCAGCACATCCCTCCCCTAAGTCATTCTGGAAACATCCAGAGTCCCAGCAGGCCTGGCATGCCCTGAGCCTCTGTCTACCCTGGGATTTGCTGTGGACTGGCCTGGGTCTCACTGCTCCCTCTCCTCTCTGCCCTCCTGCAGCCCTGACGTGGAGTTCTGTGGCTACTGCATCACACACCCCTCAGAAAGCAAGATCAACTTCAGGATCCAGACCAGAGGTGAGCCTGGGGCTGTCTCTCTATGGCTGGGGCTCTGTTCTCATGGAATTCCCCTTGCTCATGCCAGCTTCCCAGGAGTCTGTTAAGTAAAAGAAAGCCCTTTCTCCCTGTCCTCTGCCAGGCACTGCAGTGCTGAGCCCTTTTGCTGAGCCTCAGAGGCTGCTCCCAGAATTCTGCTCCAGCTGCAGTGGGAAGCAGCATCCCTGGCTCCAGGCACCTGGGCTGGCTGGGAGCAGCTCTGGCACCCCAAGCTGTGGGGCTGGGGAGGGGGTACACCCCTGGGAGGTAAGGACTGCCCTTGGGAAGCCACGTCCCATGTCCCTAATCCATCTTTTCCCAAAGGGGCCCTTCCTGCTGTGGAGCCATTCCGGAAAGGACTGAATGACCTGATGGGTGTTTGCCAACATGTGCTCAACACCTTTGAGGTGAGACATTCCTGGAGAGCTCAGGGTCAGTTCTGTCCCTTGGGCCATTCCTGGGGAGCTCAGGGCCAGTTCTGTCCCTTGGGCCATTCCTGGGGAGCTCAGGGTCATTTCTGTCCCTTGGGCCATTCCTAGAGAGTTCAGGGTCAGTTCTTTCCCTTGGGCCATTCCTGGAGAGCTCAGGGTCAGTTCTGTCCCTTGGGCCATTCCTGGTGAGCTCAGGGTCAGTTCTGTCCCTTGATCCCAGAGTGGGAGGCTGAGGCCTGTGTTGGAGACACCTTTGGCAGGAGAACCTGGGAGGTTTTTTGGCCAGGCTTTGCCTGATCGGTGTATGGCCTGTCTCCCTTTCCCTTGGAGTGACTGTAAAGCTCAGTCACTTCCAAAAGCACCTGGAGCTCTGTCAGAGCTTCCCAGCCTTTCCAGGCTCCGGCCAGAGCAGTCCCAGCACAGCAGGGTGGTGGCTCTGTGTCACCCCAGGTGACATTTGTGTTTTGCTTTTGTTTCAGAGGAGCATGAAGGAGTTCAGGGCACAGAAGGAGGAGGAGATGCAGTAGCCTTTGGGAATGGCATGGATGTAACCTCTGTGTTGAATTCCCTGTGTCCAAAATAGGTCTTTTTTGTTGTTCTTTTTTTTTTTTATGACTTTCCTGCAAAATGTATTTTCTTTAATAATAAAGTTTATTAATTTAGATGCTGTAGAGTTCACGCTGTGTCCTGCTCAGCACAGGGATGGAAAATCATAGAACGTGGAGACAGATTGCTCCACAGATTGGGAAATTTATGGAAAGTGGGCTGGTCTTGAAATTCCTCAGTCTCTGTTTTCCTTGAAACCCATTTGTCTTTATGATTTATTTGTAAAACACTTACATTTCATTGAAAGTTAAGCTAAAAGCCCACCCCAACACCTGGAAAATGTTTTAATTGCATGTCTCATCTCTTCTCCCCTTTTCTTCTCTCCATTTTTTTCTATGACAAGGTAGAAGGGGCAAAGAAGGAAAAGAGAGAGAGGGAAAAGAGAGATGTGGGAAAACCAACAAAAAATCATCAAAATCCTGATAAATACAACTTTTTCATGTAGTTTTTCTGAAAATTTTGGCAAGAGTGTTAGAATGGAATCACATGGATTGCAGTCACAGACTGGTTTGGGTTGGGAGGGACCCCCACTCCCTCTCCTCCCACCCAACGGGTAGGGACTCCTTCCCCTATCCCAGGGTGCTCCAAGCCCTGTCCAACCTGGCCTTGTTAAAATTGCTGGCAAATCACCTGGGGGATGAATTATTGCCAATAATAAATGCGAGAGAGCCCTTTCCCATATTTTACTTGGTTCTAGTGGCTCTTCCAGCTGAGATTGGACCTTCTCCACTGCCTTTCCCACCTCCACATGACCACGAGGATGTCTCTGTCCCTCACAGGGATTTACCCAGGCTTTCTTGGTTTTTACAGCTGGGAATTGTCACTCTTTCCTCCTCACCCCACAGAGTGACCACCCCAACATTCCTTCCCTTCCCACACGCATCCCCCCGCCCCACGTTCCACCCTGAGGCAGTGGCCAGGAGTCCCTTGGTTTTCCTGCGAGGAAATGAAAAATCCTGTGAGGATGTGAATGCCCTTCCCTCTCCTGCAGAGGTGACCGCTGGGGTCAGGGGCTGGGCTTGGAGCTGGTCCTGGGGAATGCTCCAGCTCCTTCCAGCTGGGTTAGGACACGACGGCAAAGCTGATTCAGGCCCAGCCAGGAAGAGCCTGGGAGAGGATCGGAGGGGTCCTGCTGTCCCTGTGCCTTGTCCTGGACAGTGACACGGATTTAGGAAGAGCTGTACTTGTTGCTCAGGCGGGAGCTGCTGCGGTCCAGCCCCAGCTCCTGCCCCGTGGCTTTCCACTTCCCAACAGATCCCTTCTCATCCGTGGGGGTGATGCTCAGGGCCGGCCTCTGGCACCAGCAGCACAGGCAGGACTGGGGAGACACAAGGGGGAGAGGTCACACGTGGGATATGCGAAAAGAGGAGGAAATATTCCCGTATTGTCCAGCAGGTGTCCCTGCACAGTGCCAGGCTGGGAATTGCTGAGCCTTGCTGTCCCGTAGTTCTGCTGGGAGTGGGTTTGCCAGGATACAGCTGCTGAGGGTGGAAAATGGTACTGAAATCTGGGACATTTTTTATAATTGTGTGTTCTCATCATTAGGGGACAGAAAATACAGGTGATGCTTAGCTTCCATCCCAACAGGTGGGCTCAACTCCCATCCCATCCCATCCCATCCCATCCCATCCCATCCCATCCCATCGTCACAGAGACATTCCAAAACTTAATTTAACCCTTCTCATGTCCCTCCCACCCTCTTCATGCCCATCAGGAGGGCGGTGCAGTCCGGGCAAGGAATTACTGCAAGCAGGAGGTGGAAGGCAACTGCCCCAGTCTGGCCCAAGCCACCAGGGCCTGTGCTGGTCCCTGGCTCCCAGGGCTGGGGGCTCCCAGGCCGGTGTCACCTGCTGGGGACCCTACCTGAGCAGCTCACAGCGGTTGGGATCCGTCTGGTCGTAGATGGTCTTCTTGAGGATGCGGCTGAGGTGCAGGGGCAGCCAGCAGAGCGCGAAGATCACCACCAGGCAGAACACGGTCTTGGCCACCTCCCGGCGCTGCCAGACAGGGTCAGGGGGGAGGATTAGCACAGGGGATTCCAAATCGTGGAATCATGGAATGGTTTGGATTGGAAGGAACCTTAAAGTTCATCTCGTCCCGCCATGGGCAGGGACATTTTCCAGGTTGCTCCTGGAACCTGGAATCAGGTCCAGGCTGCAGAAAGGGGCAGGGCAGCAGCAGCTCCACATGGGCCAGACTCCTCCGCAGCACAGCTCCTGGTGGCTCTGCTGGGATGGTGTTCCCTGGGACACGGGGCCTCCTCCATCCACCCAGCACACTATTAAGGTGACAACCAGCTGGAGCTCCTCAGGGAATCATTCCCAAAGTGTGGGAGGGGACAGTGAACTCTTCCCTGCACCCCTTGTCTGGGATTTGGCACATCCAGCCTTTGGTCCAGTGTGGTGTGGGCTGGGATAAATGACCAGGAGAGCTTTAATGAAACTGGGCTGCGACCAGAAGGGTTTGGGGTCATCCCCAAGGCTGGAGATTATGAAGCTGAAGGCCCTTTTCCCTGCAGGTAATCCCTGCACCAACGTGCCAAGATCCACTGTAAGGATGTTGGATCCACTTGAGGATCTTTTCTGCTCCGAGGCCAGCATGCACACCCACAGGTGCTGCTCCCAGTAGCTCAGCTCCACCATGTCGAAGGCGATGGCCTCGGGCACTGCCAGCACGATGGCCACTGCCCAGATCAGCAGCACCTCCACGGCCTTCCACATGGGGATCCCAATGCCCTGGATCCGGCTCCAGGACGCCACTGCTCGGTACCTGCCCGCATGTGGGAACGTGACAGGAGCAGATGGGAGTGAGAAGAGTGGCCAGGGAGGGGAGCAGAAGGTGCAGGTTAGAATTGTCCCCAAAGGTCCTTTACTTCACGCCTTCCTCCTCCACCTCTGAACCTTCCCAAGTGTGGGAATGGGAAGCAGAGGCTCAGAGGATGGATGGGATGGGGGCTGTCCTTGGCCACCCTTCCTCACTACCCCACCCACACCATGATTCTCCCATCAGCCTTTCCCAGCAGGATTTCAGCTCTGTCACCAGAGAGCTCCTGCTGGATTGCAGCTCCATGAGAGCAGTCTGTCCCCATCTTGGCACTGGCCTGGGGACGAGCTCCTGGTTCTGCCGCGGGTCCCCGCCAAGGGACAGGGGCAGGCTGGGCAGGGCGGGGGTGGCTGTTGTGTCTCACCTGTCGATGCTGAGGGCACAGAGGCTGAGCACCGTGATGCCCACGGAGGCTTTCTGGATGAAGGGCACCAGCTTGCAGACCTGCACCCCGAAGGGCCAGTCCTTGGCCAGGAGCTGGGGAGGATCCACAGGTTACCAGACTGCTTTGGGAACTTGCTTCCAGCTTCCTCTCTGTGGGTGCACCCACGAGGTGTGGGGAGCCCACAGAGAGCAGGGAGAGCTCCCTGAGCTTCCCACTGCTGGGAATGTGGGCACTTTCCCACGGTTTGCTGGCACTGGGAAACTTTCATTTCCCTGACTGGACACAGAGATGAAGGATGGTCCAGACACCAGTTCCTGACTCCAGAGCCTGGGGAGTTTTGAATGGATCTGAGTCCTAAACTCCACACTAGGCTGCTTTAGATTGTTTTCAAAGTGAGAATGAAAGTCATGCTCTGACACAGCCAAAATCCAGCCTGGACAGCTCCAAAGCTGTGTGTCCTAAGCCTTTTGCAGACTCTGATCCCTGAGCACACTCACTTTCCTGACAGAACACGGGCTCTGTGGCCCCACGCTCAGCTGGGACAAGCAGAGGTGGGGACAGTGTGTCCTGATGGCTGAAGAAATCCAGGCCACTCATTCCAGAGGAGAATGAGGCTGAGTTCACAACCCTTCTGTCCCCCTGACCCCTGGAGCCCTTCCTAAAGCTACCCCAGAATCAACCACCCATTCCAGCTCTTTCCTTTGGCCTCAGCAGCAACACAAACCATGGAATCCCAGAAGGGTTTCAGAGGGACCTCAAAGCCTATCCAGTCCCACCCCTTGTCACGGCAGGGACACCCTCACTACCCCAGACTGCTCCAAGCCCCATCCAAGCTGGCCTTGGGCACTTCCAGGGATCCAGGGGCAGCCCCAGCGTGCAGGAGCTCCTGCCAGGCCCCCGAGGCGGGAGCAGCCCCATCCCAGCGGTGCCAGGCAGAGCTGACCTTGTAGACATTGATGGGCAGCGCGATGAGGATGTAGAGCAGGTCCCCCAGGGCCAGGCTGGCGATGAGGACGTTGGGGCCATTCCTCATGCACTTGTTCTTGTAGATGATGCGCAGCAGCGTGGAGTTGCCGATGATGCCCACGATGAAGATGGTGCAGGACACGATGGTGTTGATGTACTTGAAGACGTGGCGGATGTCGGCGGGCCTGGCGCACACGGGCAGCAGCGGCGGCTCCGAGGGGCGGCTCCCGGCAGCGCCGTCCGACGCGTTGGACACGGGCACGGCCCACAGCAGCCCGGGCTGCGCCAGGCCGCGGGCCTGCTCCTGGCCCGGCACCTCCAGGGACATGGTGCTCTCCTGGAAGGCCCGTGGGGTCTGGCTGTGCGCCCCGGAGAAGAGGCAGCTCAGGACAATGGCCAGAGTGGCCGGGAATGAGATTGGTCCTGCGGAGGAGAGGACGGCAAAGCTGGGGGCAGGAGTCCTCATGGTGCTTGTGGAATGTCCCCGGGGTCCTGCTGGGATCTGCCAGTGGAGAAAGGAACCAGGGAGAGAAATTGTTTAGCAGAGGATGGAGAGAAGGAAAGTTGTCCAGCCTGGAGAGGAGAAGGTTGAGGTCTGACCTCATCGGGGTCTGAAAGCTCCTCACAAGAGGCAACTCTGATCTCTGCTCACTGTGAGCACGGACAGACCCCAGGGAACCGCTGGAGCTGTGTCAAAGAGGGAATGGCTGGATATCAGGGAAAGGTTCTTCCCCCAGAGGGTGCTGGCACTGCCCAGGCTCCCCAGGGAATGGGCATGGCCCCGAGGCTGCCAGAGCTGCCAGGGATGCCAGGGTGGGGTTGTTGGGGTGTCTGTGCAGGGCCAGGGGCTGGGCTGGATGATCCCTGTGGGTCCCTTCCAACCTGGGATATTCTATTTTATGATTCAATTCTATTTATGAGTTGCTGGAGAGCTCCATCATCCCAGCAAACAAACAATGCCAGACTGGATCCCACCAGGCCAGAGCTGTTGACCCTGAGGGTGGGGTTTGTGCTGCTAAATTTAAACAGCGCAGTAGAACAAACTGAAAGGAGAACAACCCGTCCCTTGTGCCTCTGACGTGGCCCTGCAGTGGCTGGGACACCTGCCTGTGCTCAGGGACTGTGGGAGCAGGGACTGCCCCTCCTGCACTGCTGCTCCTGTGGACAGTCCCAGCTCCCTTCTGTGCCCATCCCCCTCCTCACTTACAATCCCAGAATCACTGACATTGGAAAAGCCCTTCAGGATCATCGAGCCCAAGCTGTGCCCAATCCCTACCTCCTCATCAGCCCAGAGCTCTGAGTCCAGGTGTTCCTTGGACACCTCCAGGGATGGACACTCCAAAGCTCCCTGGGCAGCCCCTGCCAAGGCCCAACCACCCTTTCCATGGGGAAATTCCTGCTGGTGTCCACCCTGAGCCTCCTCTGGCCCAGCCTGAGGTTGTTCCCTCTCTTCCTGTCCCTGTTCCCTGGGACCAGAGCCCGACACCCCCCAAGCCCCCATGGCTGTCCCCTCCTGTCAGGGAGCTGTAGGGTTTAGTTTTGGGACATTTAGCTCCTGACAGGTTGAAGTTGCAGTTTTGGGGCATCTCTGTCAATGCCAGCACATCTGGGCAGTTCTGCAGTCCCACCTCGGGGTCCAGAGAACCAGCAGAACTTTTCCAGCTCATTCCACAGGGAACCCGAAGCCTCACCAACTTTCCCCTTCCCAGCTGGTCCCACGGCTGCCCCTGCAAAGGGAGGGCTCAGCACAGACCTGCTGGGAAAACACTGCAGGGCTTTTTCCAGCAGTGCCACACTGACACCTGAGCTCTCACCCCTCCAATGTGCAGCAGCACAGCCCCTCCTTGCCCATCCTCACCCCACTAACTGAACCCTTCCTCCCCAAAGCCCCTGCCTGCCCGGCTCCCTACTCAGGGCTGCAACCCTCCCTGGGCTCTTTCCAGCCCTGGCTGCTGACACAGGGAAAGGTCTCCAGAGCTGGAGCACCAATGAATATCCCCGGAGTGGTTTTGTTTGCACAGCTCTGACCAGGCAGGAAGATCCCAGGGGCTGCACCACGACCACGGGAGAGAGCTGAGGGTGGTGGTGGCACCATCCCAGAGGGTGGGTTTGAAGGGGTTCTGGGACATCCAGGCTGAGAAATGAGCCCAGAGAAGGAGAAGGAGAGGGCAGCAAACTCCAGCCTGTTCCTCAAATAGGGATAAATCTGGGGGCTCCAGGATGGAGTGAGTAAGGAACACTTTTATCAAACTGTGAAACTTCCCAGCTCTGAAAAAAGAAGAAATTGCTGTGGCTGGACTGGGAACTGGAGCCGTTGTGAGAGTGCCTGGGATTTCCCTGCTCCAGGGAACAAATGAGGCAGGGATCAGGGAGCCTGACTGGGATCAGAGCGGGGACTCAAGCTCTGCTCTGACGCCTCCAGGCAGAGCTGGGATCTGATCCCAAACCCACTGCACCCCGGGACCTGCTTCCAGGAGCAGCCATCCAAGGCACTCCCAGGTTGCAGCAGGGCTCTCCTTGCCCATGGCAAGGGGAATCCCAGGCCCAGCACAGCTCCCACCCTGGGAGGAAGGAGGTGGCCAGGCCAGCCAGGAGCCCCCAGGACTGAGCACAGCTCCTGTGGACACGGCTGCACCGCCCCAGGGGCTCGGCCTTTGTGGAAATGCCTGGGCTGGGCTGGGAAGGGTGAAGAAAGGAAGGAAGAGATGGATAAATACCCTAAAGGTTCACAAACGTCGGCACAAATCCCTGCTCTGACCTGTTCCAGGGATTTCAGCCTCACTGAGCTCCCCAGCCACGCCTGGCACAGGTGCCAATGGGGCTGTCCCAAACTCTCCTCCCCACCGTGCCCACCGGGTTGCAGCTCCCAGGGGAGGGCAGACCCCGCTCAGAATTCCTGCCCGAGGTCCCTGAGGGCTCTCAGGGACAGCTTTGGATGGCACAGCCACTCGTGGCTGGGGGACAGCGGTGGCACTGGCAGAAAGTGCCAGAGCACCCCTGGAGTCGTGCCCAGAGCCCCCCACAGCCCTGGGCTGTTTCAGGAGCCCAGCCTGACCTCAGAACTCTGGTAAAGAAAAATGTAGAAGCATAAAAACCCTGGGGCTTGGCAGGGGAGCTCATGTGAGGGAGGATCACAGGACACGGCTCCTGCCCAGCCCCTCCACGGCACAGCTGCAAAGCACTGGAGAGGAAAAACACTTCCTCCCCAGCTCGCCTTAAACTGAATCAAGTCTTGTATTAAATCCAAAATTTAAGCAAGGAGAAACTGTTTTCTCCTGTCCAACTGCCCATTTATTCCTTGCTCTTCCCATCTTGGAGTGCTTGGAAGCACAGCCCTTCCTCAGCTGAGGGAAACTGAGGCATGGGAGCATCAAGAAGCTTGTTCAGATGGGAAACCAATACCAGCGTGGTTAAACCCCAGATCCAGAACTGCTTTCACCCATCCCAGTAGGCATTTTAACTGTGCCAAGCCCAAATGACAGCTGAAGTCACGGGAATCCTGACATGGATTCAGGGAATCAGGGAGAGATCCCAGAGAGAAACTCAGACTGAAAACTGTCACCTTGACCCTACAGAGCCTGATCCTGTCTGAAAGGTGCTGTGAATGGGACTGGAATCCCTCTTCCCTGGAAGCCCAGGAGAGCCCAGCACCTCCATCCTCATGTCCAGCAGCCTCTCCCTCCATCCTCCTTCTCCTCTTCCTCTCCCTGCCTTCCAGAGTATTCCACCTCTCCAGACTCATCTCTCCAGACACCAAACACAGTTTTTCTGTGGATAAATATTGCAGCACAATCTCTGTGGATGAAGGAGAGGAGGGAGAGAGGTGACAGCAGCACATCCCACTGCTCCCCGCCCTGAGCCCAGCCTGCTCCAGGAGGAAGAGTTTCCACCCCAGGAGTGATGGATTTCTCCTCTCCCTGCCACATCCTGGACCTGGTCCAGGCACCATGATCCCTTCAATGCCTCCCCCAGAGGGGGCTGCAAAAATTCACCTGACACAAGGAATCATTTTTTCTGCAGATTAATGCACAGAAGAGCAAAGCTCCCCATGGGAGTCGTTACCTTCCTGCTGACCATGGAATTCAGGATCTGTTCCTCAGGGCTCCTTCCCCCTGCCCGGGATGCTGGGCATGTCCTGGGGGAGTTGCAGTGGTTTGGATGCTGGAGTTGGCTTTTGTGAGGGGGCTGGAGCTGCGGGAATGCTCCTTCCTGCCGTGGCTCCGCAGTGGGTGGTTTTATAGAACATCCCAGGGCTCCCCCAGTACAGCCCCTGCGACCAATGGCTGAGGGCGGGATGGGGACGGAGGAGGGAAAAGCGGCAGAAACACGGGATAGCTCTGGGAAGGAGTGAAAATAATAAACAAATAAAGCTGCACAGGGGGTGGCACTGTCTGCTCCATGAGTGACAGGATCCTCATCTCAAGATTTGTTCTAAGTTGCTGATGAGAACTGGACCAGCCTTGCTTTTCTCAGTGGTCAGCGTTTGTAAAGAGGGTAGAAATCATCTGTACATGCAGGAAAAGCCAGGTTTAGTGGGAAGGACGCAGAGGTAGAGCCAGGTTTAAGTGGGAATGACATGGAGGTAGAGCCAGGTTTAATGGAAAGGACACAGAAGTAGAACCAGGTTTAAGTGGGAAGGACAGCAGGAAAAGCCAGGTTTGGTGGGCTGGGCTGGATGGACACATCCCATCCCTGGCCTTGACTGGAGCACTCAGCTGCTGCTCTGTTTTGTCCAGTAATACCCAGAGATGTTTTCACCCTGTGTGTCCCAGAGTTGACTCTTGAGATCAGTGGATCATTCCTGCACCTTGGTGTATTCCTGGGACTCTGGGGCTGGACTTTTGGTCTGGCCCAAGGGGGAGCAAACAAGTCCATTGCCAGCTGGAGGCTCTGAAGGGCAGCAGGAGTGACCTGGCCCTGTCCCCTCTGCTCGCTCCATCCCAGGCAGAGCAGGGAGCAGCCCCTCAAAGGGCTCCTCTGCCCAGGGCAGAATCCATGGATTTAACCACCCTTTAACCCTTTGGCCTCTGTGAGGAGCTGCCGCTTTTCCTGGGCTCTCTTCCCAAAACAGAGGAGTTTGGGGCGTGCAGGGCCCCCCTCCCTGCCCCTGGGGGGTCCTGCAGCCTATTCTGGGCAGTCACGTTCCTGCACGGGACAGGGCATGAATGGCCTTCTCTGTTCTGATGGGGACAAAGGATGACTCCAACCCCTGGGAGACCCCCAGGAAAACCCAACCTTGCCCAGCCAGAGGGTCCCTGACACACACTGGGGTCCAAGGCTGGTGCTGAGTCACTTCAAGGGTGAGAATGAAACCCCAGAGTGACGCCACGTCCCATGCTTTGTGTCACAGCAGGAAAGCAGGAAAGCTTCCTGGGGAGCCCAGGGATCCCTGAGGCCTGGGGAGAGCCACAGCTCAGGGCATCCATCCCTCACAGCTTTACCAGCTGTGGGAATGTCCAATGGCTTTGTAGTCCAAGCCACGGGAACAGCTTTGCCAGACAGGGGTTGGTGAAGGAGAATCGCTGCTGCTTCCAGCTGGAATCATGGGGTTTAAGCTGCAGGTGGACAGGTGTGGAGCTGCCCCACAGAGGCTCAGCTGGGCTCTGCTTTGGTGTGAGGAGATTGAGAGGAATCCAATTTACAGGTGTGGTCATGGAGCAGAGAAACATTGGGGAGAATCATTTGGGAGGTTCTCCTTTCCCCTGCCAAATCGCCGTCTGGGTACTCACCCCCATGGCAGGGGGAATGCAGCTGTGTGCCTGGGGATGTGCCCTGGGATGGAGAACCCCCACTACTTGCTCTAAATATGGCACTAATTAGGGCACTAATTGCTCTTCACAGCCCTGACCCCCCAGCCAGGCCCCAGACCCCATTTCAGTTCAGCTGGAGGATTCCCAGTGCCCAGGTGTGGGTCTGTGTTATCCCAAACACTGCAGGAAAGCAGGGATGCCTGGGAGGAAGGAACATCCCTGGAGGCATCACATACAGAGCCTCTCCTCTGGGAGCTGGACAGGAAAACTTGGAGACAGTCCCTCAGGAATTCAGACAGGTAAAACATTACAGAGAAGTGACTGCTGGGGACCTGCAGCGACAAATCCTTCAGGAAGATGCTTTTCCAGGGTTGTCAGCTGGCAAATTCTGCTTTTGGAAGGTCTGGTGTCATCTGACTGAGATGCTGAGTGTATTTGTGCTCAGGCATCCTCTGGAAAGGCTTGGATTTAGTTCTGCACACTGGGAATGCTGAAGTGGAAAGTTCAGAAACTGCCTCCCAGCCTGACACCTCCACTGGCATCGCTTTAAATAAATAAATAGAAGACTGTGCCTGCATTTCTGGTCATACTGCTCAAGTTCTGCTGCCAGCATTCCCTTTGCCCTGCTTCTTATGCCAGAGGGGTCTGGAGTGCTGGAGAACAGCTCTGGCATCTTTCCAGCAGTGCTTTTCTGCTGCAAATATTTTCATTCACATCAAGTTCTGGTCTCTGAATTTCCCCTTCTCCTTCCCCCCTCCAGGCTGATATTCCCTGGTTTTAACTCCTGGAGCAGCCCAGCAGTGCAGCAATGAAAAGTGAGGAGAGCAAGAGGTGGTGCCAGTTCCTGCCCTGCCCTCTATTCCTTTCCCTTTCCCTTTCCTTTCCTTTCCTTTCCTTTCCTTTCCTTTCCTTTCCTTTCCTTTCCTTTCCTTTCCTTTCCTTTCCTTTCCTTTCCTTTCCTTTCCTTTCCTTTCCTTTCCTTTCCTTTCCTTTCCTTTCCTTTCCTTTCCTTTCCTTTCCTTTCCCTTTCCCTTTCCCTTTCCCTTTCCCTTTCCCTTTCCCTTTCCCTTTCCCTTTCCCTTTCCCTTTCCCTTTCCCTTTCCCTTTCCCTTTCCCTTTCCCTTTCCCTTTCCCTTTCCCTTTCCTCTCCATCTTAGGGACAACTGAGGCTGAAGTCTCAGAGCTGCCCTTCAGGTGAGCCAGGAAAAATGTCCCAGTGGCTTGGGAAACATGGAAGCAGTGAGGTGCAAACCCCCATTTGTCCCCTGTTGCTGGCCCTCATGCCCATCCTGCCCCATCAGCCCAAGAGGAACTCAGGTAATTCTCCCTGGATTTAATACTGGAACCTCCAGCAACTCCGGGCTGGATCCCCCAAACCGGGACATTCTCCTGTGCAAAGAGCTGGAAAACAGGGATTATTTCAGTGTCTGCAGCCCCATCCCTCCCTGCAGCCGGGATGGGTGGGTGCAGGGAGGGGATTGCTCAGGCCCACGGGACTTTCCCTTCCCGGGAGGAGGGGATGCCTCGGGAAGCGGAGCCAGATCCCTGCTGTTCCCACGAGCCCGCGCTGACCCCGCACTTGAAGTCTTTTTGCTCATAACTTTCTTATCAGCCGGGGCCGAGCGAAGTCAAGTTCTTTGGAGCTGTTTCGAGGGGGACGGGGCGTTTGCAGCCCCGCCTGGGCGGCGCGGGGACACGGGCCAGCGGCGGGGACACGGGACAGCGACAGGGACACGGGACAGAGGCAGGGACACGGGATAGCGACAGGGACACGGGACAGCGACAGGGACACGGGACAGCGGCAGGGACACGGGCCAGCTGCTGCCGCTGCCCGGGCTCGCACGCTCTGTCCCGGGGTCGCGGCTCGGGGTGTGGCCGTGCCTGGGCTCCTTCCCGACATCAGAGAAACCGGGGCTTCTGATGAGCCTCGTGCTGTCTTCAGATGGCCCCGACGGCAAAGATCAGAGGCTGGGGGGCTGTGTCCCTTGGGGAGCAGGAGCCTTAAGGAAGTCGCAGGGGCTGGGGACTTCTCTGTGTCCCAAAGATGTGGAAGGCAGCGATGGAAGGATGTTGATCCTAGCTTGGTGAGAAGAGAGATTAAAATCACAGAATCACAGAGCTCTTAAAGTGGAAAAGACCTTTTGGCCACCAAGTCCAACCATCAGCCACCACCATGAGCACTGCCAAACCTTGTCCCCAAGTGCCACATCTGTGTGGTTTTAACCCGCTTCCAGGGATGGGAATTCCACCGCTGCCCTGGGCAGCTGTGCCAGGGCTGGACAACCCTTTTTGTGAAGAATCTTTTCCCAGTTTCCAATCAAAACCTCCCCTGGCACAGCCTGAAGCCATTTCCCCCCATCCTGCCCCTTGTTCCCTGGGAGCAGAGCCTGATCCCACCTGGCTGCTCCCTCCTTGGCTTCTCCAGGAGCCCTACAAGTCCTAAGGGCTCTCCAGTGGCAGAGGGGAGGCACCTCCCAGGTGTTCGCAGCCACAGGGTCGGGATTACTGCTCTCGAGGTGGTTGGTGACTGCAGGTGACAGAGGATCCCCCAAAGTTCTGGTGGAATTGTCCCTCTCACCTCGAGCTCTGCCACGGCTCCCGAGAAGGTCCCTGCTCTCCTGGGTGTGCAACTGTGGTTCCTCAGGATCCATAGGTTGCTCCACAGCTGATCTGGTGCCAGGCTGGACATGGGAGTGAGGCACACGGACACAGAAATGGGATTTCTGCCAGGGTTTTATGTGTCACAAGGTGCATTTCCCTGAGGTGTTTTGGGGAGGTCTCCCACGAACCTCCCTCTGTTGGAAGCACTGATGCCATTTGCTAATGAACTTGATTAAAGAGGGTACTGGCTCCTGCAGCAGAGCTGGGATGTAATTATTACATTAATTTCTCTTTAGTAGATCTTTGAATCCTAAATACTGTGGGCTTTAAACCTGAACAAACTCCCCTGCCCTGTGTAATTGTTCTAACCTTAATTAATCCTTTGCTTATACACACCTATGTATGGAAAAAATATTGTTATTAATTGATAGAAAATGGGAGTGGATTTGCGCTTTTTGATTTCTGAATGCTGTTTATTATCTTCATTATTTTGGTAAATCTACTTAATTTAAGTAGTTCAGCTCCAGAACTGTGAATATTTTGAATTCAGGGCCAAACTTCCTAAAAAATTGGAATTGAAGTAAATCCAAGCACTGTCAGTACTAGAGTGGATCCAGACGCTTCATGTGAAACCCACAAAGATGTGGGGAGATCTCCAGATCTTCCCAGTGGCTGAAGAGCTGAGGCAGATCCTTGGTGGCTTTGGCAGGACCACGCCAGCACCGGAGCTCCCACAGCCACAGCGCTCAGAAGCTCAGTGGGACATTCCCTGGATTATTTCCCAGTGTCTCCCACCTTCCATTCCCTCCTTCTGCTTAACAAGCTTCTGAGAAAAGCTTGGACAAATGGGTTATTGCTCCTGAAATGATTGCAGATAATTATAGAGAGATTAATGGCCTCTCCTCGAAGAGCCACCGACAGCTTCAAGTGCTATTGACCTTTCCAGGAAACAGGAATGAGGAAAGGCAGCAGGAAACAGCTTGGATAAACAGTGTGGAATTCAGAGTCTTCAGAGTTCTGGGGAGGCCAGGACTGCTGAGATTCCCCCTATTCAGCCCATGGAACCCCCCCAATGCTCACCAGAGAAAGCTGGCAATGGGGAAGTGAAAAATGCCTCATTGGCAGTGGAAAAAATGCCTTGGGAATGAGAGAAAGCAGAGGAAAACACAAGTGGGGATCCCCTCCCTGGCATCTGGGAGAGGACCTGTCCTTTTCCTTGTCTGGGCTTTGGTTATCCCTGGGGAAGGAAGGTGAAACAGCCAGGAATTCCAGGCTGCCCTCACTCTGGGATTTGCCGGATCACTTCCACACCTTGGTGGCCAGCTAAGGAAAGAGCCAGGAAAAACCAGAATTTAATACAGGTGGTGGCAAAATCACAACTGGGCACTGCTGAGTTCAGACTCCCCCCTGAGCCTGGACCCTGTGGGAAGAAAAAAACATGGACGCCATCCAAAAAAAGGGAGAATCCCTGGCCCTGGGAGTCCCCACTGCCTAAAGAGGATCTGATCCTTTTTTGATGAGTTTTGCAGTGGCACCTCCAGCAGGGATCTGGAGGAGGCTTGGAATGAGCCAGCTGAGTTTTAGAGCTCTGCCCATTGGAGACACCCTGGAGAGACAATAAAAGGAAGGATGGAAATTGCTTTAGGAGTGTTGGAATCCTGCCAGGAGATGTCTCCTACTGAAGGTGAGAACCCTGAAGTTTGGCAGCCCCACCACAGCCTGGGACAGCTGTCTCTGGATCAGGCACTCGC
Organism: Pyrgilauda ruficollis; assembly: GCF_017590135.1. Lineage (NCBI taxonomy): Eukaryota > Metazoa > Chordata > Aves > Passeriformes > Passeridae > Pyrgilauda > Pyrgilauda ruficollis. The sequence continues at coordinate 771,696 of NW_024528488.1, read as the reverse complement.
TGTTGAGATCAGTGTCCACAAAAATGTTTGAGGAACACAAGAAGTGTCCCATCTTTAATTCCCTGGCTGCTTCAAGGGAATCCTGGAAGGAGAGGTGGGAAGAGCACGTAGTGTGCATGTGCAGAGCTGGCTTTAGCAAGGAACCATCAGCTAAAAATCCATCTCGGCACAGGAATCATTCCATCTTAGTCCCAGGGAGATCTTCCTGCCCTCAGCAGTTCCAGTCCAGGATTTAATGCCATGAACCTCTAAGCTTCCCAAGCCACCATGCCTCCTGATGGGGAGGGGCACTCCAACTAGAGTGGGCAAATCTCCCTTCATAAATATGTTGGAGAGCATCCCAAGGAGGCCTAAGAGGTGGTGAAGGATGGAGGGGAAGCCCAGGAGTGGTGGCTGAGGTGACTTGAGAAGAGGAGGCTGAGGTCAGACCTCACTGGGGTCTGAAAGCTCCTCACAAGAGCCAGCTCTGATCTCTGCTTGCTGTGAGCAGGGACAGACCGCAGGGAATGGCTGGAGCTGTGCCAGGGAGGGTTAGGTGGGAGATCAGGAAAGGTTCTTCCCCAGAGGGTGCTGGGCACTGCCCAGGCTCCCCAGGGAATGGGCACGGCCCCGAGGCTGCCAGAGCTCCAGGAGCTTTTGGACAGCGCTGCCAGGGATGCCCGGGGGGATTGTTGGGGGGTCTGTGCAGGGCCAGGGGCTGGATCCACGACCTTTGGGGTCCCTCCCAACTCAGGATATTCCAGGATTCTCTGCAGGAGGGGATGTGCTGGGGGGACAATGTGGAGCTGCCCCTGGAGCCCAGGGTGGGTCAGGTGACATGGGGGAACAGAGGGGCTCAGAGGGGTTTCCATCCTGCTGGAGTGGAGCTGGAGTGACACTGATGGAGGGGAGAAAAAACCATGGAGAAGAGGAGTTGCCTTGTAAATGAAGGATGGCCTGGGGGCAGAAGCAGTCACGCGTGTCAGGGCTGACTGGGCCATGTGAGGAGCCTCAATGGGGCTCTGTGAGGGGACACTGGGCCCTCTGTGAGAGCTGCACGTCCCCACAGAGCCGCTGGGTCACAAGCACCACATGTGACTGGACACTGCCACCCCATCCTGGTGGAATGGGGAGTTAAGGACAGGGTTTTGGGGAGCCCCTTCCTGCTCCATGAATTAAGCAGGAGAGGTAGAGAGGGAATGGAAATGGGGTTTTTTTTGGAGGGTTTCGTTATGAAAACACTCCCAATATCCCATTTTATGAAATGTTGGTTTCTGGGGATCTTTGTGGGCTCCTGCACAGGAGCTCTGCTGCCATGGGTGGATGAGGACAAGGATTTTCTTATGAAGATTCCTCATTTGTCACCCCCAGATCTCCTCTGGGATTCAGGAAGGGAAAGCAGCACGTGAACGGGAGCTGATGCCCTCTGTCACCTGCTGACCACATCACAGAACAGTCTGGGTTGGAAGAGACCCTGAGGGTCACCCAGTTCCATCCCCCCACCACGGGATGCCATCCACCAGGCGTGGGAGGTTCCTCCACGCTGAGATGTCTCTCCACCAATGAAAGCACCCCGAAAACACTCCTGGGACAGCCCTGGAAGGAAGGACCTCCTTCCGGGAGCTGGGATGTCCTGAGAGCCTCACCACCCATCTGTCAGAAGGTGAAAACGAGGGGAGGAAGGAGCCCCACCTGAGAGCAGGGAAGTGGAGGGAGATGTCTGACTGGTGGGGGCTGAGATGAGCCCCAGAGCTTCCCACTTGAGGAGGGGAAAGCAAAAGTGGAATTGCAATTCCAGATGAACCCCACTCCCCGCACCCCCACCCAAACAGGGATGGGACAGTGGCAGTGTTTAAAGGAAAAGCTGGCTCCTCCTGTTTATTTTAAGCTGGAAGCCAAGAGGCTCCTGCCGGTGACTTCAAAGAAAAGTTTGTTTCTGTGTTCTGCTAATTACCAGAACACCCAGACCCCATCTCGGGGGCCTGGAGTGTTGCAAAAACATGGAAAGGTTAATTGAAGGCAAAGGGAAAAGGAGAATCCCAGCTTTAACCATCCTGGGCTGCCCTTGTTACACTGACAGCACGGTGCAGGCAGATTTAATGACTCCTCATTGCCCTGGTACCTAATTAACCTCCTGCCCTGAGCACAGAGAGGCTGAGAAAAAACTCCCTGCCCAGGAACCCCCTCTGCCAGCAGCCCCCAGGGTTAAAGGAGACATCTCCAGCAATGCCAGGCTCAAATCCTGCCTGGATTCCAGCTAATTCCTGTGACACAGAGAAGGGCAGGGATCCCAGCTCCGTGGTGCTGGATTTTGGGAATCTCTTTGCCCATCATCCCAATGGGATCCCTGGGAGCAGGGTGGCCCCCAGGAACAGATCTGGCACCAGGCTTCCAGTGGGCCAGGGAAGACCCTAGCTGGTCATGGCAAGGATGCTGCAGGGTTGTGTGAGGTTTTGGAAGGTGGTTTGGGAGCACAGACCTGGACAGCTGCCCCTGCACCCTCCTGGCAGCTACAGCAGGATCACGGAATGGGTCAGGTTGGAAGGGACCACAGTGGATCCTCTGGTCCAACCTCCCTGCTCAAGCAGAGCCAGCATCTGGAATATCACTCCAGATGCTTGGAATTGTCCTGTATGGAACAGGAATCTGTCCCAGTTAATGGGGAAAAAGATGTTATGTGTTCTCTTTGCTGGATCAGCTCCTGTTTTTCCTCTCACCTCAGATAGTGGTGCAGGTGAAATCAAGGACTGGCCCCTTGATTTCACCTCCAGGAGGCTGGAGAGGGATTTCCCCTGAGGGCATGGAGGGACAGGACAAGGGGGAATGCCTTAAGCTGAATGAGAACAGGGGTAGATGGGATACTGGGAGGGAATTGTTCCCTGTGAGGGTGGGCAGGCCCTGGCACAGGATGCCCAGAGAAGCTGTGGCTGCCCCTGGATCCTGGCAGTGCCCAAGGCCAGGTTGGACACTGGGGCTTGGAGCAGCCTGGGACAGTGGAAGGTGTCCCTGCCCAGGGCAGCAGTGGCTCTGGGTGGGCTTTAAGGTCCCTTCCAACGCAAACCATTCCATGATTCCATGACCCACACTTCCAACAGAGCTGGTGGGAGCTGCCAGTGCTTGGTGGGACCAGGCCCTGACTCTGAGAGGAAACAGTTCTGTCACCTGTGGGAGCTGAACCACCAACATGAGCCCAGTTGGTTCAGGATTGGAATTTATTACAGAAATTGCAGTTTATTTCTTGGTGTCACCACCTGGAACAAGTCCATGAGGGCCAAGCGTGGATAAGGAGCACAGATGCCATGGCCACGGCGTCCAGTGGGAATGCTGAACATCTTGCTGCACTTTTAGGAGCAGTTAGGCACCCATGGAAGAGCTGGGGCAAAGGAGGGGCAGCAGAGAGAAAAGGAGCAGGAGCAGAAGCGTCTCCATGAGCCACGGCCACTTGATGGGCCAGAAATGCAGAGGCCGGAGCTGGAGGGAGATAAATCAGCCCAAGGTCCCCTGGAGAGTGCAATGGTCTGGAGGCTTATCTGGGCTTTGATGTGTCACTGAACTGCGCAGAGGAAGGGCCTGTGTGGAATTCACTCCCCAGGACATTAACTGGTGTCCCGGCGCTCACGTCCTCTGTCCCTGGGGGATCGGGGCCATTGGCACGGCCCGGCCGCAGCCCCAGCTGCACTGGGCCCACACGGGCAGCAGCTCCAACGCCTCCTGACCCCCTCCTCTCCCCCTCCTTGGAAACTTTGGGATTGCTGCTGCTGGGCAAGGAGAAAATCACTCGCTCGGGGTGGTGGCAGCAGACTGGAGGGGACAGTGAGGCTGTGGGGTGCTCTAACAACCACCTGGGGTGGCCTTTCGGGGAGGTGGGCGTAGGGTCCGACCCAAGCTGCCAAACCATCACACATCCACAGGGGTTTGTACATCATTTGTGTCCATTTATTTCCTTTCTTTAGGCATTGAGGATTTTTAGGATGGTTTGGATTGGAAAGAATCTTAAAAGCTCATCCCATTCCATCATCCCAGGCTGCTCCAAGCCTTGTCCAACCCAGCCTTGGATACTTCCAGGGATCCAGGGGCAACCACAGCTGCTCTGGGCAATGCCAGGGTCTCCCCAGCCTCACAGGGAGGAATTCCTTCCTTTCCTTATACTCCTGCCAAGGTGAGCCATCCAACCCCACCTGCAGCTCATTCCCAGTGCCGTCAGCCTGTCTCAGCTGGGATGGATCACATCCCTTCCTTCATTTCTGCTGGAGTGCAAAGACAGTTCCCTGGACTCTGCAAAGCAGGACCAGGCGTGACCAGGGCTACAGAGACAAAAATGCTGCAGGTCCTGCCCCAAAGCCTGAGCAGGGGCTGGCCAGCAGCTCCAAAGGGAAGAGTCAATCCCAACCCTGCCCCTTGCCATGGATAAACTGAGGGATCCCCTGGAGTGCTTTCAAAGCTGTGTGGATGTGACACTTGGGGACATGGCGCAGTGGAGGCTTTGGCAGTGCTGGGGGAATGGTTGGACTGAGTGATCTTAAAGTTCTTTCCCAGCCTAAAACATTCTGGGATCCCACGGCTGCAGCCTCTGGCCGAGGGGCTGCTGTTGGCCAGAAGATGGTGCTGGCAGGAAGGTGATGAAGCCTTCGCTCCACTCCGCTGCTGCCAGCAGAGGAGAACTCAGATCTTTTCTTTTCTTCCCCTCCTTCTTCCTAGAAGAATCCCTCTGAAAATGACTGGGCACATTTAATGGTCCCAATCCCACCCCGCAGCACCCACTGGGTTATTTATTGCATCCAGCGGGGTCCTGAGAGCTCAACTGCAGTAACCTGAGACCCGGGAGGCTCCGGCAGCTTCTGGGCAGAGGGTTCTCTAATGGAAGCACAACCCTGATGGATAATGGTTTTAAGCTGATTTATTTTTCCCCAGGATCCTTCTCAGAACGTCCTCCTGACAGACTGGGCTGAACCAGGCTCCCCCACAGTGGGTTAAATCTGGGGATTTCCCCCCAAAAGCAGCACAGGGGGACACCTCGCCCTGGGGAAGGGCTTTTGGGGTTTTTAAGGGTTTGCCCTTCTGGCAAAGGCTGTGAAGTGCAGGGGTTGGTTTATCCTGCTGCAGTTTGGGGCACTGAGAGGGACCAATCTTATTTTTATTTATGCCTCAACATACCTTATGTTCTTGTAGGGGCTGTACATGTGCTGTTCCTGGGAAGGCTTTGCCTGGCAGCCAACCAGGGCAGAGAAAGCCTCCAAGATTGGGCTGTGAGTGGCACCCGCCACGGGTTGGTGATGCAGATGCCCCGATGCCCACTAAAAAAGTGTGCCAAAAAGCCTGCCAAAAATTCCCACCAAAAAATCTGCTAAAAAAAAGTGTTCCCAAAAGCCTGCCAAAAATTCCTGTCAAAGAAGTCTGCTAAAAAAGTGTGCCAAAAGGCCCGCCAAAAATTCCTGTCAAAGAAGTCTGCTAAAAAAGTGTGCCAAAAGGCCCGCCAAAAATTCCTGTCAAAGAAGTCTGCTAAAAATGTGCACCAAGAAAAAAAAAGCCCACCATAAACACCCGCCAAAAAAAGCCCTCCAAATAAAAACACCCTTCCCCCCTCGTGTTTTCCTCCTGTGTCCCTGTCTGCACCTGAGAGGGAAGATGTGAGCTTGTGTCTTACAAAAAACTGGGGGGGTGAAGGGATGGGTGGTGACCTTTGAAATGGGTCTGAATGTCGCTGCTAGCTTTGGGCAGCAGGTTTGTTGCAGAGCCCAGACAGTTTGGCTCCTGATAGAGTCAAGGGTCTGCACAAGTCTAAGTTTCTGAACTTTGGGGTAAAACAGTAGGTTCAAGGGGAGAATATGGGGTAGGCAGCTCGGGAAGGCTGAACCTTCCCAGTATCTCAGCCAGTGGGGGAAGGAAGAGGGCAACACGCGGCTGGGAGTTTGGGATAAAAGGAGGCTGCGCCCTCCAAAACCGAGAGAGAGAAAACCCATGGATGTGTGCCCCGGTGGACTCTCTCTCTTTGCCCAATAAAGTTGCAGGACTCCTCTGTCTCCTTTGTGGACATAAACCTCTGTTTTGTGGATTTTCCTGATGGAAGAAACACGCAGGGTGCTGCTGTTTGGGAATGGGGCCCAGCCCGGCGCGGGGCCACGCGGACACAGCGCAGCTCACGGCACACTCCGTCTGCCAGGCCAGGCTGACAGACACACAGGCTTCTTCTGGGAACCTGTCCCTGCCTGCTGTTTCTTTCTCTGTGTCTCTTTTCCCCCTCTCTGCTCTTTTTTTCCTATCCCCCTTTAGCAGGAACACTTACCCTTTTTTATCAATACACAGTTCTCAGGTATAATATTGCCATGTTTGCATTTTATTTTCATCTGAGTAATCAATCAAAAAGATCCCTTCCTCACTCCCCCTTTCACAGTGGAACGGGACAGGCACAGTCTATCCTGGGGGTAAATCCCCACGGGATCCAGAGGGGCTGTGGAGCCACAGGGACATCTCTGGTGCCTCTGGAGCTGCTGCCCTTGGCTGCTCCCTGATTCCCCTGCCTGCAGTGCCTGGCAATCCCACAGGGATCCCCGTTCCCAGTGGAGGGGGATAAGCTGCCCCAGTGTCAAGGAAAAAGGCACCAAAGCCATCAACCACCCCAGGGCAGGCTCCTTCCCTCCTCCCAACATCTTCCTGCTAGGCATGGCAGGAGTCTGGCAGCAGAGACTCATGGAATGGTTTGGGTTGGGAATGACATTAGAGATCATCTCCTTCCATGGACAGGGACACCTTCCACTGTCCCAGGCTGCTCCAAGCCCTGTCCAGCCTGGCCTTGGGCACTGCCAGGGATCCAGGAGCAGCCACAGCTGCTCTGAGCACTCTGTGCTGGGCCTGCCCACCCTCACTGTAAGAATACTTTTTCCTCATATTTAATAAAATCCGGCCCTCTTTTAGTTTAAAATCATCACCCCATCCCCGAGGTGTGAGTGGGCCTGGGGCTGGGATGTGCCCCAGGATCATGGGACAGTGGCTTTGGGATCTGAGCCCCCAGCTCAGATCTTCCTGACCTGTGGAGCCGAGCAGTGATGCTGGAGGGGAAAGGCTGAGCTGAGCCAGACCTGATTTGTTGCCTGCATATCCAAGAACCCTAATTCCCAAGGGCTTCTCCCCAGCCTGGGCAGTGCCAGCACTTGGGACTGTGCCCTTCCCGTGGCTGGTTGCCTCCACACTCCCGCTGAAGGGGCTGAGGGGCGCTGACCCTTTGAGGTGAGTGTTACAGAGTGCGTGGGAGCGGGCTGGAATTTATTCTGATCTCGTCAGAGAATGAAATCATCCTCCTGCACGGTGAGGATTGACAGCTGTGGCTCTCCAAGCCCTCGGCACCTGGCAGGTGAGTGGGTGGAGGCCACTCCCAGGTGTTGTGTGACATCCAGGGCAGTGGCAGGGAGGGCATTATCCCTCCTTGTGTCTCAGGGCTCCTGCAGGACCACTGTCCCTTCTGGAGGGGGATACTCACTCTGGACATCCTTTCAGCTGCAAACCATCTCCACTGGGATCCCCGGGCCTATTATAGGCTGATTAAATATTAAAACAATTCATTTTGTACTTAAACTGTTCCGAAGGCTCCTGCTGACGAGGACTTTGAAGTCTGCGGTGCAAGGCTTTGCTCTTGTTTCCTCCCTGCTCCATCCCCTCCTTCCACATCTTTTCCCAGGCAGGGAGGGAGGGCAGGGGAGCCCTGGCTGGGTCTGGCTGTCCCAGGGGATGGGGTCTGGCCTGAGGGTGTGGAGGGTGTGTTGGTCCTTGTGTGGGAGCTCGATGGCGCTGCTGGAGCAGGAGGAAAGCTCTGGGTGCTGATTCCAGGGACCAGGGTGGACTTTGGGAAGAGCTCAGCAGCTGCTGGGATGTGGATACTCAAGGAAAAGGGGCAGTGAAGGCCTTCACCTGGTCCTGCTGGTGCCCTGGGAGCCCCCAGGAGCTGAGGTCAGCATTTTCATGGCAGGGAGGTCCCTGCTGGTTTGCCTGTGCTGCTCTTTCCAGGCACTCCAGGAACTATTTGATACCTCCGGGACCTGAGTCTGGAGCATCCTAATTCCAGGTGCAAAGCCTTGGTGACCCCCAGGGTGACATCCCTGGTGTCCTCCCCCTCAGTGCCCTGGGGTCCTGAGGTCCACACCCACCTGCAAAGAGCATTCCAAGGTGGGAAGGCAGGATGGGATGTGGTGAGCTGATACCTGCACCAGAGGGACTGAGGATGGAGATGTGGGAGGAGCGCCCTGGGGTCTGTGACAATCCCTTCCAAGGGATGGAGCTGATTGAAGGAAGGGGAGGACAGCTCCTGGGAACGAGGGATGGCTCAGGGTCTGCTAGGGGCAAGGTCCAGGGTGGGACCCCAGCCCTGGAAGGATATCTGAGCATCTCAGGGCATCCATTTCCAGCTGCAGCCTCCCTGTTTGTGCACCTGATCCCAGCTCAGCAGCACGAGGTTCCTGAGGACCTGAACCTCCTCCGGCCCCTGCAGGGGGAGGAAAATGGGAGTGGCGAATATTTCCCCTCCCCAGCTGGATCTGGCCTCTTTCCCGCTTCCCTCCCCCTTCCCCAGTCCCATCCTTTACATCTGCAGGATGTGAAATGCAGCAAACTCTCAGCAGAGCTCATTACTCCGGGCCCACTGCTCTGAACGGGGCTGAAAGGTCCTGCTCGTAATGATTTGGAGGTGATTTGTATTTAAGGCGCTCGGCTTTCAGATGCTGCCAGGGGGAGGGGAAATTAAATAATTGAAAGCTATGGGGAAAGGAAGGAGAGAGCCCTGGATGGAGGGAGAGGACCAGAGTTTCTCCTGATCCAGAAATGTTTCGGTTCACCTGTATCGGTCGCATGGGTGCAGGTTTAAAAGGATTGAGGAAAACGTTCCTCTTGTCCACGCAGGGTCAGAACATGCTCCAGGGATTGATGGATGCCCCAGGGATTTTCCTGGGATGGCACAGCTGGGCAATGGGGTAAAAGGTCTGATCCGAGTGGGACAGGGACCCTCTGCCCTCGATGTCCCGGTGGGACGTGGCTGCCTTGGCCACACCAACTGCTCCCCTCCCCTCCTTTCTCCTCTTCCCCACTCCGTGCCTCTGGCACACTCCAAGCAATAAGGGCAATTTTCCAGCCTGGCAGTGGGGGTGAGGAAAGCTGGAGCCCACGGTGATGTCCCTCAGCTGGGCAGGACAGAGCTGGAGCCCCAAAGCCACCAACTGAAAACTCACATTGAGAGCCTCAAGGTGTTTGTTAAGGTCTCAGAAAAAAAGAAAACCCCAGGCAAACTCTGTAGGGTGGGTGGGGAAACTGAGACATGAAGGGTGGAAACGAACTTCCTGGGAAAAGGGCAGGTGGGTTGTGTTATTTACCTGGAAGTTCAAGCTGGGATACGCAGCTCAAACTTATCTAAGGCAATGTTGTTCCCCTTTCATACACCGAAGGTCCTTTCAGCCTAATTGCTTCTCTCTTTTATTGACCAAATTGCCAAAAAATCCACCAGTCTGGTCTGGTTCTACCTGAAAATAAATGAACCTGTACTCTGCAGGGTTGTGGCTCCTGCTCCTCTTCCAGCCGATGCCGGAGCCTGGGATCACCAGTGCTCCTGGGTGTTTGTGGGGTTTGACATTGGCCTGTGGCTTCTGGAAAGCAGAGCACCCTCACAGAGCCCTTCTGCACCTGAACTTGGAGTTTAAGCTCCGAAGCTCTTTAACCTTGACCCAGACTTGTGCCTGGCTGCAGGTGCCCGGGGGAAGCTGCTCCCCAGCCTGGGGAACCCGTGGATGCTGGTGCCCTTGCCAGGCCCTAATGAGCTCCCAACGCTTCCAGGAGTCCTTGGAGAGGGCAGGTGGCCCATTAGGCTCGGTTTTAGGGCTGGGAAGGGGAATTTTCCTTTAGCCTGGTCAGTGCAGATCACAGAATCAGCTCAGCTTAGCCTGCTCTGGGGCTAATGAGCCGGGAGAGGGCCGTGGAATGAAGGTCAGGAATCAATAGCCTGGGAAGATCTGATGCTTTTCCACAAGCCCTTCATGTATTTCCCAGCTCTGTGCAGAAAGCAGGGGAGTCTTAGGAGCCTCCCCTAAAGTCCAGTGTTTAACCCTTGTATGTTTTCCCCTCCAGCCCAGTTTTCCCCACCAAGGTGGGATTCCCACAGCGCCATCCTCCCAGAGCATCACATTTTCTCCCAAAAAAGAAGTGGAGGTGTGTGCCTGGCTATCTTGTAGAGAGGGAAGTCTAAGAAACTGAGCTTTTCTTAATCCCACTGTCACAAAATTCACTTCTAGGCTAAAGAGACTGGAAGGGGAAAGGGCTGGGAGAGGTGATAATTCCCTAATATTGGCAGCATTTGTGTCCAAACCCAGCACCCAGACACACCTTTCCTTGCAATCTCCTGGGGAAAACACTCTCCTCCTGATTTTGGGGTAAGGACAAACAGCATTTTGTTGTCCCTACCCACATGTGGCTCTGTCTGTGGCTGGAACTGGCTGGTGCCCTTGAGGTGTCTGGCCATTCCTGCCTCCCTCCCTCCACCCCTCTCTCCCTGCAGGCTTTCCAGGCAGGGGAAGCAGCCTCTCCTCTCTCCTGCTGCATCCTTGGTGGATGTCCCTGGTGGACCTGCAGGTCTCCAATTCCCACTGTGGATCACAGCCATGAAGAGAAGAGTGAAAGAAAAGTGTTTGGAGAAAATGCTTCCATGTTTTTGTAGATCCAGCAGTGGGAATTCTGGATCTCTACTCCAAATGTGTGTCTTTTTCTTGTGATCCTCACGTCCCATGACAACTCCCAGCCAGCATCTTTGGGGAGTGGGAAAGCAGTGTCTAATTAAAGAAGGTTTGATTAAACCTGCTGCCAGGCAAGTCACCCCCGTCCGTCCCATATCAGCTTTCCTGGGTGGTGAATTTAGAACTTGTACTTGGAATTTGGGGTGAAAATCAGCCAGGGATGGAGAGAAATGACCCAGAACACCTGGATGGAGGAGTGGCTGCCCTTAATGTGCTTCCTGATTACCCTTATTGCCCTAAATTTATTGGGAAAATAATTAAGTTGTATGAAAAATAATGACAATATGAACAACAGCAACAATAATAATGACAATGATATTAATAATATTATTAATAATAATAGAGACCCAGGGGGTTTACAGAGCATTGCATCCATAAAAACATTTTCCTGAGAACCCAAATCCATGGTAAACACTCTATCACAGAGCTCCACAAGAACAGCTGGAATGAGCCCTAAATATTTATTATTAATAGCAAAGTTGTTTATTTTTTACATATTAAATAGGTCATATCTCATCTAATAAAACCTCAGGGCTGGCTCTGCTTGCCGGGAGAAGGATTTTGCTGTTGTGCTGTGAGCAGAAAGAGGGAATACAGGAGTTCCTACTTGGGCTGGGCAAGCTGGGATCACATCCAAAGTTCCAGCCTTTGGTTTTGCAGGAGGGCTGGAAGATTCCTGCCGGGGTGACTGCATGGCTGCTTCTGGCATCTCCCAGGATGTGGTCTAGAAATGTGACCAAGAGGTGGGGATGCAGGTCCAGCCCCAGCCCATCCAGGGATTCCCTGTGTCAGGATGGATAAACCACTTAAACCCCAGACTGGGCTGGAGTCTGGAAATGGGAAGGCACCAAGCAGCCCTTTGGGATCCTCGGAGTGACTGGGAGGCACATGGTGACAGCAAAAGCTCTTTCCCCCCTTCTGAGACATCAATAAGCAAATATCTACAAACCTTCCTGAGCTCCAGAGCCTGAATTTCTGAAGTTTGCTGGATGCTTAAGTGCCTCAGGACTTAATTGCTGCCAAGTCCAGGTGTCGAGGGGAAATGAGTGTTGCACAACCCCCCATCATTTCAGCCCCCTTCCAATGGCATTAACCCCACATCAATCTTCCCAGGCCTCCCAGGAGCTGGCAAAAGCTGGGTATCCCCATGGAATTTCCTTCCAAGTGCAGTGCAGCCCCTAATTCCTGACCTGGATGTGGGATACAGCAGCAGGCTTTGCCCTTCCCCATGAGCTGGGGGTGTCAAGCCACCCCTACAAAGCTTGGGAAGGAATTCCTTCCTGGGAGGGTGGGAACAGCCTGGTCCCAGCAGCACTGGGGTGGCCCAGGCCAGGGACAGCAGGTCCAACCCTCCTCACTCTGAGAGACCAGGAGTGAATGTGGGTGCAACTACAAACGTGGGTTCGACTCGCTCCTGGGCTGGTTTGGGAGCAGAAATATGTTCCAAAAGCCCAAGTATCCCATTTTCAGGACAAGGTATTGCATCGTTGGAGACACTCAAGAGCTTTCCCAGACTGTCAAACCCTTCCTGTAGGACAAGAGAAAATGGCCTCAAGTTGTGCCAGGGGAGGTTTAGGTTGGATTGAGCGTATTAGGGAAAAGATTTGCATGGAAAGAGCTGTGGAAAGCATGGAAAGGTGCTCATGGCCAGCCGTGGCACAGCTGCCCTGGGCAGTGTGGATTCCCCATCCCTGAGGCAATACCTGACCTGTGGATGTGGCACTTGGGGACATGGGTTACTGGTGGCTTTGGCAGCTTTGGGAGAACAGTTGGACTCGATGGTCTTGGAGGGCTTTTCCAACCTGAAATGTTCTGTGATCCCATCAAAAATCCCACCTCCCACCTGTCCGTGGTCCCACCAGTCACCACGTGTGCAAATCCCGCTGCTCCTCCAGCAGCTCCAGCGCCAAGTCCAGGCTCCTTCCCCGCTCCCACAAACTCTTCCTGGCACATTTTCATGGAACGCAGAGCCCCACGGAGCATTTCCATTTAAAACAAGCCAGGAAGCTCCATCAGGAGCCTCCCTCCGAGGGCCGACGGAGCCTCAGCAGCATCATGTCAGTAATTTGTTCTACATTGGTGATAATAAGCAATAAGAACATAAACACAGGCAGGGCTTTGTGTGGAGAAGTTTTTTTTCTCCTTTTTTTTTCTTCTTTTCCTTTTTTTTCTTTTTCTTGTCCTTTTATTTAAATTAGTTTTAAAAATTTCTTCCCCCTGCAGATTGGCACTACCATATGCGAGGGGGGAAAAAGGCGGAGAGAGGGAGAGAAGGAGAGAGAGAGATTAAGAGAGAGGAGCTTCAAAGTGACTGGAGAGGATTTGAAGTGCTGAGCGTTCCTGGGCTGGGCAGAGCAGCAATTCACCAGAGAGGCCCCGTCAAGCTCCCTCCGCCCCGGCCTCATCCTGGCTGCCTCCTCCTCCTCCTCCTCTCTGGAAAAATCAGCCTCCAAATCACAGGTTCAAAGTTCAGCATCATCTAATGAGGGGAAGGCCTCCCAGCCCCTCTGTGACTGGCATCTGTTTATAGACATGGCCCTTCCCTGGTGGTTTAGCCTGGCTTAAAATAATTTTTAAAAGAAAATATATATATATATATATATATATATATATATATATATATTAGAGGAAGAGGTAGTGGGGAATGAGATGCAGGGCTCCATTAAAAAAAAAAACTTGTAAAAGAATCTACTGGTGGTGAGGTGCCTTTGATTCTGAATATTAAAAAAGGCCATTGGATTTCAATGTAATGAGAATATTAACGCTGCTGCCTTGATTTGTATTCACCGGCCACCCCAGCCAGGCTGGGGAGTGGGGAAGGGCGGCACAGCTCGCTCCTGGCTGGAGCTGTCACCCTGGGAAGGGCTGTGAGAGATGGAGGGACCAGCCCTGCCCCTCCCCATCACACAGGAATGGGATGGGCACTTCCAACGCCATCCCCGTGCTGGTGGAAGTGGTCAGAACTCAATATCCTTTCCCAGGGAAATTCAGGCATTTTGAAACAGCATTTTGGGTTCATTCAATGGGAGTTGGAGGCCGGGTTTAGATGAGGTGGTAGTTAGGAATTAAAGTGGCGTTAAATGGGATTTGGGATGGAATTCCTGGCTGCGAGGGTGGGCAGGCCCTGGCACAGGGTGCCCAGAGCAGCTGTGGCTGCCCCTGGATCCTGGCAGTGCCCAAGGCCAGGCTGGACATTGAGATTTGGGATGGCCTGGGACAGTGGGACGTGTCCCTGCCCAGGGCAGAGGTGGCACTGGATGGGCTTTGAGATTGCTTCCAAGCCAAACCATTCCATGATTCCACAACTCTATTAATTCCTTTTCCATGGAATACGAGTCTTGAAACAATTAATTTCTTTTTAATTTTGTCCAAAGAGCCCTTTGGTTTCTGCTCCTCCAGTTGTCATTGAACTGAGCACCTGTGCACTGAGATACATCTGAGCAAGGGACAAGTGACATCCACGAGTCCTGCAAGACCCATTATTGCTCCTGTGTCACAAAGTGGCCCAATGATGAATGGCTAATTAGCAATTCACTCTATTTTATTAATCAACGGCCGTGCCATTCACTGACCTAATGAAAAAGTTTGATGTTTTAATATTTCTGAAAAAGGGAAAAAAGAAAAGATCTCAGGACTAATTAGAGGAGAAGCTGATTTTAGAAGGAACATCTTAAATTATTGCTTGGCTGAAAAAAGGGTATCAAACACTGCAAATCTCCCAATTGGGGAATGAAAAGAACAAAAAATAAAATCAGAGGCTTGAAAACGAAGTTAAAAAAAGAATATTTCATAGTTGTCCATTCTGTCATACCAGAATATGTCAGGATGTGTCATCAGGGGTCACAAGCAGTGAGTATGTACAGCTCTGAACAAAACAGAAAGAAATTACATTGAACAAATAATCCCATCACAAATATTTGGCCACAGATAATATTAATAATAAGGTGGACTTTCAGGGATTTGTAACTTATTTTTGGGAAGTGCAATATTCTAAAGACTTGGATAGGCTTTAAGGTCCCTCCCAATCCAAACCTTTCCATGAAATGTTCCACACCCTCCTAAGCCGGAAATGCCAAGAGGGGGATCAAACAGGGCCCTTCTCCTATTTCGTCAGAAGTCCCTTAAAAATCTCACCTCCATGTGACAAACAATGACCAAGGACTGATGGAAAACCAACTTCATCAACTCCCAACTCCTCATTACCAAAGTCTGGGTGAAGCCACAGCCTTTTAGCAGAGGGAAGGGAAGCTCTGGAAGTGGTTGAATTCCATGGGGCTCCAGCTGGGGCTTTCAGGGAACCTGGGCCGGGGTGTTGCCATTGTAATGGGATTTCCCCCAGAGGAAAATTCCCCCTGCAACGCCCAGACACAGAAGAAAACACAATTAACTCCACTGGAGGAGCCTTAAGCCCACTTTCCTTGAGTGTTGTGTAATTAAAACCTCAGCCTTGTTAATACATTAGTGAGATGTTTGCATATAATTCATCAAATGTTTATGAAAATGCGTAACAAATAATCCTGACAAACAAGTTGCTTAATTGAGAGAAGGGCTGGGAAGCCTTGTGAATTTTTAATAAAAAGGGGGAAGGAAGCACACTACATTAATCAGACAAAGTTATCTCATTCAATATTTTCAAGTGGCTTCTCCAGCACACATTTTATTTCATGTATTGCACAAAAGGAACGTCTTGGTGCTCCAGTGAGGTTTGCAGAGCAAACCCTGCCTTGCTCCAAACTGGCCCTTGGCTGGAGGCATTCCCTCTGTTACTCATAAAAATCCCAATTTTTGGTTCTCAGATAACAGCACTGAAGCCTGGCTGGGATTTTTCACTTTGTGTGTGGGAAGAGGAACCTGCGTGTCTTTCTGCAGGTTGTAGAGAACCAGAGATGATGTCAGAACTCACAGCATGGAGCTGAGCTCCCATCTAACCCTGTCCTTTTGCAGCCGCTCTCCCTTGTCCTGTCACTCCATGCTCCTGTAAAGTCTCCATCTTTCCTGTAGGATTCTTCCCCACCACGCCCATCTCCTCCTGGAGCCAGAGGTTGTGAGTCCACAGCTCCTCAGGTCTCCCCATCAGCACAAGAATTCTCCCCCGGGGATGGAGATGCACCCTGAGGAGAGAGGATCTGATCCCAGAGCAGCCTGGGATCCAGGGCTGATCTGATCCCATTGTTTCCTCCAGCTCCTCACAATCCACTGGGATCCCACAAATCTTTAACCTGGATCTGTTGTTCAGAAGTGCAGTGTCCATCGTCAGCCTGAGCTTCCTCAGCCATTGGTTTGGTGTAAGTTTGTATGGACAGGACAAAGAGCAAGGCTGGGAGTGGAGGGGAGAGAAAGAGTGGAACAGAAGGAGAGAATGGATGGAAAAGGAGGGTTTGGGATGGGAGAGGTGGAGATTCACTGTGGGTGTTAACAGGAGAGAGCAAAGGGTCAAACCTGGCCAGCTGTGGATCAGAGCACCAACACCACACCTTGCTTTGGCCTCCTGGCAGATCCTCAACTCCTCCATGGTCTTCCTTCATCCCCAGCTCCTGCCCTGGCTGGTCCCACCCCACTCCTCGTGGCTCCTTCCATCCTGGCTGGAAGCAGGCAGGAAAAGCTGCAGTTGGGAACCTGAGGTGCAAATTGCTCAGCCCCAACAAAGCTCACCCTGGCACGTTTGACTGCACTCCCAAAGTGCTCCCACTGAGCAAGTCAGGGATGAAGAACAGAGACTCTGTGGTTTAAAAAGCTCCCAGCCCAGAGTCAGCATTTCTGCCCTGCCCTGCCTCATGGATTATTCAGCACGGGACTTGTTGATGCACACTTATATTCTTCTCCCAGTGGAGTTGATGATCTTCCTTCCTCAGAACGGCCTCTGCTCTCTCCCCACCAGGGGGGATGGTGGCCGGAGCAGGGCTGGGCTGGGCTCACTGCTGGGATGTCCAGGATGGGGATGGAGCACGGAGCTCATGGCCACGGCTGGTGCTGCTGGCAGCCAGGCAAGGACTGGGGGACAGCGATGGGAGAGGGGTCTATGGGAGGGAGAAAAGTGGGAGAAGTGCAGTGGGAAGTGAGTGGTGTTGATGAAATATTCAGCAGTGGTGGGCCTGAACGCATTGCCGAAATTGCAGAAGCAGGGATGATTAATATTTCACAGGGTAAGCTGCCACTTGGCTGCTTTCTGCACACAGATTCCACCCCCACTTGCACACACACCCCTTCCTCCTCCTCCCCACCCTCCTCTGCTCCCCCAAACTCTGCCTCCACCAGTTCCCTGGCTCCAGCTGATGGCTCCCACCACGGCTGGGGGAGGTTCCCCGGCCCCTCCATGAGCTCTGCCCAAGGGACACCAGGTCCAAGAATTGCCTAGTGGGAAAAGCACCAGCAGGAGGGGGAAGGGAGTCAAGGGAAAGCACATAATTTATTTTTCATGGGAATGGGAGAGCAGGTTGTCCTATTTAGTCACATTAGATGCTCTGTTAACACAACAGGAAGGAAAAAAAAGAAAAGGGGATGAATAAATGCTTGGAGCTGAAGAAGGCTGCTCCCGGGTTCTCTGGGAAAAGGGGCCTGGTCTTTCAGCAGTTGAGTGTTTTGGCTCTGGATGAGTCTCCCGTGGGATGTCCCATGTAGAGGATGGCAGTTAAGAAGTCAGGGAATATGAGGCTCTTCATCAGCTGGTTTGCTGCAGGTGGAATGGCCCAAGGTGTGGTGTTTGGGACATTTCCACCCATCCGGTGTGGAGACAGGGGAGTCCCAGCACATGGAGGAGCTCACTACAAACACCCTCAGAAGTAGCTCAGTGCTTGACCTCTTGCAAACAAGAAGCTTTGGGGTGACCTTATCATGGTCTTCCAGGACCTGAAGGGGCTCCAAGAAAATGGAGAGACTTTGTACAAGGCATGGAGGGACAGGACACAGGGAATGGCTCCCACTGCCAGAGGACAGGGCTGGGTGGGATATTGGGAATTAGGAATTGTTCCCTGGGAGGGTGGGCAGGCCCTGGCACAGGTGCCCAGAGCAGCTGTGGCTGCCCCTGGATCCCTGGCAGTGCCCAAGGCCAGGCTGGACACTGGGGCTGGGAGCAGCCTGGGACAGGGGAAGGTGTCCCTGCCGTGGCAGGGGTGGCACTGGGTGGACTTCGAGGTCCTTCCGACCCAAACCATTCCATGGCTCTGGGATTCTCCCTGCCCATGGCAGATTCTTGCCACACCCACCCAGCCTGGCAGGGGCACAAAGCCCATCCCAGCCACCCCTCCTGGAGCTGCTGCCCTGTTGTGACCAGGGTTACTCAGGACAGATGCAGCTCGTGAAAGCCGAGGTGGGCAAGGGCAGGGCCGGCTGTGGCAGGAGGAGGAACCCTGTGCAGAGTCCCAGGTCTGGGGAGAACAGACGCCTGGATTTCTATTGTGTAAGTGGGGATTTGTCCAGGATGGTGGAGGAACAACTCAGATTAGAAAAGAATAAAGAGTGAATTCTTCCTTTGTCCCAGGAGTGTTCCCTCCAGGGCAAAGGTCAAGTGCATTGTGTGGCAGTGTTTGGATTCAGAATAAAATAAGTGACAAGGGCGCAAACCTGGGGCATGCACAGGGACTGAATAAAGAGGAGTGTGGGTGAGCCAGCAGAAAGCACCCCCTCACCCTGGGGGTCATTAACATGTGCAGGAGATGACCTGGTGACATGGTACAGGGGATAGGGACACCGATGTGAGGCATTTAAATGCTGCCCTGAGCATATTCAGTTATTGATTAGAGCAGATTTCTGAGCACAGCTGTAGGGGAAGTGATCAGCTCCTCTGGAAAAGGGAGACTGTGCTCAAAGAGTTGGCTGGAATTTACTCTCAGCTCTGTTCTCCACTTGGAAATCAGGGACTTTGTTGGTTTCTCCCTTCAGATTGTCCCCCCATCCCATGGGGAAGTGCTGGTTGAGATGGGATTTGTGCACAGCTTCTGTAGAGGGAGTACTTCCTAACTCAATGAAATTCTGGTGAATGATGCTGATGACCTCAGGAAGTTCATCCTTTGTTGTGAAGCTGGATCAAACCTAAACCACAGCCCGCTGAAAATCTGTTCTTCGGGATCTCCCACCTTCCCCAACCTCTGTGCCCCATTCAGCTCGGGGCTGTTGCCCAGCTGGATACCAGCATGAGACCCTGCACATCCTGGCACTGTGGCTTCAGGGTTGAGTCTGAAGAATTGCTTACGCCATTGACTTATTCCTCTGATTTATTTAAAGTCAAGAGCTTTTTTGAGGTTCTCTCTTCTCAATCTGAACTCAGATTGAGAGACGTTTTCTTAGAGCTCAG
Organism: Pyrgilauda ruficollis; assembly: GCF_017590135.1. Taxonomy (NCBI): domain Eukaryota; kingdom Metazoa; phylum Chordata; class Aves; order Passeriformes; family Passeridae; genus Pyrgilauda; species Pyrgilauda ruficollis. Next base: position 752,664 of record NW_024528488.1, on the reverse strand, counting down.
GTTTATTGGGGCTGCTCAATAGCAAAAACAGGCTTGAGCAGCAGGCCCTGGCCTGGAGAGGGATCTGGGTTTGGGATTTTAGTGTGGAACTCTTCCATGCTGTGACACAGCTGTTCCTGGAAAATTGGAGATGTTCTTCAGAGATGTGCAGAGGAAATCTGATGGAATAAATAATATAAGAGAGTTTCACCCACGTGCCTCAAAGCCACAGAAATATTTGATGTCAGGGCAGGTGAGCTGGGTCTAACCAGCATCAAAACTCCTCAACTCAACCATGACCTCGCTCAGATTCCTCATCCTTCCTTTTGATTGTGTCCTGAGATCTTTTGCTCAGGTTCCCTGTCTATAATGCCATCAATTCCCTTGAAGACTGTTCAGTGACTGTGGAAAAAAAGACAAAATTCTGCTCATGGAGTTCTCCTCCTGCCTAGAGTGAGCTGCAGCCCCAGAGGGAGTGGGTGGGTCTTGGTTTGGAATCCTCGTGCCCAGATTTTATCAGGACTCGTTGAATCAGGCTTCTTGGAGACCTTCATGGAGAAAAGCCCCAGCAAAGCCTGACAGAAAGCCCCAGTTTAACTTCCCTGGCCACGACAACAGCGGAGTGTTTGGGAACAGCAGATGTGCTTCTGCACCAACACCACCTCCGAGTGCCAGGCCAGGTAGCCAAGCATCCATAAAGGATTGTCCCAACCACTCCCAGCTGCGAGGGAAGCTCTGCTCCCTGCTCAGATCATTGCCCTGCCTGAGAACCAAAGCTATCGATTTTGATAGCGACGCTTCCTCACCACAGGAAGGGCCACAGCCCGCCCTTGCTACTGTGACACCAAGCTTCCTCCTCATCTGCTCCAGTGACAGCCCTGCTCTGCCCCCAGACTGCCACTGAGCCGGGGACATTCTCCTTTTCCCACCAGGAATTCTGCCAGCTTTGCAGTTCAGTGTTGGTGTCACAGTTTGGCCTCATGGTTTCTCCCAAGGGAGCAACAAGCAACATTTCTGGAGAGGGAAGAGGAGCAAGTTTTGATCTCATTGATGGAATCACAGATTGTGGAATTCCAGGATGGTTGGCTTGGAAGAGGCTTTAAAGTTCGTCTCCTTCCTTGCTATGGCAGGGACACCTTCCACTATCCCAGGCTGCTCCAAACCTCATCCAGCCTGGCCTTGGGCACTGCCAGGATCCAGGGGCAGCCACAGCTGCTCTGGGCATCCTGTGCCAGGGCCTGCCCACTCTCCCAGACAGGAATTCCATCCTGACAGAAGGCACGGAGCCTCTGGTTCTCCACAAGCCTGGCTGCCTGCCATGAGCAGCACAGTGATTTCCAGAAATTCAGGAAATATCAGCAATCCGTGCTCGGAGTCAGGTGGTGAGGGAGGAAATCCAATCATTTGACACTGGTCAGTGAGTGAGGATATGGGTTTGTCAATAATTGGCTTTAATTAAGTCAAAGTTGTTTCGTTAATATTATTTTAAATGGATTCCCTGCAAATCCTGCCTGGGGGAATGTCAGGGTTGGGAGAGGCTGATTTTACTGCAGTGTAACTGAGGAGGGGCTGGGACCCCAACACAGGAGAGGGAAAACCAGTAGGACCAGGTGAAACCAGGTGAAATATTCAACTGCTCTGCCTTTTCCTCCTGGAAATCTGGCTCTTCCCTGTCAGGGCTTGGGAACTTACAAAAACCCCAACCAAGCTCTTTTTGGTTTTGTTAGCTCAGTGTTTTCTGTCCAGAAACTGCAAGGAATAAATTACTTATTTTAACTAAGAACTGGATGCTGTTGCCTAGTTTTCCCTCAGCAGGGACAGGGACACTGGAAAAGCTGCACTATCCCCAAGCCTGGACTCTGATCCAGGAAATGCCTTTTCTTCCTGACCAAGCTGGGAGTTTAAACTTGTCAAATCCCAACCAGCTGACGTGAGCTCCTGGGTGCCACCCAACCACTGAGTGCCATTCCCCATCCCTGGAAGTGGCCAAGGTCAGGTTGGATACTGGGGCTTGGAGCACCCTGGAATAGTGGAAGGTGTCCCTGCCCATGGCAGGGGTGGAATGGGATGAGCTTTAAGGTCCCTTCCAAACCTGCCATTGTGGGCTTCTCTTTGGATTTCAATTCTTTCTTTTCCATTTCTTTTCTGATACAAGTGGCAAAGGCTGCATGACTTCCAGAGCACAGGGTTGAGGTGTGTTGGTATCCAATTCCTCACTATTAGCTGGGACAGTCTAGCAGTGGGAATTCCCCATTGACCCTTTGCCCAGTTTTAATCTGCTCTTTTATCAGGCCAACCCATCCCTTTGAAGTCCCTTTAGTTGTTCCTAGAGCTGAATATCTACAAACAATTCCCATTTTCTCCCTACTCACTCACGCCCAAAATCCAAATGTTCCATCATCTAGTCCCCAGCATGTTTCCCCTTTTATTTGTGTCTTATTGGATGAAAAACAAATAAAGATGTTCCTGCGATGAGACTCCTGCCCTGGAAACCACCACCAACCAAACCATAAACTCCTCCTTGCTTGGAGCCACTTGATGCTGGGATGGTGCTCACCCCAGTTTGAATTCCGGTAAATAATTGAAATTTTTGCTCCTATTCTTTTGTTTTGTGCATTTTCAAAAACAAGAACTTAAAAATTAACCAAATCACGTTGCTGGGCTCCCCAGTGAGGCGTTGTGTGCAGCAAAATAACCAAGTGTAAATAAGGATGTGAGGGGTGGTCGTGGCAAGGATGTGCTCTGCCCCAGGGTGGCTGCAGAATGTGAGGAAGGGCCATCAGGAGATTCCTGCATTCCCATCCCCACACCCTCCTGTGGAGGGAGTCTTTGGCATTTTGTCAGGACAGGACCAACCCCACTGAGTCCTGTGGATCAGGGAATGTGCAATTTATTGGAATTGTGCTTCAGCCAAACACAAACTGTGGGACTGCTCAGGGGTAGCCCTATGGTCTGTGGGGCAGAAAAGCCTGGAGTATCTCCCAGTTCCTGGGAAATCCAGACTTTTGTTGCCATTCCTGGAAGAACAACCCTTTTGGCAGGTGTTTTTTTCTATCTGTCTCACACTTCAGTCCCGGGTGAGTGAATCAGCTCTGGGCAGCACTGCTGTCCCTCTCCATGGCACAAAGGCATGCTTGGGCTCAGATACCTCATTTTTGGGTGGATGGAGCTGTGGGAGGCCTTAGGGAAGGGCTCTGTCCTGCATCCTCAGTGCTGGATCGATTGGGAAGATGCTTGGTGGCACCAGGACTCTGACCTGTCCCAACAGGTGAAGCCACCTGGCCATCCTGAGAAGCAGGTGAGACACCTGTGCCATGGTCAGAGCAAGAGGTTGGGGTCACTGTCAGACCCAGAAGGTCCTCAGCCCTTCCTTCCCTTTGGCTGTCTGTGGAGTTTGGCCATTTCTCACCTCAATTACCTTTAAGCACCTGTGAAACCCCTCCACCCCTCATGATGCTTTCCTTCCATCACCTCCTGGCACATCTGTCACATCTGGTGACTCCTTCTGTCCACACCAGCAGTATGAGCTCCAGCCAGGTGCTCATCCATGGTCTGCTCACCTGTCTGGGCCACTCTCCAAAAAGCATGGGCTGGTGGCAAACAGATGGACCAGGGCTCGTGCTGGAGGTCAGATGTGGGATGTCCTGGATCAGGGCAGGTGTGGGATGTGCTGGGTCAGAGGAGTGGGACGTGCTGGGTCAGAGGTGTGGGATGTGCTGGGTCAGAGCAGGTGTGGGATGTGCTGGGTCAGAGGAGTGGGATGTGCTGGGTCAGGGCAGGTGTGGGATGTGCTGGTTTCACCATTCTTTCTTCTGGTGCTGCAGGACAAGGTGAGGCAGAGGGTTCCCCTCAACCCTCTGGGGATGCCTCACCCTGGAATTCTATCCTGGAACGCCTCACCTCATTCCCTCCTGGAATGCTTCACCTTGCCAAGGGCTCCCATGGCAAACCCTGGAGAGCCCCTGACCCTGGACATGTGCCCCCCACCCCACAGGTGCCCTCTCCCCCCAGCCCTGCCCGCGGCCCTGACCACCTCTCCTGGTGGAAGCAGGAGATTTTGGCTGGCTCCTGCAAGGGAAAGCAAAGCCTTTTTCTTTCCCCTTCTTCTTCTCCTGCTGCATTTTGATGGGGCTGGAGATCTCTCGGAGGAAGATGCTCTTCCCTTTTTATCAATTAGGAGCACACACGCGGCTCCCTGGCTCTCTCCCACCCCTGCTCTGCTTTCCTCCCAGCTCCCCTTGGCTGCAGACAAAGATGTGTGAGTTCTTTGATCTGCCTGGCAGCCCCCACTGGGGGATTGGCTCCGGGGTTAATTACACACAGCCCGGCTCCGGCTGTGGCACGGAGCCGTTCGGCTGGAGAGGGAGCTGTCCCTTCTCCCCCCCAGCTACAAACTTCAAGGGGACAGGAGGGCAAGGAAGGTACCACTGAAACCCCTTTTGATATGACAAACGGGCTCCTTGCTTGGCTCTCTGGTTCTTGTTTTGTTTGTCTAACTGGTGTTTGAAATATGGATGAGCTCTCAGTCCTGAGGGTGCAGCCACTGTCTTAACAAAACCTTGTCTTCTCCCCCCATTTCCCATCCCTGCCTGGAGTTCAGCTCTGTCCATCTGTCTGTCTGTCTGTCATTCCTGCCCATGTGTGCTTGGCCAGGAGCCCTCTGGTTCAGCCCATTCCCGTGGGGATGCAGAGGCTGGACCCTCTCTCATCCCACAGCTGAGTGCTCTGCAGCAGTGACAGAACCAGGGACACTCCACCAGCAGAGGAACATCTTGGGAGCCGATGGTTGAAAAGTGGGAGCTTTGTATTCCCTCCCTCTCCCTGTGCCTGCCTTGCTCTGGGATTATCTTCTTGATTTCCTCTTTATTTCATTTAAAGCCACTTAAATCCCGCTGTGCCTCAGTTTCCCAGTCTCCTTGATAAAGGCAAGGAACATTTATCCCCTCCTCAGGGCTGGATTGAGGCTGATTGATTTGCTTGTCCAACGTCCTGAGCAAAGCAGTGCTGTGGAGCAGAGCTCCTGGCCTAATCCCCCTGCGTTAGGAAAATCCATCCCAAAAGGAGCTTACACAGCAGCTCCAGGGCAGGATGTGCTTGGATTTCAGTGGTTTTCCATGGGCTCACCATCCCCTCTACTGCCTCCTGGGCTTCCACACCATGTCAAAGTGTGAGACAGTGGGAATTCTGGGCAATGAGGTCAGCCTTCAGTGGGATCAGAGCTGGGCAGCACTTTGTGTCCTCGGTGCAGTCACCACACAGAGCACAACCCACAAGGCTTCAGAGCAGGTTTAGGGCAAGGTCCAAATTCCCCACATAAAATGCTTTTCTGCTGACTTCCAGAACCAGCTCCACTTCCTGTCAGTGGAGAAAAATCTATGATTTGCGGTAAAACTTTCCTGACTTGAGGGTTTGGACAAGGCCAACACATGGGAGAGGTGACAGAGCCTAGGGCCAAGCAAGATGAGGACACACAGCAGCATTTCTCCCTGGCAGGAGGAAATTCCAGTTGTCTTCTGCATGGACCCCTGGGTAGATCCCAAGCCCTCCCACACCACAATGGCCTTTGGATTTCTTCTAAAACCTCACTTTGCACAGCAGACATTTTTCTTCCTGGATGAACCACCCAGGAGATGTAGCTCATCCTCCTTCTCCTCACCACCCACACACTGCTGGGTAGACACACAGCTCAGCTCTTTCTCCATCCATCCATCATCCATCCATCCATCCATCCATCCATCCATCCTCCATCCATCCATCCATCCACCTCCCCATCAGTGTCCCCAAGCTCCACATGTCTCTTTGAAAAGCTGCTCTGTGGGCAGGGGACTCATCTGGAGGTGGCACTTGAGGGCTGGCAGCCACCCCTGGGGCCCTCTCTGCTCTTTCTCGGAAGGTCAAATGCCTGGGCAGACCAAGAGCCTCAGAGGAAGTTCCTTCCCCTCCTCTGTCCTGTCCCTGCTCGTGGTGTCACCATCTGCTGTCACCCTCTGCCTCCTGGTACTCTCCCCAGGCACCCCACAACAGAGAAAAGGAGAGGAGGTTCCTTTCAAACTTTCCTGGTGGAAGAGAGGGAAAAGATTCCTTCAGGGATATTTTTCCAGCATCAAGTTCATGCCACACTTCCTTGTGGGGCTTTTTTAAATCTTGGATCCATTTACCCATCTCCTGCTGGCACTGAAGGGAGATGCTGCAGTAGAAGGGGATACAGTTATCAGGAAATGAAAATTCACAGCAGAGGAGAGTTTGTCTCTCTCAAAGCAGCTTTAGGAGAAGGGGGCTCTTCCCCAGAACTCCTTAAACACTCACTCGCTGTCTGAAGGAGCTTTTCCCTCTTCATGTTCTGTGGGATCATTTCACAACCCAAATTCAACGCTCCTGCCCCATCTGGCCACAGGGACAGATCTGGGTGAGGAGTGCTCTGGGTTGACCACTTTTTTATGGAGAGGTCCTGCCAGGGTGGTGGAGGTCTCCCAGAGCCCTGTAGGACCCCCAGCACCCTCCAGGATCCCTCAGAGGGTCACTGCTCACCCGCACTCAGCCAGGTGCTTTTATTAATTTCCTCCTTAAATGTGTCTCCTCAGGACAACTGTAAATGAAATAACACAACTAAAAAGTTGATTTTTAGTGGGGTTTTTACTTATTTGCTTGATTGTTACATGTTTTCCTTGGCCAGGGGACCTCTCTGCCCACCTCTGGGGGAGCTGGGGCAGGGAGGCAGAGGGGGGTCTGAGAAGTCACCTCAGAGCTCTGTGCTTGGGCTGAGCCATGTGAAAGCAGGTGCCCAGGGCTTGGCTGTGGTGTGGGAAGCCATGGCCACCAAAATGGGCTTTGAGGACATGTGGAGATCGGCAGTGCCCACAGCAGCAGCTGGGTTGTGCAAAAACAGTCCTGGAAGCTGCTCTTGTGAGACACCAACAAGCTGTTCCTGGGGCTGCCTTCCCTGGAAGGAGCTGGAGCCTCTCCCTCACACTCTCCCAAGCCTCAGCTTGTGCTCAATGGTGCCTCAGCACCCCCAGGCACTGCTGCACCCCCTCTGTAATGGGGGGACACGAGCTGGGGACCCCCTGAGCAGCAGCACCCACGGGCAGGTGCCATCCAGGGAGGCAATAGTTAATCTCCTGAAGCCTTCAACCCTGGTGGGCTTTTCCCCGGGAATGATGAGAAGCGGAGTGTGCACATGGCAGTGTGATTATTACCTGTTTATTTTTTCATGAGGCTCCTCCACTGTGTGTCACTCTCGTCCGTAAACACATTGATTCCACCATTCCCGGGAACAGCGCTCCTGCTCCTCGCTGGACCCCTGTCCCCGGGGGCCCTGCAGTGATGGGGCGGGCTCGGAGCCATCCCCCGGCTCTGCTTGTCTCCTCTTGCATGATCCACCCCTCCTCTACCTCCTCTCTTTCCTCTCCTCCTCTGCCTTGCTCATCCCATGCTCCACCTCCCCCTCCCACGGAGTTTCCTGGCCCCTGCCCACAGCTGTCCCAGCCCCAAACATCCCCTGACCTGCAGCCACTCCATCAGATCCCTGCTCAAGGAGCATCCCTGCATCCCTCCAGGCACAGGGATGCTCCTCAGGGACCTCTCCTGCAGGAGCTTCCAGCTCATAGCAGTGACAAGAGGTTGCCATGCCCTGGGGGTGTGGACCTGCAGGGTGGGATTTGCCTCATCTCCCCTAAAGGTGTGTAGGAAATAAAACCTGCTTTTCCTGGCATCAGCTGAGGAAGCAGCCGCTGCAGGGACATGCCGAGGAGCTCACTGGGGAGCTCTGTGGAGCGGTTTCTCCCTGGATGAGAAGGGAAGCAGCCACCTCAGAGCCCTCACCGTTAACCACAGGAGGGGGATAATTCCCTGGGGACCCACTGGCATGGCTTCCCTCACACAGCAGTGCCCGGGGCACCCGGGCACTGCCCTGTGCCGGGAGCAGCCTGCAATGGGAACCAGGTACTACTCTACGTCTGAAATCCACGGATGTGTGGCTTGGGGAAACTCTGGGGAGCTGAGTGTGATCATGCAGGCATTGGCAGAGTTCACCTGCTCAGAGGGGACCTTCCATTTTGGGATTCTGGGATATAACCTTGGAAGGTGCAAGAATGAAGGGAATAAGAATGGAGATAGATTTAGACTTCAGTTGGGATGAAGACACGAATTCCAAGGCACACAGGCTCCCTGCCTAGGAGCATTATGAATGTTGAGGAGCAACAGCAAGATCCGCCTGGGACCTCCAAGCTCATGTGGAAACAGGGCTGAGGGACACAACGAGCTCAGAGAGCTCCTTCAGAGCTGAGGAATGCACAGGCAAGGTCCTGCCTGCCTCCCTGCTCTGAGGGACTGGGCCTGGCCCTGGGAACTTCATTCATGGAGAGAAGCTGCAAGGCTGAGCTGCTCTTGGAGAACAGTGGATGGATGATGGATGGATGGATGGATGATGGATGGATGATGGATGGATGAATGATGGATGGATGGACAGATGATGGATAGATGGAAGGATGATGGATGGATGGATGATGGAGGGATGAATGGATGGATGGATGATGGATGGATGGATGATGGATGGATGAATGATGGATGGATGGACAGATGATGGATAGATGGAAGGATGATGGATGGATGGATGATGGAGGGATGAATGGATGGATGGATGGATGGATGGATGGATGGATGATGCTCATGGCACCGGCCTCACGTGGTGCTGCCAAGGTCAGTGACCCCACCAGGGTCTTGCAGTGTGCACCAGGCAACCTCCTGGGATGAGGGGCACTGGGAAGAGGAGTATCAAGAGCAGGATGTGGGAGAGGAAAGAGGGACAGGGAGGTGATGGAGGAAAGGAAGAGGATGCAGAAAATAGAAGGAAGAAGGGAAAGCAGGGAGCAGACTGAGAATCCACAATGGAATCCAGACATATATATATATATATATATATTTTTTTTTTTTTTCGGTCCCAGTTTTGGTACAGTTTTTAGCAAAGTCCTTTTCTGTCTTTAATGAATTCTGGTTCCCTTCCCCCTGCCGACCCCGGCGACGATGGAACATTTCCAAGAGCAGGAGGGAGGCAGCGGCACGAGGGGCTTGAAAATCAAATTTAAAGGAAAAAAAAAAAATACTCCTCTTTAAAAGTCACTTTGCATCCCCTCCCCGAGCGGGAAGGGAGCACGGGTCATGTCAGAGCCCTCCGCCGCTGTGCCTCGCCTTTGCCGCCGCGCTAATGACACTGGGAATATGCTAAGGAGCTGCCTGCGAGGGGCTTTTCTAATGCGGTCACTTCCTGGGACCTCAAAGAGGCTTTAATTGCCGGGCTGCGGCGCTGGCAGGTGTGCTTGTCATGTCTAATCAGCGCGCCCGGCGCACGGCGCGCCCGCGCCGCCAAAGGACGGTGCTGCCGCTCCCCTCCCCGCCTCGCCCCCGTACCCCCCAACTTTTCAACCATTGCACACCTGTCAAAATGATTATGGGAATGAGTCTCCATCACGGGCAGACAGAGCAGATTTGAAGGAAATCCTCTTTCTCCCTCGCTTTCGCCCTTTCTTTTTTGTGTGTGGTTTTTATTCTGGTGTTCGCGTTCGCTTGGCTCGGGGGGGATTAGGGGAAGGGGAGGGGAAATCCCCCTGGTAAATGGACCCTAAACACGCATTGTCGGTGGGGTTTTGGTTTTTGTTTTTTTTTTTTTCTGTGGTACATTCTGGAGTCGGGGCAAGGCTTCCACGCCAGGAGCTCCTGGATGAAGCTGTAAGAAAGGAAACGAGGCAATCCCTGTGCTGAGCAGCAGGTTCCTTGTACGTCGCAGCTCTTGCACACCCAAAAATGCCCACAGAGCACACCCAGTCACTGGTGCAGACGCCCAGCACTGCCACACACACACAACCACACACAGCTAAAATAGTCTGTGTCCCTGTGGCTCAAACACACCCACACTGCCGCCTGCGCACACACACACCCTCACACTCACACTCCCCTCAGCACACTCCAAACCCTGTGCTCAGACCCTCTCCCAGCAGAAACTCTAGTTCAACCCCACACATCCTGACACAGGATCAGACGCTGAGTAGGGTTGGAATGGACCTCAAAGATCACCCAGTTCCACCCGTGCCGTGGCATGGACACCTTTCACTGTCCCACATTGCTCCAGCCTGGCCTTGGACACTGCCAGGGATGGCACAGCCACAGCTTCTCTCAACCTCAGGGCTTCCCCACCCTCACAGGGGACAATTTCTCCCTCATATCCAACCCGGAGCTGTTCCCTGTCATTTTGGAGCCATGTACCTGCCACCACACAGCTCTCCCCACACTTGGTGATTTTAACACAAGCTGATGATGCTCTCTCATTAAATCCTTGCTGAGCAACACTCATAAGTGAGCTGAGCACTCAGGATGAGCCCGACAGCTCTCCAGGAGGAGCCTGAGCTCAGCCATGTCCCCACCTGACTGCCACTGCCCTCCCAGGGGCACCCAGCCTTTGCTTCCCAGGGCCAGGGAGTAATTCAGGTTGGAGGGAACCTCCTGAGCTCTCCAGTCCAAACTCTTGAATGGAAGAGCCCAGCAAGACCCTCAGGGCTTCATCCAGGCAGTGCTGAGTTCAGCTTTTCTGGGGAACCTTAGGGTGATTTTTACAGAATCATGGAACCGTCGAGGTTGGAAAAGCCCTCTGAGATCACTGATCCAACCATTCCCCAGCTCTGCCAGCCCCACCACTGGCCATGTCCCCAGGTGCCACAGCCACACATTTTTCCTACATTTCCAGTGAGGGTGACTCCACCACTGCCCTGGTCAGTCTGTGCCAGGGCTGGAAATCTTTGGAGAGGTATTTGTTGTTAATAACCAGTCTAAACCTTAGGCCCAGTCTGAACTTCTCTTGTTTCATCTCATTCCCTCTCTCTCTTGTCCTTTTCCAGTGGAAAAACAAGAGAGGACTTTAATGGGAAGCTTTAGGCACATTTTCCTGCTTGGTGGCCCAGGTCACCATTTAACCCCACACCTCTCACCAGTCCCAGGAACAGAAGAAAAGAGGAAAAAGGAAGGAAAAGAGAATCTCCCCATGCCTAAGGAAAACAAAAATGGGGGAAAGAAAGAGAAAACACAAGTGAGGAGAGAAAAGCTCATTTTGTCTATTGAAAAGATTCTGTTTAATAAAAAATTGATGATATTTTAGTGGCCGTTCCCCTTAAAATGATTCCCATCCCTCTGCCTTTCATCTCACTTGGCTCTTTTCGGATAATCAATCAAGAGTTTCCTGGGACCCACCAGAGGCTCCTGCACACAGCCCCTTTTGAAGTGGGAGGGAAAGGTTTGTCCTAAATAAATAACAAATAAATTAATTTTTGCTTTGTTTTATTCCTATAAGGAATAATGCAAAGGGTTTCAAAGGAGAGGGAGAGGGAGAAGGAGCAAAGAGAACAAAGAGTCTCACCTCCATCCTGAGGGCACAGATACAAAAATCCCCCAGGTCAGCCCCTGGCTTCTCTGGGCAAGCTGTGCCAGGGCCTCCCCACCCTTGCAGGGAGGAATTTCTCCTCCAGCTTAAAGCCATGTTCACCTGACTGGTTTCAACTCTCACTCCTCAGCCCAACAGAAGCAGGTGTGCTTTGGCCCCCAGGTATCCCAGATTTGGAAGGAAGAGAAATCCTGGGCAAAGTGAGGAATGCAGACACATCTCCAGGCCATCTAGCAAGTCCAAGCAAAGGGAAGCACTGAGCCCACACCCCCCAGTCCATTCCAACATGCTTTGTCCAAGTGAGCCAGCTCACTCCTCAGGATCAGAGAAACCCCTCGTGGACTCCAAGATCTGATCCCACAAACTGATTTCTGCAGCTGTGCCACCCTCTTGTCAACATCTGCCTTGTTCTTGGCCTGCTGGATCAGCCAATCCCTCGGGAAGTCCTGGCTGCTTTCACTGCTGCTCCACAGGGTGGGAGTGGAGAAAAGCACAGCCCAAAGGTTCTTCAGCCAGGTCTCACCTCGTTCCATGCCCTGTGATTTATTTAAAAGCAGCTTGGGAAATATCTGCAGCAAACACCTGTCCCCAAACTGCGCCTCGCAGCCATTCAGCTGAAAGATGCCACATCCCATGCATGTCATCCTGCCCTTCAAATTTTAATCACAACTATCAGAAAACAGGAGCTCAGAGAACCAAAATAAAAGTCACCAGCCCCAGTTAATTCCTCAGCAAGGGCCGGGTACCATCCTTGGGATGTTCACTTGCATGCTCTTCTCTGCCAACAGCACCCTTAAATGCCAGAGGGTGGGATGAAGGGATTTAGCAGAGCATGAAGCACTGCAGGAAGTGTCCCTTGCTCTGCTGGGAGCAGCTCCTGGCTCCAGGGAGCTCAGCTGTGCTTTTATTGGGATGTCAGGGGGTGAAAGGACCCGAGGTCATTCCTGAGACTCACTGGGGCATCCTGGGAGGGTGAAAAGCTGATGTTTGTGAGGGAGCTCTTGGCTCGGAATGGCCCATGGAAGGAGATGTGGCAACCTGCTGATCCCATGGGAGGGCAAGAAACGACGGAGTTGTTGGACTAGTAGTTGGTGATGGGATCTGGAAATCATGGAGTGCTTTAGGTTGGAAGGATGTCAAAGCCCACCCAGAGCCGCCCCTGCCATGGCAGGGACACCTTCCCCTGTCCCAGGCTGCTCCCAGCTCCAGTGTCCAGCCTGGCCTTGGGCACTGCCAGGATCCAGGGGCAGCCACAGCTGCTCTGGGCACCTGTGCCAGGGCTGCCCACCCTGCCAGGGAACAATTCCTGCCCAATATCCCGTCCAGCCCTGCCCCCTGGCAGTGGGAGCCATTCCCTGTGTCCTGTCCCTCCACCCCTTGTCCCCAGTTCCTCCCCAGCTCTCCTGGAGCCTCTTTAGATACCAGGAGGGACTCTGAGGTCTCCCCAGCCCCAGGCTGAACAATGCCAGCTCACAGCAGAGCTGCTCCATCCCTCTGATCAAACCTGGGCTCTCTCCCGCAGCTCCAGCTCCTTCCCGTGCTTCCCGTGCCCCAGGGCTGGGGCAGCTCTGCAGGTGGGGTCTCACCTGCATGGGCACCCTGGGAACAGCTGGAGCCATGGGAAGAGCAGCCCCGGCACTGGAACTCCTGTGCTGTTAAAGTCAACCAAGAGGTGACCCGAGCTCTGAACCTCAAACCTCTCCCCTCACCTTGCTGGCACCTCCCAGGCTGGCATTCAGATCTGGGGGTGCAAGCACAGCAGGCTCCAAGGCTCTGGACCATTCCAGAAGGAAGAAATGCCTGGGAAGGACTTTCCATCTGCTCTGGGGGCAAAAGCAGGGAAGGGCTGGGAGAAGAGAGCCCAGTGCTTGAGGGCAGGGCCGGTTTTCTGCACCAGAAAGCAGCGCTGCAGGCTGAGCCCAGCTGCAGCGAGGTGTTGGCAGCGTGTCAGTGCTGCAGGAAATCAGCAGAGGTTAAGATGGTGTTAATTTGTACACACACAGGGGATCGGGAGCACTGGAAGCAGGGCAGGGAGAGAGGGAGGGAGGAGGAAAAGAGGAGGAGGAGGGAGAGGACTTGCACACGAAAATGTTGGGTTTATGTGTGTGGGGGGGGTCCATTTCCAAAGCAAGAATACAAATGATCCCAACAAAGCCCAAGCTGTCCTGAAACCCTGTAGCCAATTAGTGCACATCAATAATTAATCAGCTCTCGCTATTGTGCAGCCCGGCCTGTGCTACCCCAGCCCCTGCCACACTCACTCTTTCCCATCACAGACACACTGTTATGACACATAATGATATTGTCCATGAATAATTTAGAGCAGTTTTTCTCCTCTTCTCTCTCTGTCTCACTCTCTCCCTGTGCCCTTATTAGCAGAAAATGTGGAACATATTCTGGGAGGAGGCAAGCAGGGAGCTCCTTCCATGAGGATCAGCCCCGTCCTGCTTCCTCAGGAGCTGGAACCAGTGACCAGCGCTTCCAGCACGGCTCAGGGTGGCCTGCCCTTGGTGGAGGAGCTGGCCTGAGGGGGGCCTTGCCTTGGAAAAACCCATGGAAGCAAAGACTGCACCATCTTCAGTGTCAGGAGTGAGCTGCACCTCCAGCCCATCCTGTCTGGGCTGGGCCTCCACCCCTTCCAGGCTGAGCTTTACCTCCATCCCTACCAGGCTGAGCTTTACCTCCATCCCTACCAGCTGGAGCTCCACCTCCATTCCCATTAACCTAGGTGTTAATTATTGCAACTGACTGATCCTTGTGCTGAGCCCTCCATAAGATTGTGGGACCAAGAGTGGCAGAAGCACAGATCTCAAAACTGATATTTTTTAGATGAAACTGGGTCTAATCAGGGCAAACGCTGAATTTGACCTGTTTTTCTGCTGGCTCCACTCTCCTTCCAGTCCTGGCTTCCCATCAATCATTTTTGTCCTCGTGTCTGGCAGGCTCTGCCCTTCTCATCAGAGACTTCTGGGCCTCTTGGCTGAAGTCAGGCTCATGGGTGAGGAATTTTAGGGATTATAATGTCCCCATGGAATAAAGATGAATATAGAGGGGGACTGAATTAGCACCTGTTTTGTGGGAACTGTGGACTGAGATTAATGCAACTCCTCGTTGTCCTTGCCACAGATGACAGTGGGAGGATTAATTAACCCTGTCAGTTATTCTTCTGAAATTTGCACAAGGATTTCTTCCAGCATTTCTGTCCCCAAAAGCAGAGATTGTTTGGTTAAAAGGAATTTGGGGAAAGAAAAGTTTGTTCTGAATTCAAGCACTGGAGTGTAGGAAATTCAGTTGTGCTCTGCCATGAGACCTGATGATCCATCCATGGTCAATAATCCAAACTTCCCATCCTGCCATTCTCACCTGAGTTTTGATGCCACTGTGGGCTCCAGCCAACTGCTCTGTCCTGCACACCTGGGTCCAGCCTGGAATGCTGCTCTCATTGGGAATGAAGCCTGGAGCCAGGCTGCAGAGGTGCCTGTCCTGGTGCTCCTCCAAGGTTTTCCACAGATGATGATCTGGTACCTTCAGGTCTGGAGCTTCCAGACCTAAATGTTTTCTTTAGGAACTGAACTTGACCTGAGTTGTTTGAAATGAAAATCCAGAACCATCCTTCTGGAAATAAGGCAGCCCTGAGCCTAGGGCCCCCCATGGGACATCTGGCAGGACTTTGGGAAGTTTGATTTCCAAAGCCTGGAGAACTCAGGCCGCAGCACTCGAGGTGTCCCAGCAGTGCCAGCACAGGGGACAATCCTGCCCTGAGCAGGAAAAGATGTGGTCACGCAATTTTTGATACAGAAATCTCTCTTGTCAGGTGCTGCCACAACATCCAGAGCGTCCCTGTGGTTCCTGTGCCCTGTGGGCACGGTTTGGTTTTATTTCCATGCTCCAAGTCCATGCCTGTTGTATCCATGGGGTTCCATCTCCTGGATCTGTGGCTCAGGAGCAATCCCAGCAGCTCTGTCCCCCCCTCCACATTCCCAGCACAGCATCAAGGATCCTCCATCCAGTCCTGAGATCATTACTATTGGCAAAATAATTGCAACAACAAAACGAGGACTAAAAGCCTTGTTTGCTCCCCTTTCATCTCGGCTCTGCCTTCCTAATGTGGATTTTAAAGGGAAGAGGAAGAAGGGGAAGGAATCCAACTGCTCTCCATGTCTTCAGCAGGGCTTTACTGGACATTTTCATGCTATAAAGCACCGAGATTCTTTGAGTTCAGGGAGATTTTGAAAGTTTCTCTCTGAAGCAATGACTGTCAAAGTTGGTTATTGATTGAGGCTGCGGGATCTGAGGGCTGCGTGAGGAAACCTGACTGATTATTCCACCCCTTCCTCTCTTCTTTCCCTTTCTTTCCTTTGCACCAGGACTGGATTGATCGACCCTGTCTTCATTGTCTTCCCTTCTCCTTTTTCTCTCCTGGTTCCTACTGGGGATTCCTGATTAAACTATGGCAGGGCTCAATTGATCCTCTGCAACTCTCCTGCTCCTTGCGAGGAGGAAAAACTGCCCGGCTGCATAATTCAGAAAGCAAACACAGAGAGGAGAGGCAGGGAGGAAAAATCAATACAGCTACAACCGATCCTGCAGATAAATTAGAGGGAGGATCCCTGGCAGAAGCTCAGGGAAAGTTCAGCAACTCTGGAATGGGCTCAAAAAAGCAATGGAGCATCTTGGAACCCTTTGGAGTGGGGTAGGAAGGGAGGGATCCCCTGATTCTTTCAGCAAACAGGGTGGTGGGAAGCTCAGAGCTGAGCAGGAGAGACCCTCTGCAGTGTCTGTAAGAGGGGAATAAATGTTCTTGTCCTCGTCTTCCTCCCCAGACTCCAGGGATCCTCCTTTCCAGCCCCAGCTGGGCTGGTCCCGTGATGGATTTCCTGTCGTGCTGCCCTCTGTGAGCCAGGAAGTGGGAATGAAGTGGAAATGGGATTCCCTGCCTCTCCAGCCTTGCAGGGGAGTGGAATAAATCAGTAAATCCTGAGGAAAAGTAGGATTGAGCCCCAGTCCTGCTGCTTGGGTCACTCGTTGCAATGGCTCACCCTGACTCCTCAGGAAGCAGCAGCCAAGCAGGTTTGTCCCAGGAAATCAGAACAGAAACCCAGCAGGAGCAGGGCAAAACAGTGAAACAGATCATAAAATCCCCAAACGGGCTGGGTGGAAGGGACCTTTGAGCTCATCCCCTTCCACCCCTGCCATGGCAGGGACACCTTCCACTGTGCCAGCCAGTCCAGGGGCTTGGGCTAGTCTGGTCCAAGTCCAGCCTGGCCTTGGGCACTGCCAGGGATCCAGGGGCAGCCACAGCTGCTCTGGGAATGCCAGCCCACCCCCTGCCCACCCTCCCAGGGAACAATTCCTGCCCAATATCCCATCCAGCCCTGCCCTCTGGCAGTGGGAGCCATTCCCTGTGTCCTGTCCCTCCACCCCTTGTCCCCAGTCCCTCCCCAGCTCTCCTGGAGCCCCTTCAGACACTTGAAGGGGCTCTGAGCTCTCCCTGGAGCCTTCTCCTCTCCAGGCTGGAATTCCCAGCTCTCTGACAACAGCCAAGAGTTTCAGCTGGCAAAGGAAAGGTGACATAGAGACCCTGTCCTGTCCCTGGATAGAGGGAACTGTCCTTGGGTCTTCCCGACATTCCCAGTTCACCCCTCCACTCCTCTCTCCAAGGGCACACAGCAAAATGGGAGAATTGGAGAACCTGGGCTCAAAACCAAAGCCTGGGTGTGAATGGCAGGACCAGGGTCACTGCAGCCAAGCCCTGCCTGGAAACCAGGAATTTGGGCACATTCCCTCTCTGAGGTGGATTTGCCAACTGAGCCATCCATCCCTGTCCTTAAGCAGCTCAGCAAACACAAACACTGCCCCAGCCACGGAGACCTAGGGTATTAAATGACAAAAAACTCCCTGGGCTCACGTGCAGCCCTGGGAGCGTCCGGGGATGACGTAGGGAGGAACTCCTGGATTGTCCCAGAGCGCTGTCCCTGTCAGGCAGTGCCCGGCCCTTTCCTGGCGGGTGATGGATCCCCAGGAAGCCCCGAGCTGGTGTCGAGCTCTGCTGAGGTTTCCTGCAGCAGGGGGAGAGCAAAGGCTTTTAAACCAATATTGCTCCATATTTTAAGATGATTTAAGATCCCAAGGACCAGCCCAGCTCCGGCTTTGCCAGAAGAGGGGATGGATCGTTCCCTTAAAAGCTTTTAAATGCGTGTGATAGAAAGGGGAAGTGCAGCTGCCTGGCTGAAAGGATTGCAGTGGCTCCAGTTTGCAGCCTGCCCACACATCACTTTAACTCTGCCTGGGAGCTGAGAGACACTTTCCTCCCGCGCTGGGATCTTCAGGGATCCCAGGAGAGCCAGGCACCCAGGAGAGGGATTTCAAAAGAACCTGGGGAATAAGAGAAGATGGAGAGGTTTTAGTGCTCCTTAGACATCCAGGTGCCTGAGTGAATTCAGCTATTCAGGATGCAGCACCCCTGGGCAAACCCTGCCTTTCCCACTCTGCTCTGGTGGAGGTGACCTCCCCCATTCTGGATTTCCCAGAGGAAGCACAGAGCTCCTGTTCCCTGCAGACACAGATGTGCTGACCCTGCACCCACCCAGGCTCCAGGGAGGTCCCTGGGTGCTGTGGAGCCTGGAGCCAGCTGAGCTGGAGGGGCACCAGCACCCACTGAGGGATGGATGACTCGGATCCTATGGGATTCAGGCTTCTCCTCACTCTCCCTTTGCCCTCAGAGGCCTCCCAGCTGTGCAGCAGGGAATCCACAGCTCCAAGGCTCCTTTTGGAGCAGAGCACGGATGGGGCTGCCCATCCTACATGCCCAGCACTCCACCCCAGCTGTGCCATCCTGGGCAGCCTGCAGTGCTGCCCTGAACAAACTCCCAGCTCCCCTGCCCGTGCCAGGCACTTTGCACAGAGGAATGTCCAATTTTCTGCTCTGCTAAGACTTGCAGCAGGGATGCAGACACCTTCCATTCAGTTTTCCCTCGTGTCTCTGGAAAACCTGTGCACATCCCAGCTGTTCTCCCGCATTAGAGCCATCTGCATCCTGGCTGCTGGCTTTAGAGCCATTTGCCCTAGGAAATGCCACTTCTCCTAGGAATCACAGAGCAGCAGTTGTCCTGACCCTTCTGGTCCTAGGAACTGCTGGACCTGTGGAAAGGGACAACCACAAGTCCTTGGTGAAGAGGAAGAGTTCCCAGACAAAGCCAAGCCCTTTCCCTGTGGGGTTACTGGTGCAGCTCGGATGCTGGGAAAGGCTCCCTGGGCCTGGCATCTTGGTTCACTACCAATTCCCAGCCCTCCCTAATGGACTCAGACGGTGTGGGTAGAGAGAGAAGGAGCTGTAGACCTGAAGCCCAGATCCAAATTCCAGAAATTATTGATGTTCCCGGGTGCCCCTTGGCCCCCTGCCCACCAGCAGCGCTTGGGAGACTCAGTGATGGGTCTGGAGCATCGATGGCTCTGAGGAATCCTGCTCAAGGCTCCAGGGAACCATTAGCCGCTTTATCCTGCACCTCAGGGGTGGACTCAGTGCCCTCTGAAGGTCCCATCAAACCCCAGCTATTCCATGATCCTCTGATCCACCCAGGAGCGTGTCCTTGCCAGCAAACATTGTGGCTTTCCCTACATTGAATTTCTTGTCTGCTCTGCACTCCCTCTCTCTTCCTACCCTCCAGGGATGGCTTTTGTCTTCTGCTGCTGTGCTACACAGAAACTTTTGTCATCCCTCGATCGCCTGAGGCAGTGGAGCTGACCTTGTTGCCGAGCTTTCGTTTCCCTTTCACACTGCAGCTTCTCCTCCTTTGAGCCGTGCCGAGCCCCGCTCTGAAGGTCCCTTTCCATCTTGTCAGAACAAGGCTCATTCAGGCAGGACTCAGCCATGAAAGGCACCTGTGAGAGGCTCTTGGAGCTCCCATCTTTGGGGTAGAGCTCTGTAAGGTCAAGGATTGGACTCCAGGACCCCTGATTCTTGCCAGCTCAGGATATTCTGTGTTTCCATGGGATCAGTATCTCCCACCTGGCTTGGATCTGTCTTGGAGGCAGAGGAAGTGAGCCATGGTCTGCCAGGCCTGAGCTCAGCTCCAGGACCAGCACAAATGCCCTCCCAAACCTTGCTCCAGCTCACACCTCTTCACGGGGTCCTTTCTGCCCCTAAATCACCTGGGGTGGCTTCAGATGGGTTCCAGGGGGTAAAACAGGTGAGTACGTGTGAGTTGCTGCAGGGAGAAGGGACAGGGAGAGAGGTGCAGGATTTGGGCAGCTGCAGCGGAGAAGTGGGAGGATTTGTGACCCAAATATTCCTCAGAGTTACCAAAACTCTGAAGAAGTGATGGCACCTGAATTGCCCTAGGCAAGAGACCCTCGTGTAGCTCCAGCCACCTTTGTCACCTGCCTGTTCCTCCCCTCATTCTGCCAGGACCTCCTTGAGAACAGGGCTGAAGAGGGAAGTGGCTTCAAGGAAATAAAAGGTTTGAGCTGATGATCACAGGTGATAAAGGTTTGAGCTTTAGGATCTCAGTGTCTTCCCCCCTCCTGGGGACTTTGGTGCAGAGTCCAGTCCACCCTCTGGCCACGCCAAAATTGCTGTCTCGTGGTCAGTGATGGCCAGTGGTCTGGATGGAAGATCCCAGCAGTGTTCTGGACCAACCAAACAAACCGAACTAAACAGCTCCCGGGGTAACGGGACTCATTCCTGGAGCATGGGGACAACTTCCTTGCTCCTTTATTTTGCCTTGGCCTGGAGGATGGACAGAAGAGGTGGCTGGAATGTAATCCATGGAGAATGCTGGGATGAGGAGGGTCAGCCCATGCAGTGTCCAGGGAGTTGATGCCCCATCCCTGGGTGTGTCCAAGGCCAGGCTGGATATGGGACTGGAAGCAAGCTGGGACAGTGGAAGATGCTCCTGCCCATGGCAGGAGGTGGGATGAGATGGTCCTTAGGGTTCCTCCCAACCCAAAGCATTGCCTGATCCATTGGTTCTGTAATTCCTAAGGACAGCCAGTACCATCCTCTCCCCAGACCATAAGCGGCTCAGAGAGTCACGTAATTGCATTGTGGGGAGACTAAAAGTTTTCAGGGGCTTCTTGACGTCTCCAAATTGGATTTGTGGTGCCCATTTGCTCCCAAAGTGTGCAACAGGACACGCACACAACTCATTTTTCCATTTCAAAATCCATCGGTGCTTTCACCCTCCCATGGGTGCAGAGCTCTGAGCTTTTCAATCCAAATTCCTGCAGAATCCCAGCTGCAGACCACAACCAGAATTCCCAGACTGCAGCAGGTGCTGGGCCAGCTCATCATGCAAAGGAAAGAGGAAGGGAGCCTTGATCTGAAAATGGAAACTGTCACTTGGAGACATTTGATGGGTTTTTTGGAATTAAGCCATGTTTGCCACCCATACTAAGACACTTGAGGTGAAGATCTGGAATCTCTGAACTCCCAGTTTTCCTGCTGTGAGCCCTGAGAGCTGCTTGTTGCCTCCCAGCAGATCCTGCCACCTCTCTCCAGAGCAGCACTTCAGCCTCCATCAGGATCACGTTGATGGGACTTCCCGTGCTCCAGTGACCCCCACCCTTCATCCCAACCTGTTCCCTGCTGCTCTTCCTTGTGCATGTCCTTTCCACACTATCCCTCTCCCTGGAGTGACATTTCATGGATAACTAGTGGGAGACAACCGTGGGTTTCCTGCAGAGACCCTCAGAGTGATTTTCCCACTGGGATCTGTTCCCTGACAGCGACAGATGAGAAAAAAGGGAGACGAGCAAAAGCAAGTTTTGCCTACAGACAAATTCATCCTTCTCCCAAAATTATTGCACCTGAACGTTTTCCCAGCATATTTCCTGGGAAGGAAAAATGATGGAGGCTGAAAATCTGCAAAACAGATGGAAGGACTCTTCCTCCTTCCGCCGGAGTCCGGCGATCCCGATTTTCAGGTGCGCAGGACTTTTTCAGCAATTCCTTTTGATCCGGCAGCCAGGAGAGGGAGCTCGGCATCCTAATGCCAGGCTCCACTCGCCGGAGAGCTCTGGAGACAATGCTGATGATTCTTTTGTTCGACAAATAAAAGAAGTGGCCCACGAGGGAGCCGTTTTGGCAGCTGCTTTATGAGGGCTGCGGGGAATTGTGGAAAATCGATGTTTGCCAAAGGCGGAATGGACAGAATTGGTGGAAGAAAACAAAAGTAACTCTTGGGCTTCGGAGGCATTATTGCAGGCACAGGATCTTGGAAAAGTGGGGTGGCTTCAGTGCCCCACCAGCAGGAGCATGGGGCGCTGGGATCTGTCGGGACCAGGAGCAGTGGGAATTCATGAGCCGGACTTGCGACATTGGACTTTGGCCACCAAACCCAGAGGAAAGTCCTCTCGGTAAAAATTCCCCTCCCAGACCACCAAGGACTTGCAGGTCCCATCCACCTCATGGGAAGCAGTAGGATATTCAGGAATTTTGTATTTTGGTGTTTAAGCAGGGGCTGTCACCGAGCTGCAGGTGTCACAGGGAGAACGCTCCGAGAATCACAATGGAAAGGGATTCCCAAATGTCCTGAGCATCGGTGGAAAGAGACGCTTTAAAAATGGATAATTATCCCATGACAGCCTACCAGCGAGGCCAGGAATTCAGTAGGATTGGAAGGGAGACATCTATAGAAAGATAAAGAGTCCACACTCCTACCTCGAAACTTCCTGGGTTTAATGATGTCAGCTTAATCAATTCTGATAGGCAGTGTCACAATTCCTTGGCTTCCTGAAAGTCCTGTTTCTTTCTTTCCTTTGGATGTTTAACATCCTGGGGAGAGCAGATTGTGGACCTGGCTTGGCCAGCCTGTGGATGGATGTAAAGATGTCACCTCAAGAGCTTTGGAAGTGCTCCTCAGTCACAGGATCCCAGAATCCTGGAGGCTGGAAAAGGCCTCCAGGATCATCGAGTCCAAGCTGTACCCAATGCCCACCTTGTCCCCAGCCCAGAGCACTGAGTTCTGTGTCCAGGCCTTCCTTTGACACCTCCAGGGATGGGGACTTCACCACTTCCCTGGAAATGTTCTTCTTCAAGGCCCCAAAAAATCACAACATGCCAATTTCAATCCCCACGTGCTGCTGGAATCCCCTCATCCAGAGATGCTTGAGCACGAGGAGCTGCTGCTCTTGGTGATTCCCTTCATAATGTCACTTTTTTCCTGTTGCTCCTGGAAAACGCCATACCTAGGCATCTTTTCCTTCTGCTCAGTGTGACACCTCTGTCACATGGGCTGCAGCTGTACACATGGGGAAGGAAACACTCCATGTTGGGAAATCTGGAAGAGTTCAATTCCTTGGCCATGGGATCATCCCAGCCCCTGCCAGAGCTGCAGTAACCACTCAGCACCGACAGATCCACACCTGGATCTACTGTCCAGTCTGGCTCTTGGAGAGAGCTGAGGGATGGAGTTGAGACAGAAAGACTGCAGCCTTTCCCTGCATCCTTCCAAATCCTGTTTGGATAAGCACAGTGCCTGCAGGGAAACTGGAATAGAATCATGGAGTGATAGGATGGTTTGGGTTGGAAAGGACCTTAAAGCCCACCCAGTGCCACCCCTGCCCTGGGCAGGGACACCTTCCAGTATCCCAGGTTGCTCCAAGCTCCAGTGTCCAGCCTGGCCTTGGGCACTGCCAGGATCCAGGGGCAGCCACAGCTGCTCTGGGCACCCTGTGCCAGGGCCTGCCCACCCTCACAGGGAATAATTTGTTCTTTCTTCCTATTCCTCACCTGACAGATGCATTTTCCCTTGGGCTGAGTGAAGAAAGGTTATTTGGGGAGTGCCAGCTGGGCTATGGAGCCTCCTGAACAGCAGCTGCCACTGGAATATCCACCTGGATTAGGTGGCTGCTGGCACCCAACAGGCTGAAACCTGTGCCTGAGCTGCAGATCCCAGCTGGCTGCTGAAGCCACCTGACCGTGATGGGGACAGCAGTGTCCCCATGCATGGCAGGGCATTGGCACCAGGGGGTCTTTAAGGACCCTTCCAGCCCAAACCGGGCTGGGATTCTCTGATAACAAAATGTGCAGGTCTCAGTTCTGGAGACAGCTCTTGAGAGCTGCTGTTACAGGTGGGGACTGGAAGAGTCTTGGGTCTGGTATTGAGTGAGCCAAAGCCTCTGTTCTATGAAAATGTCCTGTGCAGGGAGAGAACATTCCCCACTAACCTCCCAGCAGGAAAAGCCCAGAATATCACTGTTCTGCCCTGTGCCTGGGGAACGCTGCCTGGCAAGGCTGGCATTTCTCCACTGATGTCTCAGTCTGTAATGCCCCTCCTTGGAACATTCCCAGCTCTTCTCCAGTGTCTTTCGCTGCCCACATGGATCTCAGTGATACCAAAAATTATCTTTGTTTTGAGCATCACCATCCCCTGCTGCCCTTTCTCAGGGGATCACAGAACAGCTGGGGTTGGAAGAACCTCAAACACCACCAAGCCAAACCATTCCCCCAGCACTGACCCACGTCCCAAGAGCCACATCCACATGGCTTTGGAAACCCTCCAGGAATGGTGATTCCACCCCTGTCCAGTTTGTCTCCTGGCTGGAGGGATGCCCTCCCTGCCCCGCTGCCCATTCAAACAGACAATGAAGTGTTTCATGTTTTCTGGGACCATTCCCACATTGACTTTGAAATTTATTTCCCACAAACATTTGTCCTCAAAATCCAATCTCTCCGACGGCTGAAGAAAGCAACATAAAAGAACCAGGGCATTTATTTATAATTGAAAGGGAAAGTCCTCGGCTCTGCTGACCAGAGGTGCCAATTAGAGCCTGCTGGATGCGGATGGAGGCACCTCCTCCCCTTCCCAGCTCGCCCTGGACAGGAGAGCAGCAGGTATTTGCTGTGCTGGGTCAAGATTGGACCTCCAAGCAGGAATTCCATGGCTCCAGCTCCCCTGTCCTGAAGCCAGCCAGGCCTCAGAACATTTAGAAACTGAAAGGCTGGATGAAAGCATCAAACACCAAGACAGTTTGCAGGAATATCAACCAGACAAAAAAAAAAAAAACCCCTAAACCCCCAAAAACCCAATTGTGCCGAAACCATTGCTGGGCACAGAAAGCTCCAGATTTTGTAGCTTCCAGACAAAGTCAGCAGCAACCGTCAGAATCTGTGTTTCAAGTCTGACCTTCTGCTTTTATCTATATTTTAAACCCCACACAAGGTATACAAGGCGAATGTTGCTGTTACAGTCAGAAAAGCCTAAATAATGGATGAAGAACAGAGGCTGCATAGGGAGGCGGGGGGGAAAAAAAAAAAAAAAAAAAAGAAAAGGCAAGAGAGAAAGAAAGTCAAGAGCCCTCCAAAATGAGAAGGGGCTGACACCTCTGAGCTGAGCCTGGAAGTGGGAATGTGATCCCTTCCATGGGTGGGGTGGGAACTGGTCAGGGGCTGCTGCTGGAGCAGTTGCAGTTTGCTGCTCTCAGCCCAACTCAAAATCGGGCAGTTTCTGCTCTGCCTCTGCCCATGATCCAAGCTCCTCTTCCACAGGACAATATCCTCAAGGGAAGGAGCCAGGAGAGGTCTGGAGCTGGATGTGGTGAGAGGAGAAGTGTTGGGCAGGCTGTGCTGTCCTTGGAGCTGCCGAAATATTGCCAGGACTGGATCCTCCTGCACTGAGTCGGGGGGTGTGGATGAGATTTATCCGTGGAAGGTGTCTGGATGGAAACACTTGCTGGATGCTTTTTCATTTCCATGAATATTTGTCCTGGAGGCAGCACTGTGATTTTGCAGCAGGGCTGGGAGCACCAAAGGCAGGTAATATCCATTGCCAGGATACCCCACAGCAGAACTGAGACCTCTGAAGGGCAGAGTTTCCACTGAGTTAAATATTTGGAGAGGCTTGCAGGAGGCCTCCTCCTTCCCTGCCTCCATCCCTTCCTCCCAGCCCTGCAAGGAGCTGGCTCCAGGCAGCAGGTCTTGAGAGCCTGAAGAAGCAGAATGAAGCCATCAAGGCTTGGCGTGGAGGCAAACTGCATTTCATTCCCTGCAAACTGCATTTCATTCCCTGCCAAGTGCCCAGTCACTCCTGCTCGCCTCTCAGTGGGTTCCTGTGCTCCGTGTCCGGGCTCCCTTTCCAGGCGCTTGCTGATTTTAGCTGGAGCGCGAGGCTGTGCTGAGAGCAGGACACAGCTCCTGGTCAGCCCAGGTTCCCTCTCCTCCACACATCCACCTTTGGAGAGGTGCCAGGAGCAGCTTTGTATTGGATTCTCTCTGCTGGTGACCCAGTGTCCAAGGGACTGCCTGGCTCCAACCCCATCCAGCAGAAGGAGTGGGATGCACTGCAGGCTGTGCTCAGCCACCAACCCCTGTGTGTGACAGGGCCCAGAAAAGGGCAGGAAAGAGGCTTCCTTTCCACCAGTCCCTTACAGGGTGACCTCCCCTCTCCCCTTGTCACAGCCCCTGGCACAGTCCCAGGGTGGTATCACTGCATCACCCCTCTCCTTTCATAAAATCCCACAACAGTTTGGGTGAGAAGGGACAGTAAAGCCCATCTCATTCCAGCTAGAACTGGGAGGAAGCTTCCCCTACCCCAGGCTGCTCCAAGCCCCACCCAACCTGGCCTTGGACACTTCCAGGGATCCAGGGGCAGCACATTTGCTCTGGGCACCTTGTGCAGGTCCTCAACACCCTCACAGGGAAAAATTTTTCCAAATATCTAATCCTAAATCTAATCCTTCCTTGTATCAACCCTCTGTCTGTTTAAAGCCTGAGGTCTAACCACTAGGATGACCCTGGCCATGCTTCCAAGGGTTGTTATTCCCAGAAACTTTGGTGTTTGGACAGTTGAGTGCTCAGCTGTGTCAGACACTTGTACCATAACAAATGGCACAGCAAGAAGTGGGGAAGGTGGACCTGGAGGCACAACTGTGGGGCAGGGACACCAGCTCCATGGGCAAGTCCATCCCACCTCCCAGTCCATGCCCTGAGTCTCCTGCAGATGTTCCCACCTGCACAGAGGCCACCTCATCTCGTGGTGTAGATCCAAACTTTTCCCAGTCAGCATTTTCCTGGCAGCAGAAGCAGCAGGGGAACAGCAAGGTTGGCAAAAAATGTAGGAGTGAAAATTGGTCTGAAAAGTCATTCCTTTATCCACCAGCCAGGGGAGCGAGATGTTCCCTCACTCATGGGTAGCACAGAGCCAGGTCAATGTGATCCATCAGTAACTAATGGTGGCAGGACAGGAGGAGGCAGTGTGGCCAAAGGAGAGACTCGGAAAAGGCTCCAAAGCCAGTCTGAGCTCTGTCAATCATCTCCTCTAACAAGGCTTCAAAAGGAATCCAGGGCATACCAAGATCCCTGCAAGTTCCTGCAGCCATCCCAGGAAAAGCAGGGCGGGAGGGGGTGGTTCCAGCATCACCAACCACACTCAGTTCTTCTGAACAAGAGAGGACCCAAAGTGCTCTGTGATTGCAGACCTGGGTCACCAGGACACCTCAGGAAGGTTCCAGCATCAAGAGGTGATGGATGTGGGAGCTGTGGGAGCTGTGCTGTGGGACAGGAGCCTCCACTCCTTCACCCAAGGCTGGAGAGGCTCCAAGGCATGACAAGTTTGCAGGACTGTGAGACTGACCCGATGAAAGAGGTTTCTTTAGACCGTCATTAGATTTGATGATCTAAAAGGTCTTTTCCAACCTAAATGATTTCAAGAATGAGGAAGAAAAGAGTCTGTGAGTGAACTGGCCTGTTAACAGATGAATTCAGTGATCCTAGAGGCCTGTCCACCTGGATGATCCTGCAATTCCATGACCTGCACAGCCTGTCCTGGGCTCTCTACAGGCTCAGGGGGATTCCACAGAACCCGCTTTGAAGTCACAGAGTCACGGAATGGTTTGGGTGGGGAGGGAGCTCAGAACTCATCTTGCTGCAACCCCCTGCCATGGGCAGGGAAATTTCCACCAGCCCAAGTCTTCTTGCAAAACACTTCACTCGGAATCTTCCTGTTGGAAACACGAAGCTGAGCAGTTGGATTGATCTCCACACTCCCGTGGCTCCGATAATCACAGGCCATGGCAGAGGCCACAGCACCTGAGCTCTAATTGAACCTTTGCTCTCAGCGAGGCCCGAGGAGCAACACCCTACAGAGGGAGCTTTCAGGTTCCCTTAATTTAACCAAAATATCCTGCAGCCCACTTAACAGCACATTATGAAATTTCCTCATGAATAATTAACTCTGAACTGCGATTGACATCATGAAGCATGTGGCTGGCTCAGGCAGTACCTTCCAGCAGCCAGTGGCTCACAGGGAGATGCACAGCCAGCACGGCAGAAATCAGCACTTCCCCAGCAAGAGCAGGGCCTGGTGCAGCTGCTGCTGGGCAGGGCAGGCAGCTGCTCCCCAGGGCTCCTCCAGACACGAGACTGGGAGGACAGGATGGCCAAGCCCGAGAGCGGGGTGGGTTTGGGGTGGCAGGAGGTCAGGGAGCTTTGACCAGGGCTGGTACATCACAAGGAGAAGTTCAGAGCTGTGTCTGAGGCACTCTGTGGCAGGTGGCAGGAGGTCAGGGAGCTTTGGCCAGGGCTGGTACATCACAAGGAGAAGTTCAGAGCTGTGTCTGAGGCCTCTGGGCTGTCAGTGGGGTTGTTGTGATGGGGAAAGAGCTCCTGGTGCAAGGAAAAGCTGCTTTTCTCAGCACTTGAGTCACTGACAGCTCCTGGCAGCTCGTGCTGGAAGGAGAGGATGGAGGTCCCTGCCAGACACCAGGACCGCTCCCTGCTCCCAGGGACGGCACAGCCCTGGGTGCTGCACTCCCATGGCAGGCACGGGCACTCCCAGAGGCTTCCATTTCGGCAGTGTCAGTCCTGCCTGCTGTGATTTTCTCAGCCTCCAGGTATCTGAGAACAAAACTTGACCCAGGGCTTGAAGTTTCCCAAGGGAAAGCTCCTCTTCAGGAATCGGTCTCATGAACAGCCCGCCGGCTTTGCATCCCTCTCACAGAGCTGGGCTGCTCCAGAAGCCACAGGGAATCCCAGCACAGCCTCTCCACCAGCCGGGCCACCAGCCCGTCGGGGACATGTCCCTGTCTGCCCACCTGCCTTCACACCCGAGGAGACACAGCCTCGGGGGAACGAGCAGAGGGGCTGCCCTCCGCGATGAATTAGTCACGGCCAGAGAGGTGACCCCGTGTCCTGCTGGCTGTACCGCGCAGCTGTCGGCGGCTGGGAACAGTTGTGGAGCAGAAGATTCCCATGGTTTTGGCTGCAGAGTGAATCCAGAGCCGATCCCTCAGCCTCTCCCTCAGCCCCCTCCTTAAACTGTGTGTTTTAATAAAGACATCCAGGCAGCACGCTCGGAAAGCTCGCTTAGATCTGAACTAAAGAGCGCAGCCAGGGTGGGAAAAAATCCATGCGAGAAGCCGGAGGAAGTCAGCGTTCCATGTGCTGAGCGAGGAGAGAGCCGGGCACGGCGGCGGGAGCGAGCCGGGCACGGCAGTCGCGGGGCTCCGGGAAGGGCCGGCAGGAGCCGTCAGCCGAGCGGGCAGCAGCGCTGCTGCGGCTCCCGGGGCAGCCCGGGGCTCCCGGGGCAGCGGCTGCAGCCCGGGGCTCGCTCCCGCTCCGTCTGCCCGGGGCTCGCTCCCGCTTCGTCTGCCCAGGGCTCGGTCCGGTTCGTCTGTGCAGGGCTCGGTCCTGTTCGTCTGCCCGGGCTCGCTCCCTGTTCGTCTGCCCGGGGCTCGGTCCTGTTCGTCTGCCCGGGCTCGCTCCCACTCCGTCTGCCCGGGCTCGCTCCCGGTCTGTCTGCCCGAGCCGCTGCTGGCGCTGTGGCAGCGGAGCGGGGCCCGGGCACAGCCAGCACCATCGGGAGCAGCTCTGCTTGGAGGGTCCCTCTGGAGGAGCGATGGTCCTTCCTGCAGGAAGGAACCCCACAGGAGAGAGTTCCCCGTGCCAGGGAGGCCGGGAGGGACGGAAGAAGAAAAGGAGCCGTGCTCAGTCTGGGACACGCGGCCACAATTCCCCGTGGAATAGGCTGGTCGAGATCCTGGGTACTGCAGAAGCTGAGCTGGACCAGTTGTGAGAGGGTCCTTGAGCAGCTGGGTGGGACCAGGTGTGAGGACAGACTGCCCAGACAGACAGACAGAGCTGCCTGGGAAAGAGGAAGAAGGGAAGAGCAGGAGAGATGGTGGAGGGGCTGGAGGGAGAAGGTGAATGGGGAAGGTACAAGAGGGAGAAGACTCACTGCTGGTGTGACTCAGGGTGAGGGAAGTGGCCTCCCAAAAAATACTGACTGATTTGTTTGATGCCATGAATGCAGCATTGCTGCCCTGAATCCCCACTGCCAGCAGTGGCACCCTGACCCAGCCCTGTGTCCATTTTAGTGGCTGAAAGGAGATGATGAATTTGTCCTTCCTAATCTGAGGATCTGGAATGCTGATCTCCTTGGACATGGTGCAAATATTGTTAAACAATGGGAAAATTCTGCCCTGAAGATCTGCCTTGGCGATGGGAATTTGTTCAAAGCCTGGATAGATCACAGATCCAGTGTGGTGGATACTCCCCCGTGCTTTTGCAAGGCCAGCTGGTGTTTCCTCTGCTCTGCAGAAGAGGCAAACACGGCCCTGCTCCACAATTTATCCAGCAGTGAGGCTGGAAGTGCATCCTGAAGCTGGGGAGGGATGAGGCACTATTCCCTGAGCTCAAGGCTGCTTCCCTGGAGCACCTCTGGACCAGCTCCCTGTGATTGCCAGGCAGCAGCTGGGAAGTGGAAGAGTGGTAGAGCAGGATTCCAGACAAACACACGGACTTTTCCTTGTGTGAACCCAAACCCTTCCCATACCTGCTATAAATAAAACACAGTCCTTAGCTGACACTTTCACATCACTCAGGGAGCTCCAATTTTCCTACAGCTGCTGGAGGTGTTGGTGAGGTGCTGCAGATGAAATGGAGATTTTACCTCTGATCCCTCTATCTCCCGGATCCCAACGTTCCTGGAATCACCTGTGAGTTTCCCTGCTCTCGGATTTCCCCAAAGATCCGAAGTCAAATCCTACAGCACTTCCTTAGGGTTTATGGCCAAAAACGAGGGGCTGCTCCTGCAGGGCTCTGGGAGGGCTGATGGGGGCAGGAGGCTGCTCTTGTAGGTGAAGGATGGGGAGATAAAGACCTCTGGAAAAGCACAAGATTAAGTTTCTGGAAGTATTTCTTTAACACAAATGAAAACAAACCAAATTATTAAAAAACAACCAACCAAAAAAAAAAAAAAAGCCACCCCCTCCCCCCACAAACAAACAAAAGCCCAAAGAAGTAAAAAAAAAAACCTCATAAATTAGTAAATTTATTGGGATCTCTCATTCCCCACTGAAACTGGGATGAGTGGGGAGCTCTATTTTTGCACAGCCAAGGGTTGGAGGTGCTCCTTCCACAAGCAGCTGCACCTGACCCAGGGCTTGGTCCTTGTGAAAGGTGACTGATCCATTGGGGAAGGGAATAATGGCTGCTCCTTTTCCCTGGGATTGTGGGATCATGGAGTGGTTTAGCTTGGAAAAGCCCCCCAGCTGTTCCCTCAGCACTGCCAAGGCCACACTGCCCCATGTCCCCAAGTGCCACATCCACACAACTTTTCAATCCCTCCAGGGATGGCATCTCCAGCACCTCCATGGGCAGCTGTGGTGGGGCTGGACAGCCCTGTCCATGAAGAAATTTCCCCAGTATCCCACCTAAACCCTGAGGCCATTTCCTCTTGCCCTACCCTGCAGCCAGCTGTCAGGTGTGTCCCATGGAATGCCCTGCTCCATTTCCCAAACTCTTTCCCAAGCCCTTTTCCTGAGTTTCCCTCACCCTGGCTGTCCTCCCTCCTGCTCAGTAAAATCTAATGATGGTTTTACTCCTTTTTTCCCTGTAGTGGAACAGAGCCCACCCCAAGCATCTTTAAAAATACATCTGCTCTGCACTGCACTAAAACACATGGAATAATAGAAGAAAGTCTGGAGTGGGCGCAGCATGGACCTGCCCAGCTTTCAAAGGCAGGGATCCTTTAAAGAACACGGAGCATTTTCTCTGCTCCTGACCCAAAGATGGGACGTGCCAGTAATATCTGAGCATCCCTTCATCCCTCCCCTTGGCCTGGATCCCTCTGGGATGAGGCAGTGCCTGTTGCTGTCCCTGGTATTGCTGCTGGTGGTGCAGCCTCCCCACATCTCTGAGAGCTCTCTGTGAGCACCCTGAGCTCCCTGATGGACAGTGGGACCCACTGGTGGTCCCCAGACAGGATG
The DNA here is from genome assembly GCF_017590135.1 of Pyrgilauda ruficollis. Lineage (NCBI taxonomy): Eukaryota > Metazoa > Chordata > Aves > Passeriformes > Passeridae > Pyrgilauda > Pyrgilauda ruficollis. The sequence continues at coordinate 721,055 of NW_024528488.1, read as the reverse complement.
GGTGTTCCTGCCCTTGTTTCCCAGTGGGGAAATCAGCCCTTTGAGTGTGGGATTAGCAGGACACAGGGGTTGGGGTGGCACCAGTCACTGTCATCCTGCTGCTTGGGGAACACAGATGGGCCCTGTGACTGTGAGACCAAGTGGGGTGAAGGGGATCTAGAGCAGCTTTGCAGCCTAAAGAATGCACCATCCTAAAAAAGGGGCAGGGCTTCTCCAGGGATTTCTTCAAATACAACTGCATTTGCCTGTAGCCACCAGACTCCACCCCAGCAGAGCATGGATAACTTTAAACACATCCCTGCACACTTTGGTGGTGGTGGCACTGCCACGCTGGCCTGGACCACGTATCTGTCACATCTCAGCACAAGAGGTTTAGATGCACAAATTCTTGGAGGGTCTTGGCTTTTATAGCAGGAAGAAGTAACACAAAAGTTCGTGACATGGAGGGAAACAGCTTGGAGCAAGGACTGGATTGCAAGACAGATACTGGCTACAGCACCAGTGGCTGGGAGAGCTCCAGGAACTGCTGCCTGACAGCTCCAGCAGCCCAGAACTGGTGGGCAGCTTTCCTTGGGAAGCCTTTGCAGCACCAGGGGTGAGATTCAGCTGTCACATCCCCATTTATTGGTGTCTCCACCTGAGCTGGTCATTCAGAACCCTTACAGGCTGGAAGGTGATGAAGGTGCCTCTAAGCCCCGAGCCAGGGCTTGAGATCAGAGGTTGATATCAGAGCTGAACTGCAACAGAGGCTCCTTGGTCCCTCTCCAGTGCCCCTCAGTGGAGCCCAGAGGCCTCCACTCCTCCGTGCATCCCTGCTCTGAAGGTCCGCAAAGCGTCTTCATCCAGTCCCTGGTGAATTGGTGGTGTTGGTATTTTCGAGTTCTCAGGGTGCTCCTGGGGAAGGGGTAAGACCTGGCCCACCCCCTCAATCCCACCAGCCTGGAGGTAAATGACTCAAGTACTCAAAGGTGGCTGAAGCTGAGCTCCTTCTGAAGGAGCTCTGGGCCAGCTCAGGGCTGGATTAGCAGGTGCCTGTAAAGGAGGAACTGCTGCTGAAGCAAAAGAGCTGAAAAATCTCAAACCTTCTCATGCACCAGATGAAAACCCAGGGTGAGAGTGGAGCGTGTATTCCAGCCAATATTCCCTTCTTTTAATGCTGTTTTGTGTCCAGTGTCAGGCTCAGGGGTGTCCTTTGTGCTCCAGGAGCAGGGAGAGCCCGTGGCACCCCTGTGTGTGCCTGTTTTCCTTCCCTCACCCTGGGTTTTTCCCACCTCACCCTGTGCCAGGTGCTCTGCGGAGAGCCTGGATTTGGAGGGATTCAGGTCCTTTTGGGTACCCAGCTGGGGCCCTGGTGCAGGAGGAGAGACCCTCAGGAGAACAGGAGCTGAACACAGGACCTGAGACACCGGACCATGGCTGGAACCTGCTCCTAGGTGTGTCCTGGTTGCCAGAGCTGCAGGAAGGAGCAGCAGCTTCTCCCTGAGCTGTGCCCAGGAGTGGCTGCTCTGGAGCAGGGGGCGGGGGAAGCACAGGGGGCCCTTCTCCACCTGCTTCCAGGCTTTTCCCTGAGGATCCTGGAGGCTCACGCTGGCCTGGGCATAGTGGGAACTGCTGGAGCAGGAGCAGAAAGAGGAGTATGAGCAGGAGCTGGAGCTGCAGCAGGAGCAGGAGCAGGAGCAAGAGCAAGGGCAGGAGCAGGAGTAGGAGCAGGAGCAGGGGGAGGAACAGGAACCGAGGTAGGAACAGGAGCAGAAACAGGAGTAGGAGCTGGAGCAGGGACAGGAGCTGGAGCAGGGACAGGAGCTGGAGCAGGGACAGGAGCTGGAGCAGGGACAGGAGCTGGAGCAGGGACAGGAGCTGGAGCAGGAGCAAGAGCAGGACCAACAAAAGGAGGAGCAGCGGCAGCAGGAGCAGCGGCAGCAGCAGGATCAATCCCTGGGACGGCTCCTGCCCGGTGCCCCGGGCGTGATGAGCTCTCCAGGCCTCAGCAGCGCTCCCGGGGTCTCTCTGCCCACCCCTCCCGGCCTCCAGCCCGCTGCTCCTCGCCCAGAGCTGCCCATCCTTCGCTCGGATCTCGCCTTACCTGGCGGCCGCGGGGGCCGGGGGTCCCCGGGCGGCCCCGCTCCGGCTCCCCGGCGCAGCGCTTTGCATTTGTGCCTGGGAAATACCCACCCGGCGTTTTATCGGCGCGGCTGATAAATATTGCATCGCCCGTGAACTTGGCGGAGCGGGGGCACCGCGGCACCGGCCCCGGTGCCGGGCACGGGCCGGGGAGGGCGCGGGGGGCGGGGGAGCCTCGGGAGCGGCTCCGGCTCCGAGGGGGAGCCGCGGAAAGGGGGGGCCGGGGCCCCGCTAATGCTGCGCGGAGCCGGGCCGGGCCCCCCCGGGCAGCACTCAGCATCCCGCCTCATTAAAGTTTCATCGGCAGCGCTCGGCCAAGGTCTATTTATGAAAATGCGCTTTTCGCTGCACGGAGAAAACAGGGACGGAGCGCAAGAACAAAGGGATGGGCTTTGGGAAGCGCCCGGGAATAAAGAGAAATGTGCGGGACGGATGCGGGACGGGGTGGGGGAATCCCACGGTGCGGGCGGGGCAGGCAGCGCTCTGTCGACCACCGCCGAGCTGGCCCCGGCGGAGCAACTCCTCCGACAGTTCTTTCGGGCGCCGCACAATTTCATCTCTTTTCTTTTCTTTTCTTTTCTTTTCTTTTCTTTTCTTTTCTTTTCTTTTCTTTTCTTTTCTTTTCTTTTCTTTTCTTTTCTTTTCTTTTCTTTTCTTTTCTTTTCTTTTCTTTTCTTTTCTTCTTCCTTCCTTTCTTTCGTGGCTTTTTGGGGGTTTTTGTCTGTTTGGTTAATTGTTTTTTTTTTGTTTGTTTTTCTTACTTCTTTGTGGAGTTTTAGGGTTTTGTTTGTATTTTTGTTTGGTTTGTTTTATGTTTTTTGTTTGCTTGCTTGGTTTTGGTTTTATTTTATTTTACTCCATTTCATTAGTTCACTTTCATTTATTTTATTTCACTTTATCGTATTTCATTTCCCTTTATTTTATTTCATTTAATTTTATTCTACTTTATTTTTTTTCTTGCTCTACTTTGGTTTTCCCTGTAAAAGCCACAGGGTCCAGGCTGTCGGGCTTCAACACCTTGACGTGCGTTTGATTTTTTTTCCCCCGAATAAGTTATAAAACAAAACAAAACAAAAACAACAATTAAAAACCACCCACAAACAAAAACCCAATCAAACAAAAAAATCCTCAAACAAAAATAAAACCAAACCACCAAAAAAAAAAAATCCAAACAAAATCCCTTCTTTTTAGTCCTTTTTTCCGCGTGTCCCCGGGACGGAGCAGACGCCCAGGTTCTGATCCCCGAGGACAGAGGGGACCCGAGGGGACCCGCCGGTGCCACCGGCCGAGCGGCTGAAGCGCCTTTGGGGAGCTCTCGGTGCCATCGGCTGCGGGCGAGCGGAGCCGGGAGAGGGGGAATGCTCCTTCCGGAGCCGGGGCAGGCGGGGGTGACAGGGACACCTGGGGAGTCCCCACGGGCTGCGGGCTCAGGGTGGCAGCCCGGCCCCGCCGCCGTTCGCGGGAGCTCCCGGCTGCTGCGGGCAACGCGGCACCGACCCCCGGCCGCGGGAGCGACCCCCGGGCTGCGGGCGAGACCCCCGGGGCAGGGAAGGGCCAGAAACGCCGCGGTGGCCGGAGGGGAGCCAGGAGCCCCGGTCCCGCGTGGGCACGGGCGGCTCTGCCTCCCCGGGCCGCTCTGTCCATCCCACGCAGGGACACGGAGCCGCCTCCATCCCCGCGGAGCGCCGGCCCCGGGCTGGAGGAGCCGCGAAAGGAACCCGGGCCAGGGGCTCTCCGGAGCCGCAGTAACTGCAGGAGGCAGGAGGGTGAGGTAAAACGTGCATGATTTATTTGAAATGCTGCAGCGTACACAGACACCAAAATTTCATTCAGCACACACACAGCGGAACGAAATCTCCTTTAATTGAAAAAATAAAATTAAAAAAAAAAAAAAAAGAAAATAAAAGGATGCAAATTTCTCTATTAAATATGCAAAGGAAAGGGGGGAAAATTAGAGTTTTCTTGCCTTCGAAAGTGCAGAGTTCCCTATGCGCAGAGGCAGCCGCCCCGAGGCCGGGCCGGGCTCCGTCCCCGCTGCCTCGGGCCGCTCCCGCCGCTCCGCTGAGCCCCAAGGACGTGATTGTCGAAGCTTAGGATTTTATACAGTGAAAACCATACAGAAATCGAACGGTTGGAGTAAAACCAACGCAAAATAAATCTCCATTTCCCCGAACAAACCGCGATTCCAGGGACGGGCCAATTTTTTTTTTCTTTTTTAATATTTTCTCCTTTTTTTTCTCCTTTTTTTTTTTTTTTTCAGTTTAGCCGATGAGGTAGAAAAATAAATGGTACTGCAAAAAACGCGATGGGTTTGCGGGGGGGGGGGGCAGGGGAAAGAACAAAACCATGCAGGTGCGTGTGTGTGCGTGGGTGTGCGGGGACCCTGGCGGCGGGGAGCACCCCGAGTTTACAGCTGGCTTCCAGCTCGTTTCCTTTCTCATTTCTTTTCCTTGTTAGAATTTTTTTTTTTTTTTTTTTTTTTTTTTTTTTTTTTTTTTTAAAAAGGGGGGGGCACAAGGGGAGCG